>NC_057849.1:337352778-337655809 GCF_015237465.2 Chelonia mydas | reverse complement strand
CATATTTAAGCCTGGCACGCACAGTCCTTGACAAAGCCAACCCTGTGAAGGAGAAACTGCTGCAGGTTGGTTGCGTCACTGCAGAAAAACAACCCAAACTCCTCCCAACCAACCCCTGCTTCCTCTTAGCATATGTGCAACATAAGTGTCAACCCCTGACACTTAGTATGAGCCTCAGGTGACACGTGACCAGGATTCATTACCGAATTTGGTCCACTGGTTGGATCATTAGCTTCCCCAGCCCGGGCTGGGTACTGAAAGCTGATCCGTGCCCTCCATCACCCGATGAAATTGCAGAGCTTTGCTGGGGTACAATTAAAAGAAAGGATGCCACAACACTGCTGACTTTTCATCTCTAACCTTGACTGGGTTTAACTGGACTTTTTGCAAATGTTATGTGCCAAGCTAAGCTTGTGTGTCACAGCAGTGGAATATCAACACTGTCTCCTGCGGGAAGCGGGGAATTATGTTCTGGTTTTGCAGGATAATGATGATCAGTGGCACAGGGCTCCGTGATCATCTCTGCAGTGTTTAGGGCCCAGTAGGAGCCTTCCTGCCTTTGTTTCTTTTTGTTGCGGAGGGAGATAGGAGGAAAGTCACAACCGCTGTCTTAAGATGAGGGCTAGAGCTTTGTAACATGGCCTCCTAATTGCCGGGAGTGTATCTCTAAGGTAGATCAACTTTTTAAGAGCCAGGACATAAGCCAGCCACTAAGTGCCATGGGTTAGTAAGATGTTTCCCCTGTGGCCATGTTATTGCACAATCCTCCATTATGAAGGCACTAGTCACTGCGGGATGCAGGATGCGTGTCTGCTCTGGTAAGGAAGTTCCAGCAAGAGGAAGATGGTGATACCGGCAAGCTTGGAGCAGAGCAATAAGCCCTTTCTTCCTTCAGCAACAGGGCAGGGAAGCTGGCTGCAGTATCTTCCCCTGACAGCAGAGTGCCCACCCAGCCTTCTTAGACATGGGTTTTCTGGGCAAGATGCTAATGTAGCTTTCAGCATGGGTGCAGAGAGCACCTTGGCAGGGCTGCCTGCGGGGGATATGGACCAGCCAGTGGTCTTCCCCCAGGTTTCCTTTTGCCATCAGAGAAAGATACTGGCATCCAAGAAAAGGCGTACAAAAATAATGTCATTTCCCCCTTCCCTCACCAGACACACCCCAACCCTAGACAGTAGTGAGGTTCAAGTTGTCTTCTTTGTGGCAGGTGTGGTCCCTCCCTCCTCCTCTCCACACCCCAGCCGATCTGTGGTGGTGATACCTGTCCATGCTTATGTGCCATATCTGTGTGGGATCAGATATACCTACAGTACCCACAGCTCTGGCATCCTGAAAATCTGGAGATTTTTGAGGCAGCCCTGGAAGCTTATGAAATTTCCTCCTTCCACCCGTATCTGAGGCTAGGGGAGTATGAGCCTTAGGTTATAATTGAGATTATGCCTCCCTTCTCAGCTTCTGGCCTCGAGCAGAAGGGGTACTGGGTGAGCCATTGTGGGGGATCCTGTTGGCTGCACTCTTTTTAAGAGTCCTATCCAATTCCCATTGTGGTCAATGGGAAGTCTCCCGTTGAACTCAGTAGGAGTTGGATCATATCCTACAGGAGGAGATCTGTACCAGTCAAAGTCCGGAATGCAAGCTGACAGGGTGCTTCAGTGTGCAAACCTTCTGGCTGCCAGAGGAATAGGCTGTGAATGAGCTCCCCAGCTACTTCCATGTTAGGAATTGTCCCTAAACCTCTCCTGATCTCAGTAAGTCCAGACTGACTTCAGTGGAGTTACTCCAGAATTACAGGTGAGTGACAGGTCAGATCTGGCCCTTTAAAAACACTGAATTGGAACCGATCTGGCCCATCCAGGCCTGAGCTCCATGCGCTTGCTGAGTTAATCTTCCAGTGGCCTCTGTGGAGTGGAAGCTGCTGAAGTTTTTCAATAGAACATCACTTTGCTTTGGGCTGGCAGCTGAAGCGTGGTTGCGCCTGAAGAATGTTCAGGTCTACCAGGAAAACCCAAAGTATTCCCCAAAATGATATGCTGTTTGGACCTCTTCTCTGAGTTACTTCGGAGCCAGCACCCTAGCACAGGGTTAGGGGACGCTGTGCTACTGAAGTAAAGTCATGTGCATGGGATGGAAAGATCTGAACAGTTGAAAACAAAATACAAGCAAACAAAACCAGAGAGTAGTGAGTGGGGATAGAAAGTAGCCAGGATACTAAGGCTATTTCCCACCTCTGTTCAGGCATTATATTAGCTGTGCTCACCACCACAGCATCTGAGCCCCTAATTACTCATTTGAGCTGATCTGAGATTTGTCCATCAATTGAGGTCTTTCAAGATTGGCTGGGTGTCTAATGGAGAAGTTATGGGCTTGATGCAGGGAGTCCCTGAGTGAGATTTTCTGGCCTGTGTTGTGCAGAAGGTCAGACTAGATGATTGTAATGATCCCTTCTGGCCTTGAAGCCGAGGGCAATTCCCCTGGCAGTTTAAACTGGAGAAGTTATTTTTTAGCCCCTCTCCTGTGTAATGAGGCAGGTGCAAAACCGGTGCCACGTTTTCACGGTTGAGATGGCTCCTTTTTAGTGCTGGGCAAGGTGATGCGTTTAGCTACTGCTCAAGCATGTTGGGGTCTGTCTCATCCGATGAAAGATGCTAAATGCACATACCATATCATTGCTGCTTGTACATTTTCTGGATGTCCACAAGTCAGTGCATGCTGTGCTACACCGAACAACCACTGTATGTCATCGCAGTTCCGCACAGGCAGCCACGCGAGCTTTTACCTAGCCGCAAAGTGTATTTCCTTAGGAAGACAAATGGAATGGTTTCAATTTCTGTGGCACTTCTTTACTGTCTAGTGGCTAAAGCACAGAACAGGGAATCAGGAGGTCTGAGTTCTGCTCCCAGCTCTAGTAATGAGTTGATATGTATCCTCGGATAAGTAACTTAGGTTGGTATTTTCAGGAGCCTGAAGAAGCCAGGTACCCAACTCCCGCTGAAAGACAAGGGGTTCCTAACTCCCTTGAGGCCATTGAAAGTCACAGACTCGGTTTTCCCATGTCAAATGGCAGTGATAATATCTACCTTCTGGGGGTGCTTTGAGGGTTGATTCATTAGTTTGCAAATAGTTTTGAGATCTTTGCACGGGAGGTGTAATCGGTGCTCAGGTACTACAGTGATGAGCAGAAAAGAAAATGCTAGATAGAGGGGCACAGAACTATTAGAGCTCAATAAAATCAGCAGATAAGCCACTTTGCAAACCCAGATTTCCCTTGCTCCCTCCCTCCCTGCTTTGCGACCTGAGGGTTGCCCTCAGGGAAGCATCTCCCAAAAAGCTGCTTCTGCTAAATTGGACCAAATCTTTGTTCTCTTAGAGGTTCTCCCCTTCCCTACCCCCGACCCCGTTACCCTCCCAAAATGTCTAGGGAATTGTGCGTAATGTTGCAGGGGTGATTTCTGGGGTGGTTCAGGCCCCAATTTAAAGGTGTTTGCAGGGAAGGGCAGGAAGATGGATTTGCCTTTACAACAATGCTCCTGTTGCTAGAAAGTCTTGCCCCGTGGGGTCAGAGAGCCGAATGCTCGTTAGCCCGAATTCTGCTCTCCGAAATGCACGTGTAGCCCTGGCTGTCCTCAGTGGGACTGGGGGGAGGGGGTGTAGGGTGACCAGATGTCCCGATTTTTGGGCCTTTTTCTTATATAGGCTCCTATTACCCCCCCCCAGCCCCTGTCCCGATGTTTCACATTTGCTGTCTGGTCACCCTGTGTGCGTGAACGGGAAGCCGCGTGGCCAATGGGCCTGGAACACGAGATGCCCCAGCCCCCTAGTGAATTGAAGCCCTCTGATTGGCTGCCCACCCCCTTTGCCCACCTCTTGGGGCAGAACAACCAATCAGCGTTGCCGCTGGCAGAGAGGGCTCTCGCTCCCACGGCGACCTGAAGCCGACCTGGCCCCTCGTCCCCCCTCCTGTGAGCAACGGGGACAGGACAGTGCCTCTGTTTCCCCCCCCCCCCACCCAGGAGGGGTTGCGGGGGTGAAGAGCCCTTGGAGCTGCCCCCCAGCCTGGAAGGGCAAGAGGGGGCCCCACTGCAGCCCCCCAGGCCTGGAGAGTGGGGTGAACAGCCCCAGGAGGAGCAGAGGGGGGGATGAACTGTGGGGGTGGGGATTGCGGGGGGGACAACACTGGGGGAGGTAGGGGCTGTGGGGGGGTTGAACGGGTGGGGCAGAATTAATAGCTGGGGAGGGGAGGGAGAGATGTTGGGGTGAGAGCTCCTGCAGTGGGGGCCAATAGCCCCTTACCCCATACAATTGGGAGAGTGGACGGCACTAATTTTCTCACACACACACACCAGGGCAATAGGCCCAAATCAACTGACAGACCAAAGAAACGTTATTGGCTTTGTTTTTAAAAAAAAAAAAAAAAAAGATTTTTAGGACCTGACTCAAGTCTTTTGATCTCTTCACAGAGTCCAAGGCCAGAAGGAACCATTGTGGTCTTCTCACTCTGACCTCCTGTCTAACATGGGCCAGAGAACTGCCCGCCCCCGCCAAATTCCTAGAGCAGGTTTTTGTGGGAAAACATCCTGTCTTGATCCAATGTGTTGAGGCTGGCAATGCTGATAAAGGGACAGGGCCAAGCCAATGCAACACTCAGGTCCTTCCTCCACCTACGCTGTCCTCTCACATGAAGCCATGTGCTCTCCAAGTTCTGAGACATCATTGTGCTATAGCTCCCCTGTTGGGAAATTGTGCATTGTAGCAGGGTGACAAAGTCTGAGGGTAGAATTTGCCCTTCTTTAGATCTTCACTAGTACAATGGCCAGATGTGTCTTTGGCTATATTCCAGTTTGATGTTTTGTTTGGTTGTAAAGCTCTGTGGGACACAACCCTATGCAGGCTCATGTGCCATTGTTTTAAATATCCAGATCATCCTGTGTTTCGAATGTCAGCTTTTAATAATATTTTGCACTGGTGTTGCATTTTCCATCGAGGGAGCTTACATGGGTGTACGAATGCTAATGAATTAAGCTCCTAACACCCCTGGGAGGTCAATGACTTCCAGATGAGGAAACTGAGTCCCATAAGAACAGGCTCCTGGGATGTGACTGTGCCCTGGGTGGCACCCTCCCAGGAGTGGGATGGGTGATGAATGCTCAGCATCCCACAGGATGCAGGAAACTCGTGGCAAAGCCAGACATAGATCCTAGCTCTCCTAAGTCACAGGCCTAGGGCTTCACCCCCAGCATCATCTTGCCTTCAGTAAATATGTATCCTGAAAGATTATGCACCGAACTCAGTGATCACAGGCTGGAAAGTCCCCTTTCCTCCCACCTCCTGATTGTGCCAGTTACTTCCTTGCAGCTGTTTGCTTGGTGACAGGTAGCGAGTAACACCCTGCCTACCCTCATCCCTTTCAGGGGAGGCCTTATCTTTCCCAGTGTGGAAACAAGACTAAGTGGGCAGCCCAGAGAGGAGGATTTCTTTCCCTCCCATCCACTGCCTTCTCCCTCAACTCTTCCTTGGGAAGGTCTGCACACACATAGCCCTCTGCAGCCTCTTTCTGTGAGAGGGCTGCTGTGGGGTTAAGCCTGCGTTGGACCAGCTCTGGAGTAGGGGTAAGGCACCAGCTATTCAGGGCCTGACTCGGATGTGCTGAGCGCTGCTAACTTCCATAGGCTTCCCACCTTGCTGTAGTAAGAGGGGACTCAGCCTACACTGGTTACATTCATCAGTGTCATGAGCCATGAGATGTTAAGGAAACATGGGAAAGGGGCTGGATAACTCAGGGTCTTGGTAGCACAACACAGGTCCTTTAGGTTGCTTGTCCAAAGGCAGTACCATCCAATGGCCATTAGCAGGCTCTTGCAGATTGTCATGCGGTGCTACTGTGTGATAAACAGCGACTGTGTTCCATCATGGACGTGGCTGCCTTTCAGTAACGGCTGAAGCAATTGCTGTGTGTATACGTACCCCTAAAAGGTCGCTGGGAGACACCATGAGCTATAGGAACACCATCAGATGGAAAGCAAGTCCATTTAAAAAAAAGAGTTAAAAGTAGCCATTGCCCTTTATATCATGGGTGGCTATAAAGGATTAATGAATTATTAGGATGTTTTAATAGACTCTCACAGAGCAATAGATTGCTTCTATCCATCTTCTGTAGCACCTTCCACAGCTGTTCTTATAACCACGTATAACACACATAATATTTCTAACTATTAATTAACCTTTTAGAAGCTATTCATAAATGAACCTTTACCGTAAAGTGTGACCAAAGTAGTTTTATGTCCTAGGCCGGCCCCTGCCCTCCCTAGCCCCTGCCAAACTTTATGGACCATTAAAATCTTATGTTTCTTAGCTGTGCCTTGTGCTGTCTTGGAATCTGGTAATCACCGAGGGGAAAGGTGAGCTGAGCTGTTTATAAGGCAGGCTTGTTGTTTCCTAGCCTGGCCCCTGTCAGGGAGTCCTGTGCAGTTGTGAGCTGCCTGTCTGAAAGAGTCCCCCCAGTAAACTTGGAGGGCATGCTACAGCTCAATAGCAACTATCCCCCAGATAGCTTTATTCTAGCTAGCTCTGGTGAGAAGCAGTGAGGGGGGAGCTCGGGCTGGCCTTGTGAGTAATTATCCCGGGTCCTGGGCCGGTTTGTACAGCTCGTGCTGAAGCGCATGCTGTCATGGCTTCACCGCTCCAGAACCAGAGCCAGTGAGGTGAAAGCAAGCTGAGGGATGCCTACCCGAGCTGCAATTACCCTGTGATTACAGGGTAGACATAGGCTTTATGGCTTGATAGCTGGATGGTGATTTACTTGCATTCATTCATTTGGAAGATGGATCTATTGAAATATCTTTTTCTTAACCTATATCAAACCACACCACAGATCCAGAGATAAGAGGCTTCTCCCTGAGCATTCGCTGCTGCAGCAGAGGTGGGGCTGGAAATCGGGCACAAGTCCCTAAAGGCAGATGGTTGTCATGTAAACATTTGGGCTCTGATTCATCCTTGTCTCATGAGTAAATATGCAGATATGCAGCCAGCCTTTAAAGGAGCCTGACAAAGGAGAGGCTCCCACGCCTCTTCACCTGCAGCATGCCTCCAGAGGTGGATTAGCATAAAAGAAAAGGAGCACATGATTTCAGAGGGAGTATGGGGGAGGATTTAAAAGATAGCAGCTGTCAGCGCTTGATCATGTCGCTGGGGCCCCTGCTGTATGACAGTTGGGTGACACATGCTCCCTTTGCATTCAAATTCCACTTCACGCTTTGGAGGTTCAGACTGGTGACATTTTACTCCTCTCTAGACTGAGACTCCCTCGTTTGGGGTTTATTTTTCACGTCTCTCGTGCTTCTATGGAAGGACTTTGCAATGGGGCTTCATTGAGATATCTGGGGTAAAACTCTGGCCTGCCTGGCTCAGGTGAGCTACAGGAAGAAGGTGACTCAGGGAGCTACTTCCTCCCTGTCTCACCAAAAGCAGGAAGAGGGCTGCAGAGTCTGGGGGAACCCCTGGAGTGCTAGGATTCAGGCCCAGCAGCACCCAAAGGAGGGAGGCCAGACCTCAGCTGCTGTTGGCAACAGTCACTAGGGGGCAGCACAGACTGGAACAGTGGTGGTGAGGAATGCAGCAGCCTGCATTGAGCCAGGGCCTCCCCTGAGCCAGCCTGCTGCGTAGGTCAAGCACCTTTCCTGGGCCTGCTCTGCTGGCTTCCCCCTTGCAACCTTAGCATGCCTCACAAGAGGGAGGTCAGAAAGCCTCTGGTTTAATCTCGGTCATTTAAACAGTGCCATCTTGAGAGCCCTGAGCTTGACCCACCCCAGTGAATCTCAGTCACTAACGCCTCTCAGAATAGTTTATTCCCTTGTCTAATCCCATGCTAGCCTCACTGAGTGTGCTATCTGCCATGGGACACTTGTGGGTGGTTTAAGTAGAAAGGCAGTGTGGTGTAGTGGGTAGAGCACTGGATTGGGACCCAGAGACCCTGGATTGTGTTCGTGGCCATGTAACCTTAGGCATGTCCCTTCCCCTCTCCAGGCCTCACTTTCTCCTCCCACCCTTTGGTTGTTTGCCTTGTCTGACTAGACTGGAAGCTCACCAGGGCAGGACTCCCTAACAATGTGTGTGTACAGCCCCTAGCACAATGGGAGCCCAATCCTGGTTGGAGTGTCTAGCTGCCATAGCCATACTGCTAATAATCCGTAAAGGTGACTGTGACTCTAGTGTGTGCTGTCAAAGAGGGAACATTACTGAAGGTACAGAATCTGGGCACCTCAATTCTTCGTGCTACAAACACTGGTAACATCTGCAGGGTTGTACCTGCTGGTTCGTCATAGCCGTCTTTGTTTTTCCAGCAAAGCTATTGGGTGTGAAGTTCAGGACAGGCCAAGATGAGTAGGGGACGTGTTTGATTCTGAGCAGATAGCTATTTACAGGGATGTCAAATCCCATTCAGCACCTCTAAGAGGTATGATTTGAATTGCTTGAGGCCTCAGTGAGCTTATTCATTTATGGCATGAGTGTCCTATGTACAGAATATACAGGAAAGATGGTGACTGCACCAAGGAGTGCATAATCTACATCAGGGAGCGGCAACCTTTGGCACACGGCCCATCAGGGAAATCCTCTGGCAGGCCGGGACAGTTTGCTTACCTGCAGCATCCGCAGGTTCAGCCGATCGCAGCTCTCACTGGCTGTGGTTCGCTGTTCCAGGCCAATGGGGGCTGTGGGAAGTGGCGTGGGCTGAGGGATGTGCTGGTCGCCGCTTCCCGCAGCCCCCATTGGCCTGGAACGGTGAACCACGGCCAGCAGGAGCTGCAACTGGCCAAACCTGCAGACGCTACAGGTAAACAAACGTCTCGGCCCACGAGCGGGTTTTGCTGATGGGCGACATGCCAAAGGTTGCCGATCCCTGATCTACAAAGACAGACAATACAGCTCATATTTTATCTATGGTATTTCTAACCCTATGGCATCTGTCGGATGTGCACTAGCTGACCAGACAGTGGGCTTATCACAAATCAGTGAGTAGTTTTTGTTCCCCCCCACGCCTTTGTCTTTTTCCTTTTTTTTCCCCTAGGAGTGCTAGTGTTTGAGTTGCTAAGTCCCTGGACAGTAATTTTAAATATGTAATAGTACTCTGCATTTCTATCTTCAAATTTTTTACAAACATTAGTTCAATTAGTCTTACAAATCCCCTGTGAGGAAGGGAAGGCTTATTAGCTTGAGTTTACAGATGAGGGAAAACTGAGGCACAGAGAGTTTAAGTGACTTATCCAAGGCCACAGAAGTCTGTAACATCCAGGATCAGGACTCTGGAATTCCTGGCTCCCAGCCCCCTATTCTAACCACTAGACCACAGTTACTAAATTCTGCTGCCTTTTTTTCTCTATCTATCCTGTTATGTTCAGTGTGTGCAATCTGATAGGTCTGGCGTCTGTATTTCAGAAATTACTGGCACTGAAGAGATGGATCTTAACTGTTGGGCTGGGTTTTTTTCAGTGTTGCTGAGTCTAAGATGGATCATGAAGATGCAAATGCTATTCTGGCCTTCCCAGTGCTGCTCACTTGGGAGCAATAAACCTCTTCTCCTTTCTGACCCTGAAGGGTTTTTTTTAATTATCATCTTTTCTCACTTTCCTTTGTTTTTTCCCATGAGAATTTAGATGTGAAACCCTAGACTCTGAAACTTCTGTTAATGCTCAGATGGGGCAGCGCAGATAAACTCCCCCCACTACTCCCTGAAGCCCAACCATTGGGGCCCATTGTCCTTGGTCCATTCCATCCTAAACTTCTCTGAGACTGCCAAGAATGGGGCCGATAGTGGTGTGTTTGTGTGGCAGAGAGATGAATGGATGTTTCTCCACGTGGAACTGCATTGAAGCCCCTTCTAGTGATTGTCTCCCTCTAATTGTGGTTTCCCTTTCTCCCTTCGCCACATCTTTGAGTTCTTTTCCTCCTCCTTTCTTTTGTCAACCTCTCCGCCTCCTTTAGATTTCTTCTTTCTCTGGGCAGTTCATTTCCATTCCCTCTCCCTCTGTTGACTTCCTTTCCTTTGTGTCCCTCTGTGGATTTACCACTCTTCTCCTGAATCTCCAGCTGCTGCTTCTGAAGCCAACGGGTGGAAATTTACCCATTGGTAGCCAGGCTGTGTCAGACCCTCGGTCCATCTAGTCCAGCGTCTCTGACAGTGGCCAACCCCAGCTGATTCAGAGGAAGGTGCAAGCAACCCCGCAGTTGGCACATGCGGGATAATCTGCCCTCCATGAAGGTCTCATCCTAATCTCTAATAGAGTTTGGTTTAAACCCGAAAGCATGAGGTTTTCTCTCCCTCTTTTTGTTAGCGGTAGCTATTATAATGCTGGATATTCTGGCTATCCATGTAAACATCCGATCCCTCTTTTCACCTTCACAATTGTATCTTGTTTTCTGCAGCTTCTCCCTCCCTGCTCCCCGTCAGCAACAAGTGCAGCTGGCTGTTGCTCTGTTTATTTCCCGCTGCTGCTGTTGGTGGCTCTTGCTGGCTGGGTTTCCTGCTGCTGACAGGAACGGAGTGAGCCGCTGATTGATGGGATCGTTCTGTCATGCCTCTGATCCAGTCTCCCACAGATCCCACAGACATTCCAGACCTGGTGAATGCACTCCCATGTGCAGACAGGGCACAAACAGTGGGATTTGATACTGCATGTCAATACGTCGCTGCCCCGTCAGACTTACTTTACCTTGCTGATTGCTGTCATTTTGTAGCAGACGTATAGTACCTCTGCACGTGCCGTCCAGGTCGGCTCCAGAGTCCACTCCTTGCCTTACTTCAGCGGGGAAGCAGGAGCCAGGTGGAAGATGCTGTTGTTTAGTGTGGCTGCTGGGTGTCTTAATCTGGCAGAAAATAACCAGCACAGGTGGCATGGAAATTCATAGCAGCCTTGGCAGGGAGAAACCAGCTACTCATACAGTGGCTGCTTCTCCAGTGCTGGCTGAGGGTGTGAGTGAATTGCCTGCAGGGGGTGCCAGTTAATTTCAGTCCCTTGGTTTTCCAGCACCACCCAGTCCCTCCCCTCCTGGATAACTCCATGAGGCTCCGGCCTGGTACTCCCCCTTCTGATCACGCCCGCTGGGAAGCTCCATCTTGCTCCCTAGCTGCAGCATCTCCCATTGCCTTGCCTCCCCTGCCCTCACCATGAGGCTCCTGATGCCTAACTCCCCAGGGCAGGTCTGTTGTGCTGGACGGTGGAGTTCACGGTTGGTTGCCTGCCTGAGTCAGGGGGCAGGGCTGCTTTCTGGTCATCCTCTCCTTTGCACCATGCCTTGCACTGACTGGCCATGTGGTGGTGACGCCATGTGTGCTGAGCTGCCATATCCCTGTAATAATTAATACCTAGCTCTTACATCATGCTTTTCATTAGCAGAGCTCAAAACACACATTTTTAAGGAGGCTGGTATCCTTATCCCCCCGTCTGTAAAATGGGGAAACTGAGGGACAGAGAAGGGACACGATTTGCCCAAGGTCACCCAGCAGGCCAGAGCTGCAAATAGCACCCAGGTCACCTGAGTCCCTGCCCAGTGCTAGACCACACTGTCTGTACGTGGTTCTGGTCTCATCTGCACTACCTTCTGGCTGGTTATTTTGAGAAGCAGATGGGGTTTGAGAAGCGGTAGAGAGGGCAGCATAAAACCCAGCTTGTGGCAGATTGGCCATAACTGGGGCAGAGTTCATGATGACGCCCTGAGTCCCATCATGGTAGCTGCTGTTAGCATCCTCTCCATCCCCCATTATTTTGTCTCACCATGAGCCATGGATTCTTTAGGAGGCACAAACCCAGAAACTGGCTCTAAACCTGAGAGACTGGAGCTGCCGAGTCACTAGGTGGGACGTGGGCTCTGCCTGTTACTCAGCAAGTGCATTCCAGGTTTTGCTGTTGAAAGCGGCCCGCTGAGGGGCACGGGAGGAGGTGCTTATAAGGTCTGTTATGTTGTATAAAGAAGGCCTGACTGTGAGGGGGGTTCTATCACAGACGCCAACTTTCCCTGGCGCCGGTGGGTGCTCGTGCCCCACCCCGACTCTGCCCCCTCCCTGCCCCTATTGGACCCCTCCCCAAATCCTCGCCCCAGCCCTGTCTCTTCCCCGAGCGTGTCGCGTTCCTCCTCCTCCTCCCCCGTCCCTCCCAGCGCTTGCCGCGCAAAACAGCTGTTTCGCAGCGCAAGCGCTGGGAGGGAGGGGGGAGAAGCAGGATGCGGCGGCGTGCTCAGGGGAGGAGGCGGAGGTGAGCTGGGGTGGGGCAGGGAGCTGCCGGTGGGTGCAGAGCACCCACCAATTTTTCCCCGTGGGTGCTCCAGCCCTGGAGCACCCACGGAGTCGGCACCTATGGGTTTGATTATTGGTATGAAGGTAGCACACAGAGGCCCCACCTGAGATTAGGATGACATTGTGCTGGGTGCTGTACGGACATGTAATGAGATACAGTGCTGGCTTCAATGAGCTTCCAGTCTGAATAGCCAAGGCAGGCAACAGGTGGGTGGGGAGACTGAGAGACACAGAGAGGAAGTGACTTGCCCACGGTTGCACAGCAGGTCAGTGGCAGAGCCAGGACCCTCTTTGGCACCCCTGGCCATTAGACTCTGCTGCCCCTTGCTGCTTGTTTCTTCACTTAAACCTCAAATGCCAAGTCTTCAGATTTTTTGTGTGGCCTCTTGCTTTTCAGAGGCCCTTGTGGTTGATTTGGGGATGAGCACCGTTAACTCTCTCCCACCTTCGTTGCAGAGGCCGTGTTGACTCTTTCACAAGGAGCGTTTTCCTTCGGGGTGATAGTGGAACTGGTGAAAACAAGGAAATGGAATCCAAGCATTTTAAGCAGTTTGACTCCAAATCTCCTCCCCCTCACTGAATGACGTTTCACTTCCATGGCATATGTAGTTTCCTCATTCCACCGCTCTTACATGAGAGTCTTCCAGGGATGGGCAACTCTAAACTTCTAGGTTATGTCTACGCTGCACTGTAAACCTGGGCTCAGACTCAGGTTTGAGCCCCCAAGCCCCTTCTGTCCACACAGAAATCAGTCTGACTCGGGCCAGGAACCCTTCTGGACTCAGGCCTGCGGACCCTACTGGGAGGGTGTGTGAGGGCCCAAGTCATGTTTAGATCTGGTCCAAGCGCTGTCACTTTGCAGTGTTGACACAGGTCATGCCACAGACCTGTCAGAAGGTCTGTTTACTGCAGTATGGACGTTCACACAGTTGTGAGGGCCAGGTCCAGCAATTGTAAACCTGGGTTTTACAATGCAGTGTGGACAACAGAGCACGGGCTTGGAAATGCCTGAAACCACAAGCCCGGGTCCCAAAGAACCATCTTTACAATGCAGTGGAGACATACCTGTAATGTCAAGACAAGAAGCAAAAAAAACACTTTCTTGTTCGTGTGGGATGGGAAATATACAGACCAAGCTCCCCACCGCGCCTCAGCCATGTGGAGAGCCCAGACTTGGGGCTCGCAGTCCCCTGCCCAAACTACAGCCCCATATGGCCTGTCCCGTTACTAATGAATACTGTAACGCAGAGCTTCAAAAATCAACCCCCTGATAAAAACCAGGGCCAGGTATGTTCTGCTCAGGTGACCTCTGACCCTTAGCATATGCCAGGCCTTTAAAGGTGAGCGTGGGGCCAGCTCCCTGGGTATAGGGCCCTATCCAGGCTGCAGCCGGCCCTGGAGGCAGCACTGAAGGGGTTAAGAGGTTCCTATATACCAGCAGCTGAAATGTGAAACCCACCCTTTTCTCAGTGCCTCCCCACGCCCTGGGTAGCTTGTTGTAAACTTGTTTATCAAACTGGAACTGGAGTGAGCCTTTAACGGGGGATTTTTGCAGCGGCGAGGCAGGTGAAAGCCTCACAGTTCTTGGAAAGTTCCTCTGCTTGGCGCCTGGCAGGACCCTGCCTCTGCATCCCGAGAAATACAATCGTTTTAGTATGTAGGTAAACAGCCGGGGCTGCTTGGGGAGCTCTCCTCCCCCTCGGCCATGTGAGCACTCCAACCACAGCACTGGCTGTGCATGCCCTCTTCACATGTGCAAGACGGGAGGAAATGCTGTTGGGCTCTCCTCTCCGTCCCACCCCCAGCTCTGTTAATAGCTCTGATAAAGCTCTTCTCCTCCCTGGACATGTGAAAGGGTCATGAACAGTTATTGTTGCTGCTTCCCTGCCTTGTCTGCTTGAAAACTGATTTCCAGGAAACCTTGGGAACAGCTGCGGGTGGTAAACAAGAGGAGAATGAACTCCCTGATGCATTAATGTTTTGCTGAGCACTTGAGGGAGAAAACATATAGATTTTTCAAGCTTCCAGGCTTCAGCAGTGACTTTCTTCTAAACTGCTGCTGTCCTTCGCGTGTTGCAAAGTACATCCAAAATGGCATTTTCAGGGCTTGGAAATAGCCCCCATTCAGGAAAGTGAGGGTTTGCTTTGGCTGAAGTCATCAGGGCTTTACCTCTGTTTGAAGCATGGGTAAGGCCTGATTAGTTCAGTTGGTGCAAGCGCTGGCTTGCCATTTTCTGTGCTTCGAGGAAGGATTGCCAAGTGGTTAGAGCACTAACTTGCCACTCGGGAGAGCTGGGTTTAATTCCCTCCTCCGTCACAGACTTTCTGCGCGGCCTTGGGCAAGTCACTTAGCTTCTGTGGGCCCCAGTTGCCCATTTGGGCAATGGGGATAATGGCATTGCATTGCCTTTCAGGGGCGTTGTGAGGATATATTCATTGAAGATGGTGAGACAGTCAGATACTAGGGTAATGGGGGGCCATATAAGTACTGTATCTAAAATAAGCTGTCAGCGAGGGTGTAGCTGCTCCAACAGCTGACCGCTGATTGCTGAATTGGAGCTGTTGCTGGGCACCAACAAAACCTGGGAGAGTAAAGAGTACATCAGCCCTGATGTTTTCATGCTGACCCTGCATAGCTGATGCTGCTGTGGCTGCCTAACTTCCTGCATCTGGTATAAGCAAAAGTTACAACTAATAGTTTTAATCTCTTGGTTGCCCATTTGAATCCAGCCCTGGTGCGGGTAGTGACAGACCGTCATTCTGCATGACAGAGGCCTATGTGAAACGAGTTGCCCGTCCGGCCAGTTCCTCAGACAAAGCATGACACTAGTTGGCAGCCTTGTCAAAGGAGTCAAGGACTGGTCTGGGCTGTGGAGGCTGATTATCCTCTCCCCTCTGGAGGTGCTCCCACTGGGGCAGGGGGCAGACATGCATCAGGAGGGGACAGCATGGGGGAAGCTGGCTCTGTTGCTGCCGGGCGGGTCTAATTCTGGAGATGAGTCAAGGATGTCAGGTCAGCACTTTGTAACAGTGCAAAATTCACTGTAGAAAAGACTACCATACCATCGGAGGTAAAGTGTTCCTTTAAGGTGCCCCTCCTTTCAGTCTTGGGTTTGATGCTAGCGAAAATTTTCCATGATCTTGGCTGTGCTTAAGTTTAGAGGATGCAGTAAAGAGATTTTTGATTCTTACAACTACTACTGTTTACTTGGTGCTCCTTTGCATAAGTGTTCGATATACTGAAATGGAAATCTGCTTGTCACACGACTCCCTGAATCTTAGGCATGTGCTAATTTGTTATTGCAGGGTCCTCACGAGGGCTGGATGGATAATGCTGTGAGGCACCCTGCAGACACCAGCGTTCCCCTCCCCACAGAGTCCTGTGGGGCAGCCCCCAGCTCAGACATCAGTCCTTCTCTTCCCCACAGAGCCCAGCCATGGGGCAGCCCCCATTCAGACACCAGCAACCCCCGCCCCACAGAGCCCAGCGGCAGGGCAGACACCAGTACCCCCCTTCCCACAGAGCACAAACACGGGGCAGCCCCTGGCCCAGACACCCCCTCCCAAGCCTTTACTCCTCCCAACTTCTTTACTGTCCTGGGGGAGGGGTGGATATGGTGTAGTGCGGCCCTGCCCTTCCTCACCCTTTGCCAGAGCTGGGTCTCCTAGGCTCTGTCCCGTCCCGGGAGAATGAGGATCAAAGAGTGTACAGTCTCCAGCCCTACTAGGCTGGGTGCTCCGCTCACTGCGAGCTGGGCTCTGCAGAGTCCAGCAGCCCCCTACTGATGGCCAGAAATTCTGCAGGGGAAACAGGGAATTCTGCAAAATTCTGCATTGCGCAGTGGTGCAGAATTCCCCCAGGAGCAGCACACAAGCCTTTATAAGGTGTGAGTCCTGGCAAATGAGACCTCAGCCTCTGCTAGCCTTACTCCATTTCTTTTGCAAACTCTGTGGCATGTATGCACCATCTGTCACTCAGATGCATGTATGACAGCCAGGACTCTTGCAGGGGCTACACCATATGTGAGCCTCTCCTTCTCACATACGAAGACAAATGTCCTTGCTGAGATCAGCTTTCACACGGGGGCTAGGGGACCCCAGAGAAGAGAATGGGGTCTGGCTGTAGTCATTAAGTTCAATGAACCCACCCTGAGCTGCACTGTTAGTGGCATGACACAAGCCCATGTTCCAGGAGGCCACCCCCAGAGTCCTGGCAGCAAGAGCAGGGGGAAAGCTGACATCTCTGCCCTGCCATCCAAACTCTGGGCATGGGCCCTTGGGGGTAATGTTGGAACAGTGGTGTTGGGACGATATCACAGCGTCGCGTCTGCTGAAGGTAAACTTGCAGAACATCCAGTGTGGCTCAGGTGTCGATCTGAACAACACTCTCCACCCTGCTGCTATGTAGAGTGCCGCTCTGCATAGAAAGTCTGAGCTCAGCCAAAGTCCGAGCTATGTCTTAGCAGGAAATGCTCCCTGCTTTCCTCAGTAAAATCTCTATGGCATAGAGGGCTGAGATTTTCCAAGGTGCCTAAAGGAGATAGGCAGCAAACCCCCACTGGCTCTCAGTGGAAGTTAAACGCCCAACTCCTGTCTCTTAGGTGCCTTGGAAAATCTTTGCCCGAGAACTGATCATCACATTGATCAAGCTAAGGAACGTCCTGCCATGGGTATGACCCTGGGAATTGTTTATTAGGGAATTGCCAGCAGACATTGAATGGGTCACTGTATAAGGACCTTCAGATCTCCTGTTGACTCAGACTCTTCTGTAACAGTTGTTTTGAGTCAGCCAGTGTTCCAGGCAAATCGCAGGACTGTGAAATGTGAAACGGTTCCTCTTGCGGTGGCATCCATGGGAGCAAAGCCATGAGACCAAAACTAGTAAACAGCAATTGTGACCTCAGCTTTTATGGAAATGAAGGTGCAGACTGTGCTGTACCCTCTGGAGTCTAAGGTTTTGTTTTGAGGGATGGGGAAGAGAAACTTTCAGCCTTCCTGGATGCAATCAGTGTATCAATGCATGATATAGCAATGCATGTGCTTTGGAGAATAGCATTAACATTCAAAATGATCTGGACAAACTGGAGAAATGGTCTGAAGTAAATAGGGTGAAATTCAATAAGGACAAATGCAAAGTACTCCAGTTAGGAAGGAACAATCAGTTGCACACATACAAAATGGGAAATGACTGCCTAGGAAGGAGTACTGCAGCAAGGGATCTGGGGGTTACAGTGGATCACAAACTAAATATGATGCAAAAAAAGCAAAGATCATTCTGGGCTGCATTAGCAGGAGTATTGTAAGCAAGACACAGGAAATAATTCTTCCGCTCTACTCCGCACTGATTAGGCACTAACTGGAGTATTGTGTCCAGTTCTGGGCACCACATTTCAGGAAAGATGTGGACAAATTGGAGAAAGTCCAGAGAAGAGCAACAAAAATGATTAAAGGTCTAGAAAACATGACCTATGAGGGAAGATTGAAAAAATTGGGTTTGTTTAGTCTGGAGAAGAGAAGAGTGAGAGGGGACACGGTAACAGTTTTCAAGTACATAAAAGGTTTCTACAAGGAAGAGGGAGAAAAATTGTTCTCCTTAACCTCTGAGGACAGGACAAGAAGCAATGGGCTTAAATTGCATCATGGGCGGTTTAGGTTGGGCATTAGGAAAAACTTCCTAACTGTCAGAGTGGTTAAGCCCTGGAATAAATTGCTTAGGGAGGTGGTGGAATCTCCATCCTTGGGGATTTTTAAGAGCAAGTTGGACAAACACCCGTTAGCAATGGTCAGATAATACTTAGTCCTGCCATGAGTGCAGAGGACTGGACTAGATGACCTCTCGAGGTCCCTTCCCGTTCTATGATTTACTTGTTCAGTTTTATAGTCAGCAAGACTGGAACCATAGCAATAAACATGGTGTGAATTTTCCCAGTCCATCTTAACAGAATATCAGTAAATATTGTAATGAACGGAGCAGCATGTGGATGCACCACTGCTATATATGTTATGGAATCTGCTCTGCTCAACTGCATGTTATAGACCCGATACTGCTAATCTTCTAAAAAGGACACATCTTTCGCTCAAGTGACAGGGGCCTTTTCTTTTGGAGCAAGGGAACGGGAGTTCTATCTCCACTATTGCTCTGAAATGCCAAGTAATGTGCAACACACTAACATCTGAAGTTTCAAAGTACTCAGGGTTCTGACTCACTGTTACATAATAAACCCCAGACCATAGCAGGTAAACATCCAAATGATTTTTTTCCCCAAATAGCTATTAAGTATGTCATTGTGGGATGGGGAACGCCTTTGGGAAAATATGTTAACATGAAGCACTAAATATTGTTTATCTTGCCTCATAATTTCAGAGAAATTTCTTGTTAACATTATTTAGGGTGGGTTGGAAAATGTGAAAAGTGGAAATAAAATAGTATGAATATTTTTGTACAGTTTTCTCCGCATTTTCCAGCCAGCTCTCCCCTTAGTGAATGGAGTAAATTAATTAAATGAAATACACAAATTAAAAACAGCTTGTTCGTGTTAAGAGTTTAAATTACTTTACTTTAAATCCCTGCCCTGTATTAAGGAAAATTCAAGCAGCTGCTGGTGGGGGAAACATTATTATTCAACTTCTGCATTCCAGTGATTAGTCTTATCTGGTTTCTTCCCCAGAAATTGGCTAGGAAAGCTGATTAAAAACAATGGAGGTTCTGAAAGATTACATATGGCAGACTTCAATTGGAAATAGCTATGTTAACATCCAGTGGCACCTAGATTCAATCCCATCTCCACTTCTAAAAGAAGTTGGTTGGAATCTCAATTGCATGAGAGATACTGGCATACGGAGCTTTTCATCTCTAGCTTATTGATCCATCTAGCCCTAGCCAGAGTATCCAAAAGTCTTTGCACCTGATAAGGAGAGCAAGAGTATGATCAAGCAGTTCTGACAGTCAGGACTCTTGGATTTTATGCCCAGCTCTGATATTCACTTGCTCTATGGACTTGGATGAGGTACAGAGAAGTGAACCAACTTGCCCATCTGTGCCTCATACAGGAGCAGCAGAAGTTCCCTAAAAATGGGGGAGGGGGGCCACAGGTGCTTGAACTGTGGCCCTGCCCCTGGCTCCACCCTTTCTTCCTGAGGTCCTGCCCTCACACTGCCCCTTCCCCAGGGTCCCGCTCCCACACCACCTCTTCCCCCCAAACCTCTGTCCCCTGCCTGTTCCTCTCCCCTCTTCCCCACATCATTGGCCCTTATGGCTTTTTTTTGTGTGTGTGTGTGTGGCGGGGGGAATAGTATACCTGCCCATCTGAAAAAAGGGAATAGTAACTCTAAGCTGTTGTGAGGTGTAATTCATGAATGTTACCTGCTTGGAGAACACAGCATGACAGGAGCCGTTGGTGAGACTAGGAAGATTGAGGACTGTCAGGAATCCTTGTAAAATGAACTCTCTGTCTCAGTCCAGTTCCCAGTGAACACAGCTCACAGCTGGCACTAAAAGAGAGGCCAAGGATTGAATCGGACCTCCCCTTTCATGTCTGGAAGTGGTGCCTCCGGGTCAGGGCTGAGGCACATTGGTGGACTGGGGTGGGGGAAGCCAACCCTGCTGCTGCCTGGGCTGTATCTGTTCTGGGGGGTAAGCCCAGGAGTTCAGGCTCTGGCATTGTTAATGTGGTACCAGTCCTTTCCCTCTATACAAACAAGGGGCAGGGAAGTAACTGGTTGCCAGGGGATCAGCAATCTCTTGACAGCACCTACTTTGTTTTGAAATGCAAATGGTGAGAAATGATTAACTTTGCCTCCCTAAATGAGCCAGCATTTTGGAGAATGAAATGGCACAGGATGATTACAGCCAATTCAGAGACACAAGGTGCTATGTATGATCTCTGGTTATTTGGACTCGTGTTCCCCTCTGACAGTCTGCCCTTAAGAACACTCTGCCGTTTTGGAAGATTCTGTCATTTCTAGCAGATGTCACCATTACAGAGTTAGGGACTATCCCTTGGAGAGAGCCAGTTAAGTTTAGACTGAACCAGACTTCAATCAGAAATGATGGGCTCCAGGCAGGAATCACTGGGGTGAGATCTATGGCTTGCATTATGCAAGTCAGAACAGTTGGTCAAAACAGTCCCTTCTGGTCTTAAAATCTAGGAATAAAGAGTTTAGTCTGATCCTTCAAAATTATAGGAATTCTCAGTGCACCCACTGTATGCCTAGGCATATTGTAGAATTACACACTGTTCTAAAGTCCCATCAGCATAGCAGCTTTGTAATCATTAGCACTTACACAGTGCTTTGTATTTCAAAGCTTTGTGCAAACACTGATTTTAACTGAGTGATTCCATTAGCTAAGTATTACACCCATTTTATGAGTGGGGAAACTGAGGCACACATCTGATTCGTTAGTGTGTTGCAGCTTGTGTAGTTTACACCCTCGGGTGTAATCTCACCATTCCAGTAATCTCACCATTTCAATGGAAATGTGGGCCCAGAGAGTTTAAGTAACTTGCCCAAGGTTATGCACACACAGCCAGAGATGATGCTGGAGTTAGAACTCGGGAGTTCCTGGTTTCTAGACCTGCAATTGGTTCGAGGTACTGTGCTGCCTAAAAGCCCAGCATCACCAATCAATAATAATAACAAACGCCACTTTTTCTTCCTCTTTTGTTTGCGTCATTGCTTAAACCAGCTGCTTGCAGGCAAACTTTAAACCACAGCTGATTTGACTAAAAATATCTATTTCCTTTTGCATCTTTGTTGATTATTGAAGTGGTTTTAGTCTAAAGAGAAGCTCCTGCCTCTCTTACTCTGCTACTCCATGAAGTCCCCAAGTTGTGTTCATATAGGGGGTCACTATTAGTTCCCATGGTAGCAGTGGGGCTGTCACTGCCATTGGCTTGTGACATCACTGGATAAATTAGGCCCAAGAAAGTGGCTGGGTTGAAAAGACAGCCTCAGCTTTCCCACGTGGCAGTGATGGGATAACTGTGGCCATGGAACCTGAGCTGAATGAAAGGTAAATGTAAATGAGAGAGCAGAAAATGCTTCCTACCAGTGAGGACCATTGGATAATGGAGTAACTAGAGTTCTAAGGGTGAGATTCTGCCACCCTTTCTCAGGCTGAGTAGCACAATTAGCCCCATTAAAATGAATGGGACTAACAACAGTGTGAGGTAGTAGGGCTTGATCTGTAGGCCACTAACTTCAATGGGCTGTGGATCAGGTTCTTAGTTAGACTGAGTTTAAAGGTGCAAGAATCTGACCCTAAAAGAAGCCATTGGGGCCCTGTTATTAAAACTGCATGACTAATAACAATACCCTGCTCTTAAAGGGCCAGGTTCCTAGCTGATGTAAGTCTGAGTAGCACCCTTGACTTGAGTGGTCATTTTCACCTGCTGTGAATCTGGATCATCACACCTGCAATCTGAGATGTCAGATTGCTTTACAAACTCTAATTCTCCAAATGTACCCTTGTGAGGTAAAGGATTATTGTTCCAGTAAAGAAGATGCAAATCTAATAGTGATTAAGTGACCGAGGGCTTGGCTACACTTGCAGATATAGAGCGCTTTGGGTTAAACTAGCCTTCGTACAGCGCAGGAGGGAAAGCGCTGCAGTCTGTCCACACTGACAGCTGAAAGTGCACTGGCGTGGCCACATTTGCAGCACTTGCAGTGGCATTGGCAGCTGTGCATTATGGGCAGCTGTCCTCCCCCCCGTTCAAGTGGCTGCAATGTGCTTTTCAAATGGGGAGGGGGTGGGTGGAGTGTGTTGCGTGTACGTGGGGGGAGAGAGAGTGGGGTTTTGGGGTGCTGAGAGTGTGTCAGCATGCCGTCTTGTAAGTACAGACTCTCCTCCCCGGCCTCTCTCTCACTCACTCAAAGCAAACATTAGCTGTTTGTTTTTTTTTCTCGGAGCTGATAAGCAGCTGGCACTTAGAAGGGAGTTTTGAAAAGGCAACTTCCACATTCCTGCCGGGAGTTCACCACAAAGACAAGAGAGGCCGCTTCAGTTAATGGGATTCTGGGACCTTTCTGGAGGGCAATCAGAGCGCTGTAACAGAACTCCTCGTTCACACTGACACTGTAGCGTCTCACCCAATCCGCAGCAAACCTTATTCCTCTGGGGGAAGTGGAATATCAGCAGCGCTCTAGCCAGGGAGTCAGAGCGCTCTACGTGCCTTGCCAGTGTGGACGGGGAGTGAGTTAGAGTGCTCTGGCCGACTTTATTGTGGTATAACGTGCAAGTGTAGCTAAGGCCCTAGCTAAGGTCACAGTGAGTGAATGGGAGACCTGGGAATAGAATCTAGTTACGAAATCTTGAAGGCCCAATCCATGCTGGTACAGCTACAGGTGCCTGAGAACCGCAGGTGTAAGACCATGTATATCAGAGATTGAGCTGAATGCCTCCTGAATATTGATGTTTGGATCCAGACTTGAACTTTGCATCCAGCTTCTATTGCTATAAAGGACTGGATCAAATTCCCCAGCTTGAAACATGCTGAGGCCCCATCTTTACTTTCTACGCATGTGAGACTGAAGAACTATGCTTGCAGGTTAGAGAGCCACAGTCCGTTACTTCATGACGTAGCAGTTTGCTATATGGCCTCACGTGCTTTGGTTTTGTCTAGTGTTAGATTTGTGCATGCAGGAACTTTCAGAGTACATTGCATAAGCCTCTTCCATACGCTTCCTAGAGGCCTTTTGGTGTTGAGAAATGGTCCTGTTCTAATACTCTAAATGCTGGCTTCAGATGGATGCGTGCAGCTGACCCTCCATCATTTAAGACTTTTTCCACAGAAATTGAGGCAAGACTCAGTGTGTACCTTTTAAACGACTTAACTGGTGCCAGGGGCTCATTCTATCCAGTGAAACACATTTGTCAGATGGCCAAATGGGCCAGTGATGTCCCAGCATTCCACTGATTTCTATGGAATTATGGCAGCTTGGAGGACCAGTAGTCAATGGGTTAAATCTGTGGTTCATAAGCCTGCTATCTGGAAGGCTTCCATAGAGCAGTGGTTGAGTACCTCAGACTGAGTCATTTTAGAGCAATGACAAATGCATATTCTCTTCACAACCTTCGACAATCATGTTTCTTAAATGGAAAGATGCCTCTAAATACTCTAGTGGGTTTAGCAAAGTGCGGAGACCCAGCAACTCCTGAGTTTTTCGCCTGGTGCTGGTTTGCTTTGTGGCCTTGGACAACTCACTAAGCCCTTCATTTTCCAATAGAGGTGCCTCAAGTTAAGCACCTAAATAAATGGCCTGACTTTGAGCACTCCAGCTCCCATGGACATCTGGCCAGGAGCATGATATCACTGGGATCTCTGCAAATTGGGCCCCTGTAGTTTGGGGCCTAAAATATGGATGAAGATGCCCATTTCAGACTCCCAATCTTGAAAATGTTAACTTAAATCTCTTCATGTCTGTTTCCCCTCTCTAAAACAGGGATAATAATAACTACCTGCCTTCTTGCAGGGGAGTTTTGAGGTCATAGGGTGAAATCTTGGCCCCAGTGGCAGAACTCCCATTGACTTCCATAGGGCTAGGATTTCACCCATTGAGTTTGTCTCTAAAGTGCCCTGCAAATGTCAACTTTTGTATGATTGGAAACGACTATTATTCCTGAATCTTGCGCACTGGCTTCTACTGCAGGGCACTATGAGAGCCTGTATTACTAAAGGTTTCAGAGTAGCAGCCATGTTAGTCTGTATCTGCAAAATGAAAAGGAGGACTTGTGGCACCTTAGAGACTAACACATTTATTTGAGCATAAGCTTTCGTGATGCATCCGATGAAGTGAGCTGTAGCTCACGAAAGCTTATGCTCAAATAAATTTGTTAGTCTCTAAGATGCCACAAGTACTCCTGTTCTTTTTGTATTACTAAACAAACCCTCATGCTGGAAAAAATACTCTGGTATTTAGTCCTCAGTGTTAAATATTTTACCCAGACACTGGTGTGAACTCCCATGCTTACAAAATAGACAGTTGAATTTAATGTACAGGCAAGGCCCCTGTTTTTGAGCGTCTCATCTGAAAACTACACCCAGAATAAGAACATAAGAATAAATAAAGAATAAACTGCAGGGAGCTCAACTTCTCTATCACTGAATGATGTAGGGCTGAGCTGCTCTTGCCAGGAACAGAACAGGCCGTTCCCAGTGAGATTAGATGCTCCAAGCCTGATTCTTAGACCCCTAAGCCATCCCTTGGAGAGTAGCAGTGCTTAGCTGCTGCTCATAGAATTGGTAGGAAAAATTCACATCCCAGTTTTTGTGGGTCCTGTGCAGTTAGTGACTTTTCCCTGTTTCTCAGCAGTGAAGTGGCAGATTTGGACTATTTAGAAATTGGAGGACAAGCTTCCCAGGGCAGTGTTTGAACCGAGCTGCTTGTACTGTTATGGCAACGACTCCTCTCCAGTGCACGGGGACTTCCCTTAGCAGCAGAAGTTACTCTGCCTCCGAGCCCAATAAATCGGACTCCATCAAACTGCTCCACCGGCAGCAGCTTTAAGGAAGGCTAAAGTCTGACTCTGAATGTATTGCTCAGCAGTGGGCCAACTGCTCGGCTGCCATTTGAGTGTCTCATTTCTCATAATGGGTAGAATTTTTTTTTTAATGGGGAAGGAAGGAGTTTCGCTTGGTCAGATTTGTCATTCAACCTGATGTGTGTTACAAAACTGGAACAGCGAGTGCTTTGGTGCTGCATCGTGCGTTTCAGCATAATGTCCTTCTTTGGCTCTCTCAGGGCCCCAAATCGGTCACCCTCACTCACTGAATATAGCACCTTCATCCTCCGGTAGTCCCACTGAAATCCATAGAACGACTCCCAGAGTCCAGCATAGCCTGGCCCAGGGAAGATCACACCAGTTCAAGGGCATAGATCCAAATCAGAGGCTTGTATGCCTTTGCTCAGCCACTGCAGAGTGGCGGAAGGAGGCATGGCTGTGAAGGGGGAGCATGGTTTTCAGGCCTTTGTGGCAGTTAAAGACTAGTGCATCCCTTGAGCTACTGTATCACAGTACACAGGGGATGACATGCACAGAGCACCAGGGTCAGGACCAAGGGGAGGTTTAGGCTAGCTTTGCACAGCACCCACTGTGTGCATTTTGGCCATAACCAAGGATTTGGCTCATGATCTTTGCACCTGGCTTTCACCTTTGCACTCTTTCACACTTGGTAGCATTGCGATGGCTGGACTGCAGCACCATGAAAAGAGACCCTATAGTATTGTAGAGTTGGAAATATTCCTTGTATACCAATCTATTTACTGACTTTAAAAATCAGGGGTAGTTAAATGGTCGTGCTGATCTATAGTGACCTATCAAGTGACAGCACTCCTCTCCAGAGACCCCTGGCAGGAGAACACAATTTTACTCTGAATTTGTGGCTGGGCTCTGTCAGGCTCAACTATATGCTCTGTTGTAGTATTTATTTTAATAGTTTATATTAGGTCTTGGAAAATTCTGCCAGATGTGGGGTCAGGAAGGAATTTTGTCAGGAAGGGGTCAGATTGACAGAGATCTTGGGGTTTTTTCACCTTCCTCTATTGTGTGGGGAGCAGGTAGTTTGCTAGAATCATTTGAGCATATCTGACTTAATCAATTCCCTGCCCCTGCAGGGGCCTCTGGCATTGGTGGAATCTCATAAGACCGGCCATACGGATCAGACCAATGGTCCATCTAGCCCAGTATCCTGTCTTCCGCCAGATGCTTCAGAGGAAATGAACACAACGGGGCAATTATCAAGCTCCATTCCTTGTTATCCAGTCTCTGCTTCTGACAGTCAGAGGTTTAGGGACAGAGGTTTAGGGACAGAGCACTGGGTTGCATCCCTAATCATCCTGGCTAATAGCCATTGATGGACCTATCCTCCATGAATTTATCTAATTCTTTTTTAACCCAGTTATACTGTTGGCCTTCACAACATCCTCTGGCAATGAGTTCCACGCGTTGACTCTGTGTTGTATGAAGACATACTTCCTTAAGTTTGTTTTAAACCTGCTGCCTATTAATTTCATTGGGTGACCCCTGGTTCTTGTGTTATGAGAAAAGGTAAATAACATTTCCCTATTCACTTTCTCCGTACCATTCATGATTTTATAGACATCTATCATGCCCCTCCCCCCCAGTTATCTCTTTTCTAAGCTGAACAGTTCCAGTCTTATTAATCTCATGGTACAGGGACTGATTTAAGCGATAGGTTAAATACCACAGTTAGTTTTGCAATTTCATATTTGAGTTTCTGCAGAACTCTTGGTGAACACCAGCTGGTCCTGGTGATTTTACTGTTTCATTTATCAATTTATTTCAAAACCTCTTCTGACGCCTTTGATTTGTCACCCAAAATGAATGGCTCAAGTGTGGGACTCTCCCTCACATCCTCTGCAGTGAAGACTGATACAAAGAATTCATTGATTTCGCTTCGCTTCAACAGCCTTGCCTTCCTTGAGCGCTCTTTTAACATCTCAATTGTCCAATGGCCCCACTGATTGCCTGGCAGTCTTCCTGCTTCTGATGTACTTTTAAAAAAATTGCTGTTAATTTTTGTGTCTTTTCCTAGTTGTTCTTCAGATTCTTTTTTGGCCTGTCTAATTAGAATTTTGTCATCCCCTTTAAATAACTGACACTATTGGTCTGTATGTTCTCTCTTTGTGGCACACAACAATTCAGGCTCCTGAGGACTGAAATGCTTTAGTCTAACCGCAGTTATTGGGCTCAACACAGGGGTAACTAGGTAAGTTGACAGGTTTCAGAATAGCAGCCATGTTAGTCTGTATCTGCAAAAAGAACAGGAGGACTTGTGGCACCTTAGAGACTAACAAATTTATTTGAGCATAAGCTTTCGTGAGCTACAGCTCACTTCATCGCTTTATGCTCAAATAAATTCGTTAGTTTCTAAGGTGCCACAAGTACTCCTTTTCTTTTTTAGGTAAGTTGAGTGGCCTGTGATATACAGGAGGTCAGACTGGATGATCTATAGTCTCTTCTGGCTTTAAACTCCATGAAATTGCCTGATTTTGCGCCAACTTAAGCCGGGTGGGTTTGACTGTAGTTCGAAAGTTAATGGGTTCAACATCTATTTAATAGAGTGTGGGCTAAAAAGAACAAAGGCTGAGAGGGGAAAGGCAAGGGGTAGGAAAGAGAGAGAAATCCAGTGGAAATTCAGTGTTAAAAATGGAGAAGATGACAAAACCATTACCTCCACTGTAGGAATCACTGGGTGAATTTCTCTGGCCTGTGTGATGGATGAGGACAGACTAGATGATCTAACAGTCCCTTCTGGCCTTAAAATCTGTGAAGGTTGGAGAAACAAACAAGACAGAGAAACATGAAGTTTTGGCAGGGAAAGAGACAGAATCTAAGAGGAGACAGTTTATAACTCCTGTACATGCCACCCACTTGTACCAGCCTGGCTTGTGGGATGGGGTATGATTTGCTAATGCAGAGTGCTGGTTTCCTTGCGGACTTCCACTAGTTTTGCAAACCCTAATGCAAATATTTCCCAATGTTCGCAAAACCTCCTACTCCACAAAATTTTCCCATCTGTGATTTTTCACAGGTTTTTCCAAAGTCCAGCAAGAGAGAATTGTTGGCAGTGAAAATAGCTTCATAAACAGGTCCCAAGACAATGAAATGGCCATCGTCTCTCGTGCTTTTGAAAGTCCCAGATTCTGATAGGAGGTGGCAGACAAGTTCTGGTTTTCCAAAGGGTCTGGCTGCTTTTTTTTAATTTTTTTTTTTTTTTAAAGAAACTAAACCATACATACATGTATGTATGTACTGGAAACACTGGTTCATTTGTTACAGAAATGGAACAAAAGACACCTTTATTACTATTGTGATATAAAACATTTAGCACCTTGATGATTATTTATAAACATTAGGTGATAGGTAATAAGTTATGCACTTTTTATAGATCAGGAAACTGAGGCACGCTCAACTCCATCCTCTTCTCATTGAGGTCAGTGGCAAAACTCCCACTGACCTCAGCAAGCCCTACAGAGGGTCCTACAGAAGGTAGGTGACTCTCCAAGGCCACACAGTGAGTTGTTATTGGAGCTCAGGAATTTGGGCCCAGATTTTCAAAAGATTTTAAGTACCTAAATAGCTTTGAGGAGCTGGGCCTTGGGCACCAATTCAGCCAAGCACCTAAGCAGCTGCTTAACACTTCAGTAGTACATAAGTGTGTGTTTAATTTTAAGCACACTCTTAAGTACCTGGTTGAATCTAGACCTCAGGTCCTAGCTCCTTGGCCTGTATTCTGATCATGCCTTTGTCATCAACTTTAAAAAACTGAAACCCTGCCTTCTTTTCCTTCAGCTTCATTATATTGCTTTCAGTCATTTCCCATGCGTCCCAGGGGGAAAGTACAGTGGTTTTAGGTACAGTATTTTATAACAGCATCTGATGTAATTCCCAATAAGAACAACATACGAACGGCCATACTGGGTCAGACCGAAGGCCCATCTAGCCCAGTGTCCTGTCTTCGGACAGTGGCCTATGCCAGGTGCTTCAGAAGGAATGAACAGAACAGGTAATGATCAAGTGATCCGTGTGCTGAATCTGTAGTTACATCCCAGTGTAGCTACCAGTGAATGCCCACTATTTTTCTTGTAACTCTCCTCATTGGCCTGGAAGTAGCTCTCTTTGGAGTGTGATATGGGCCATTCAAGCCATTAAGCTTTGGGCATCTTTTGCATAATACTCTCAATACACACTGACCTCATCTGGCATGCATACTAAGTCCAGAGACATTGTAATGATAAATATATCAAGTCCCTCTCTGAGTCAGTGAGATCTTGCATATTATCATCAGATTGCTCTGACATACCCAGTCTATACGCTGCACTTTTTGTGCCACATCATGGAGAAGTGAATCTGGTTTCCTCTCCAAACTTCAGACCAGGAAACATGGATGTTACATAAGCTTCTTTGGGAATAAGAATAGGAGTCGTCCTTTGGGAGCCAGCATTCTCAAAAATAAATCACTGTTAATCTTTATTTCTGTACAGTGGATATTAATAGGAGAGATTTTACCGAAAATGGGCCCAAACTGCCAAATTCAGGTCCAAGTTCTTCCAAAAGTCTAGAGCATTTAGCTCTGGGGCTTTGGGTTGACCCATCAGAGACACAAGGCCCAGCAGCTGCTATGTTTAGAGCCTGACTCATGCGTCCAGAAGGCTTGGGGCACACACATACGTGGGGTTTGGTGCCAGATGCTCATGTATCTAACAGCAGAGAAACAAAAAAGAATTAAACACATAGGCCAAGACTTTGAAAACACAAGCCTCGGTTTTTAAAGGAGCCCAGAGGACTGAAATTCAGTAGGAGTTTGGCACCTAGATCACAGCCATCTAAGACCATAATTAGGCACCTAAATTAGTGGCTTGATTATCAAAAGTGCTGAGCAGTCAAGTAGCTCTTACCGATTTTGCTAAGATCTTCAAAAGGGCGTTTGACATTCAGTTCCCATTAATTTTAACGTGAATTGTTGTCCAGAGCTGCCATAGGGACTAAAAAAATCTCAGGCACAGAGCATTTTACTGTAGTAATAATCCACAGGCCAAGAGCATCCTTAAATAAAAAGAGAAAGGAGGAGAGAGATTATTACTGAGGAGATCAGAACTAAAAGGTTACTGGCCCAGAGCTATTTAAAGGCATTTCCAATTCCCTCTCTCTCCAACAGGGCTAGGAACCCTGGTTTATCTGCCATGCTTAACTGTGCCGATTTCATTGGGGCTATTTGAAGGGGAAGGTATTACTCAATGTGAGTAATGTTGGTAGAATCTGATAGTAACTAAAAAGCATCTGAAATCCACCAAAATATCATGCATAGAATTCTCCCCCCCTTAAGTGAAAATAGACCAAAATGACTCCCCCCCACCCCCCCACAAAAATAACAACAACACCGGAAGTGCTCCTGTGTAGAGACATTGCAGCCAAAAGCCAATTTCACATGCTGAATTTTAAATTCCTAAAGCCAGTAAAGGGAGATGTCTAATGGAAATGGTGGTAGTGTACTATAATTCCAGGTCCTGCTGTCTATGGTTGACAAGAGGTCCTTGTTTTCTCTTAGATTCCACACATGTTCTCCCTTTTGATTCTTGCCTGGTTTAGGCTACTTTTTAAATGCAGATGTGCTTGTTTAATTTAAAAAGTAAGTACATTTGTTTCTCCTGATAGCACAACTCAGTCTAGTCTAGTGCATGCTAGTTCCTTGCTTGCTATGTGGAGATGCTATGCAAGTATCCCATCCACTCCCCAAACTCCGCCAATGCACATATATCCTCACCCGCAACACCCCCTGCTACTCCAGTTTTGGACCCTGCACAGCTCTGCCCAAGTACCTCTAGCCCTGATCTTGGAAGCACTCAGTGCTATAGTGATGAAGGCTATATAATCCCCTGGATGCATAGATGGAATTTCCAAGATACGGGGCCTTGGCTGCGGCAGTACAAAACGGCTGTAGTGTTGTATATGAACTGATGAAGGATAAGAACCCTGTGCAGGGTAACTTTATTTCTGGAGCAGCAGCATGGCAAATCCTAAAGGGATGTAGCCTCCTTGCAGATAAAGCGCCACCTAGACCAATCTCTAGCTAGGTCCTTTAGTAGTACCATTTTTTAAATGGTGGGATTTGGCTGACCAATGGATAGGAAGCCTTTTTGGTCAAAATCACAGGATTCTTTCCTTCCTGAATATCCCATAATGCCTTTTGTTGTTTGTATTCCTCCCTCTGCATCTTTCTTTACAGCCAGATCCTGTCCATTCCCTCTGGCTCTGCAGTCCACAGAGAACTGGCTTTTTTCCCTTCTGTTTGATAGAGGCATCCCTCACCTTGGGTGACATGCAGGGAACGCTGCGTGACGGGCCGCCTGACACGCAGTCCTGAGTAATACACAGATGGCCACTGCTAAGTGACTTCCAGTCTCGCGCCCTCATAAAAGGGAATTAACTAAACAACTCATGGTCCCGGAATTGGGGAAGCGGTGTGTGAAGTTTACTTCCAAGTGTGATAAGCATGTTGGTGTATGAGAAGCTGTGCTTTTTACCACTGCACTTTAGACAGGAGCTGTTTTACAGCACCTAGTGCTTTTCCTTATGTTCTGTTTACTTAGGTGACCCCACCACCGTAGCATCTGAGTGCTGCATAAACACCAATGAACATATCCTCAATTTGACTCAGCGGGTGTAGCTGGGTGCTCACACCTTTGAAAATCAGGTCACTTAGGTGCCTAAGTATGAACCTAACTTTAGGCTCCTGTTTTGGGAAATCTTGGCCAATAATTATTATGGAGCCTAATTGAAGGAGGAATCTGATTTTAATTCAATCAGGTTTCACTTCCTTGGTACTTGTGATGTCATTATCCTACCAGTTCTCCAGTCATCCACAAGTCTTCCTGGATAAACAGGATATATAAGTGTCACCGTGTTCTCTGCTCACCACTGGGGTGGCCTGCTTGTGGCTGCATCTGGGGAATAGCTCTGCCTGGTCTGATACCCCTTTTCCATCTCTCGGGGGCTGCGGCCCTGTTCACGCTCCAGGACTTGTACTTCCTCTATGTGACTCGGCCCTCCAGCCAGGTCACTATATGGTTTCTGGTTTCAGAGTGGTAGCCGTGTTAGTCCGTATCAGCAAAAACAACGAGGAGTCCTTCTGGCACCTTAGAGACTAACAAATTTATTAGGGCATAAGCTTTTGTGGGCTAGAACTCACTTCATCAGATGCATGGAGTGGAAAATACAGTAGCAGGTATAAATACACAGCACATGAAAGGATGGGAGTTGCCTTACCAAGTGGGAGGTCAGTCTAATGAGACAATTCAATTAACAGTAGGATACGAAGGGAGGAAAAATCACTTTTGTAATAAATAAAAAAAAAAAAAAAAAGGAGGACTTGTGGCACCTTAGAGATGAACAAATTTATTTGAGCATAAGCTTTCGTGAGCTACAGCTCACTTCATCGGATGCATGCCACAAGTATTTTTGTGTGTGTGTGCGCGCGGATACAGACTAACATGGCTGCTACTCTGAAACCTGTCACTTTTGTAATGGTATTGAGTGGCCCATTTCAAACAGTGGACAGGAAGTAACAGTAGGGGGAAATTAGGTTTAGGTTTTGTAATGACCCAACCACTCCCAGTCTTTATTCAGGCCTAATTTGATGGTGTCCAGTTTGCAAATTAATTCCAGTTTTGCAGTTTCACGTTTGGAGTCTGTTTTTGAAGTTTTTTTTGTTGAAGAATTGCCACTGTTCTCCTACTGGTTTTTGAATGTTATAATTCCTGATGTCAGATTTTTGTCCAGGACTTCTACTCCCTCCCTGAGTTTCCTCCTTTTCCCTCTCTAAACCCAGAGACTGACTGCAAGCTTCCACACTGCCAGCCTCCTTCTACCCTCTCTTCCTGGCCTTATACCAGTCCTGCTTTCTCCTGTCTAGCTTCTGTTCATCTTCTGTAGGTGTTTGCCTATCAAGCTTAACTATCCTTTAAGTGTGGACCGTCAAGTTACTTAACACCTCCCTCTCTCCAGCAGCAACCTTAATCCTTTTCAGGGGTAGTGTGGCATCACAAGATCTGAATTTTTCACGCAAAGAAACAAGCAGAAGGAAAAAGTTTATACATCATTGGATAAAGGCATGAACACATTTTCCTGCCTTCTCAAGTCACCTTTAAATCAGGAGCAAAACTACAGACTTTAGTGGACCTGGTGTTGCTGTACGTTAGCAGCAGCATCTCAGCCCATTGCAATTCAGACACAACTAAACTCTTCCGTGAAACTCATTGTGACTCCTTGGAGAAAGTTGACATGAGAAATTCTTTCACTGATGGAATGGAGAAAACTGAATGCCTTTGCCTCTATGGGTACAACCAAATCAGAGGCCGTACAGCTGTACTGTACCTTGGCAGGGGGTTAGACTGACCCTTGTGGTCCCTTCTAAACCTATGATTTTATGATTCTACCTGTATCCTGTGGCTATATCAAGGATGGTTGGTACATAAATTGTATATTGTAGTATCTGTTTGATCTACAGGGTCTCCCACTTCCAGATTTTGTAACAACTCTCTCTGCTCTTGACATACAATTTTATTTTTTATCAGCCAAGCCCTTTTGGATTTTTTTCCCCCAACTCCCGTACTTGGATTCCCTGACCCCCCGAGTGTTTTTTGGGACCTTGCATTTTAATCTATTCAATCGAGGCTACCTTTACATGGGTGATTGTATATTTATTGCAAAGTAAAATTGTGGCCAAGTATATGCTCTTGCTGTATATTTGTAACAAAAATATAGAGATTTACTTCCAGAAATCAAGGTTGCACTATACAGTGTAAGAAACTAGTTAACACTCTAAATGTTGTTGTGCCAATTTCTTGGAATGGCTTAGTTTTCAAGCACGATAGGTATGTTAAAAACGATTAAAGCCGACTCATGACTCCCAGTATTGCATAAGGGGCTATAATGTAGCATCTAACACCTGTGGTGTGTTTGTCAGTGTTTATGTTGTGCTTATCACCACGTCTATCCTCACGGCTTCTAAACTTTCTACATAAATGAAGCAGATGAATGGGGGCAGACCCTCACCTGGTGTAAATGGTCATAGCTCCATTGAAGTTAATGGAGTTATGACACTTTACTCCAGCTAAGGATCTGCCCCATCATTCCCAAATGAAGCAGCTTTGGGAATGCTGGGGCCATGCCACTTACAAGCTTGGGGTATATTTTTCTGGCTCTTCCATAATTTTATCTTCACATCTTTATTTGCTACGTTAATTTATTTCAGCCACCCTGGGATTGATTTTATTAAGGCAGTTGTGGTACATCCCCTAGCCTGGAAGCATTGTTTTAAACTGCAGGAATCTGGCCATCAGATAAAAATCTGTCAATTTAAACATTAAACCTTACCCAGCCTGGTGCATTGCCTTTCCTGTGAAATAATGACCTGGCAGCACCAAGCTAATGGGCCCTATAGGTCATTCCCTGGAATCTAACCATAATCAGCCTTTAATCCTGTAGGGAGTTAACTTTGCCAAGGACAATATTAAGAGTTTATCCTTCTCCTCCCCCCTCAAGCTCATGATTTATTCTTGTGCACAAAAGCTCTCTCTTGCCTTAGTCATTCTAGGCCCGACCCAACGTCCCTAGAAGAACCCCCTTCCATGGGTTTTGGAGTAAGCCCCTATGTCCCCTTGGGGAGAGAGACCCAAAATTTCCACTGACTTCTATGAGTATGAAGGGTGCTCAGCACTTCACAGGGCATAGGTCCTGGGTCCCTGCAGGTTGTGTCCTTAATCCCTGGATATTAGAAACGAGTGACTTTCCCCCCATTAATCTGACTATTGTATTGTGTAAATTACTATGCTTGTTAATAAAAGCATCCGATCAGTAGGTTATGCTGTTAATACAGGGCTGCTGGACCAGCGGGAGTACTGTGCCTAGCACTAGGAACAACGCGCGGCTCCTACTGTAACAACCAAACTGAACTAAATCTTGAGTGCTGAAGTTTCCTAGCCGCCTGCCAGCCAGCAAGCCTCGCTCGGAAGAGCTGCGCCCACGGGAGGGCTGGAGAGCGAACCGGTCCCAGCGCCAGCTGCTTCCTAGGGCTGCGTCTCCCTGCCGCAGCAAGTGCATCCAGCTGCGATGAAAGGAGCGTCTGTAGCTAGGGCTGAGGCTTCCCCGCAGAGTCATGCGGAACGTGAGGGACGTGCCTGCAGCCGGCAGCCCACACCTCTGCCTGCCTTTTGCCTTTTGTGTCTCTTCCCGGAGCCCCAAGGGGGGGCAAAACTCAATTCACGCGCTGAAATGCAGCCTGGCTTTCCATTAGGAGGGGAAACGATCGATATTAAATATAAAATATAATTTTACTATAAAAAATAAGCTCCTGATCTCCGATCGGTTGCATAAAGGTTACAAGAGCCTGAATGGGGCAGACGGCAAAAGGATAGAGTCAGGGATTTTTCTTTGTTGGTTTAAATACAAAATCTTTGCATTTATATTTCACCCCTTAATAGGGAGGAGATCATCCCCGTGCATTGTGTATACACAATATACAGGGAAATAATCCATTGATATTTGGTGTATAGCTCAGGGAAATAATCCATTTGGGATTTAGTGTATTCACAATACAGTTCAGTGAAAATACTTATATGTAGCCATATTTTAGAGCTATTATAAAGTACATTAATTTCCCCTTCATCTATACAAATGCATATGAGAACTATCCCCTTATCGTTTCCAGATTTTTATATATGACTGTGCAATAAACGTGTATATATTATACACGTAGTGTGTGTATAAAATATGCATGCAGGAGTATTTACCAGTGGGTATTGCACCCAGACTAGTATATAATGCTAGATCGAGAATGTATACAACATGCATACATGGGAGCGATACGGTGCTCTCTTAACATTATTCTAGAGTCGCGTAGATTATCCGTGCCATGCATGGATTTTTTGCAAGCTTGTCTCACTGATGCGAGTCCTTTGTCTAAGAAAAAATTGATTGCAAATTCCCCCGGGTGGCTGCAACTCGCCTAGCCGCCACGCGACGGCAGCACGGTTTGCTTCTCCCATGCCGGCTGCTCCCTGCAAAGAATTTCCCCCGCCCTTGCCGGCTAGGGGCGGGCTGCGGGTGACGCAGGGTTTGCCGGCCGGTCTTTCGCTGCAGAAATAGCTGGGACGAGGTGGGAGCCGGGGCATTCACACGAGAGAGGCAGGAGGTGGAGGAACGCTCCCCAGAACCCGTCCCCCCGGCATTCCCCGAACGGCTCCCGCAGAGGGAAGCCCCCGGGGAAATTCCGCCCGCCGAGCAGCGTTGCAGGGGCGTGAGAGCGGCTGGTCGGCGAGAATCGAGCCCTCTTGTCCCGGGGAACACGTGCCGCTGGTTTTAACTCTCAGTCGCTGCCGGGATTCCCTCCCCGCCAGGCAGGGTCCCGGCCTTACTTTGCAATCGCTGCGTGATCAGAAGCCTTAAGACTAGCTGTAAAGACATCAGGCGCTTGGTAAAAAAAAAAAAAAGCCCCTTTTTATTCTCTTCCCCGTGCATCTATCCACCAAGGCGGACGCGGAGCGCAAAGCGACCTTGGTTATAAACATGCCCATGGAGCTGACGCAAAGCCGGATCCAGAAGATTTGGCTCCCCAATGATAACCGCCCCGCGCTGCCCCGCAGATGTGAGTATAGTGCGGGGGGGGGGGCGGAGGGAGGACAGATGTGTGGGAATGGGGCAGGGAGGGGGGATCAGCCTTAGCGGTGCCCGCACCTACGTAGAGCAGAGCCAGGCTCTACGCGCGCTGATGCACCACGGGTGTATTTCACTTGCGGTGTGTTTGCGGGAGTTGGTGGGCGTGGGGGGAGCTGCGTGCGCCACACGCCTTCCTAGACGGTGTGAGTGGGATGCCGGGGGGGCTCCCCTCGGTGTCATTGATTTATCCCTTCGGGTGAGCATCACCCCGTATTTGAAAGCGGATCGTGGGCGCTGTTCGCGAGAGTACACGGGGGCGTAGGACGATTGCACTGGAGAGCAGTGGGAACGGGCACCGGAGACGCGAATACCGGCCAGGCTCCGGGGAACGGCGTTTCCCGAGAAATCAAGCGCGGTCCTGTATTTGGACAGGTCGCGTGTCCCGTGTGTCCCTCCGGCGGGAGGAACATACTCCCACGTCTGCACCGACGGGTTGACCTGGAGCGGCGCATCCGTGTGGGGCTGAGCAGGGAGGCGCAGCTCCCGCGGACTGGGGGTTTGCTGCACGCGGTGGCCCGGTGCCCCGGGCGGGCGGTGCGGCTGCACGGGCGCGTCTCCGGCCCGTGGTTCCGCGTCTCCGTGTCCTCAGTGCTGCCGGCGGCGGACACGCCGGTGACCCGAAGTGCTCCCTCGCCCCGATCGAGCCGCAGCGCGCCGCCTCCGGCTGCACGCATGGCTGGAGGCGGGGACTGCTGCTGGCGCGTGTCTCCTCCGTGCCCGGGGAGGGGGGGACGGACACAGGCTGGAGGTGGCGATGGGTTTGCCGCATCCGACGGCGCATTGCTCCTCGGCTGAGGGGACGGGACCAGGGATCTGTAGTGCTGGGAGGTGGCTGATGTGGCTTCCCCACGTGTAGCGTTGCTGGATTGGGTGGGAGAGGGAGGGGGGAGAGCATGGATGCTGCATTCTCCCTCCTTCGTTGTTCCCATTTCTTCCCCCATAAGGGAGATCTGAGCCCGGTGCAATCCCACCTCCCTCCAAAAGAAACCCCTGCGCCTAATTCTCCTCTTTGTTAAGGAGCTGCGGAGGATGCATTCCCAATCTGCATTCCCAATCTGCATCTCTAGAGCCCCTTGCACCAAGGGATCTCCAAGTTCTTTATAAACATTAATTAATTAAGCCTCATATACTATCCCCTGAAGAAGAGCGCTGTGTAAGCCCCAAAGCATGTGTCTCTCACCTGCAGAAGCTGGTCCCATAAAAGATGTTACCTCACCCGCCTTCTCTCTACTATCCTGGGGCTCACAGGGCTACACCAACACTACATCATACCATCCCCGATCTTTCCCCAAGAGAGCTGATTAAAGTGTTTCTCCCCTGGTGTAGCACTGAAAAGTCCCATTGCCTTGAGCAAGAAGTAAAGTCTATAGCGTTCCTCCCTCAACTCTGCCAGCATGAGACAAGTGGCGGTGGCTGGGTGCTGCCGGAGTGGTGGGTCACCTGTCTATTTGCCTTCACCTAGCTTCCGATAGGCTCCTCCAATACAGAGAAATTTGAAAGGACAACCCACCCTATCAGGGGATGCTAATGCTGATCTCTCTAACCCACTTTCAGAGCCCCTGACGTACTGATGGCCTGGCAAACGCCACCTAATTTTGTAAAACTATATGTAGGATTACAGGGGGGTGATACACAGGACTCAAGTTGTTAACCCATTTCACTCATGTTTGATTTCTGCTGAGATTGTCAAAAGCCTGATTCTGCTTGGAGTTTTACCATTGACTTCAATGGGAGCAGACTTAGCGTTGGAAAGTCCCTCAACCTTTGCTTCCATGTGCAAAATGAGCTGCATAAGTGACTTGATTTTGTTAACTGACGGGTTGTGATCCCTTAGGAGGGAGGCGAAAGGGATAAGCGGTGTGAATAATAAAGCTGAAACGTTAGCTTCATAATTTGATTTTTTTAAAAACTGACATGAACGGAAAGCCTCATGGTCAAAAAAAAGAACCATTCAATTAAAATAAAAAAGCAAACACCGGAATCATGTTGGGGCTGCTGCATCAAATATAAATTTTGACCTTTCGGGAGTCGGTCAACTTATATGTAAGCAAAGCTGTAAAGATGCAAGTCACATAACTTTGACCATTCTAGAAACCTTTGCACAAATACTGCTGTTGTGAGGTGAGGATTGCTTGTACTCTGCACTCTGGGAAGATACAGAAGTAACTTGGGCAGTCAGAGATACTAGTCTTGTCTTTTAGCTAAGCGTTATCGTTTCAAAGTAGCTTGTGCATTTGTGTCTCTTGACCAGAAACACTGCCCCTTTAAACAGCTGGGGTTAAAAACCAGCCACTGATTGTGCTGGCTCTCTTGCCTATGAAATATGTAAGAGTATGTGTGTCTTGATGTGTGTGTGTGTGTGTCTTGAATGCCAATGCGATTTTACAACAAATAAGGAAAACAAATGTGGTCTCTGGTCCTATAGAGAAAACTCTGTGATATTTTCCCAGTGGATTTGCTAGTCAAATTAAATGAGATCTTTTTGGCTGGAGAAATTATACAAGCGTTGCCAAAGCATAAGAAAAAAAGACCGACCCCTTGGGTTTCTGTCAGAGATGGTACAGTCTGCCCAGAACAGGGCTACGTGTGGGATTTGATACCCCCTGCTTTCCTTTGTCAGTCAGCTGTGTAGAGTAAACTGAGTAGGAAATAGCTTTATGGAGAAGGCTGCATATCTGTGTGGCAGCAGGACCTTGATTTCTGCAGGATAGCACGTCTCCTGTCTGGGGAAATTCACTATATAGTTAGCAGATGGGACTTTTACAGGGTACTCCACTTAGGTGTTTGGCTTTTTAAAGAAATCCTTATAAAACAGATATGGCCCTATACTCGGTACTCCACAGTCATCAACGTCAATTGCTGAGGGAGAGAGAGCTTGTGATGTATTTTGGTTTATCAAGACTTCCCTGGAAGTGCTAGTTGATGTGATAATGGAGTTTGTAATTACTCTGCGTTAACATGGAATGGGTCCCCTCGGGGGTGATTCCTAATAATCTGTTGGAATATACTTCTTTAATTTGATTCATTTGGGCATCAAGGACCCTTCCCCCCTCCCGCAGCTGCTCCATAAAAATAAAACAAGGAGCACAAACATCACTCCAGACTGCAGAGCAAATCCTGAGCTACAATAGAGATTCTTATCTAATGCAAATAGCATGAAATCCCAAGGAAAGCAGGGAGTGATAGTGTCTCTTTTAAGCATCATCAAAAAGCTTCCTGGGCCAACAGCTTTAATTATTTCATATGCACACACGCAGAAAAATTCATCTACTTGGCTGACTTCTTGCTAGGAGAGATTGAATGGATGTCAAAAGATGCCTTCCTCCCGCCTCTTGATGGTGATCCATTAAATTTCTGTCAAGTTGCACGTCTCTCACGTAGTCTGTGAAGCCAAGTTATTGCAGACGGCTTAATGGGCAGAGCCACCCACTTTACAAGAGGGGGGGTGTGCATGGAATATTTGAGGTTGCATGGCTGGTACTTTTCTTTTCCTTCATCCTAGCTCAACATGCATGTGTACCTGCATATATTTTGTGTGCGTGTGTGTGTACAATTATATACCTAATATGTGTATACTGTGTGTGTTGTGCGCATGCAAGCAATTCTGTGGTGTCAACTCCCAGACTACATACCGACACACGCACCCACCATGCTGAAGAGCACCATAGAAATGCTATATGCACTAATTTTACCAAAGTGTTTTTATCTCTCTCTCTCTCTATAAATCTGTGTGCACATATGCATATATATATTTATAAAATATATGCATTGTAGAAAAGTCTAGACAGGTATATTACACACACCTTTTTTGCAGCCCCTCCTAACCCAGTGTCATTCTGTTGTTTGTCGTGATCTTGCAGCTTGTATTCTTGCAGTCTGTTTGGCATAAACTAACAGTCTTTATTTAGATAGTAAAAATAAAAATTGATTGGGGAGATTTTCTATTTTAAACTCAGGTTGGTAGTAGCAGGAGATCCCCCCACTCACGCAGTTTGGTGAATATCATGGTACATTGGGAAATGTTTGCACTGATTTTTGTGCTTCTAAAGATCCTCGCTGAATCCTCTTTACAGTTGGAACTTGTTTTTGGTTACACTGAAATATGTATTATTTTTAGTGGAGGCCAGAAAGGATTAGCTGAATCTTTGGTTCATTTTATGTGCTCCATGGTTTGCACCTTTCCAGGTTTTTCATTCATTTCCCGTAAATGTCACTGAAAGACTCCCACTGACTTTGGTAGACTTTAGATCAGGTTCTTAACAAGGAAGCGCACATACAATTCCCAGCTGCTACTTCTCTTTAGGAGACTCTCCCCAATCCTGAGTTTATAGACCTTCCTTAAAATGCATCTGATGGAAAAATTTCCAAATGAAGATGCTCAGCTCCTGCAACTCCCATTAAAGTCAGTGGGAGCAGTGTGTGTGCTCAGACTCCAGCACCTCTGAGGATCAGACCCTCAGATTTGCAGGTTTGCCTGTGTGTATGTGCATGCTCATCCTTACAGGGTCAGATTTAATTAACTGGAGTATAAGAATAATGAAATATTTAGTGGAGCGAACAGTCCAGTTCCCTTCTCTGTTCAAGTATCTGTTTATTTTTAATGTCGAGCACGCTTGGCAAAACTCCTCTTGGCTCAGCGTTGTGGATCTTTTTTCTGCTGTGGGGGAAGGGAGCAAATTAAGTTTCTTCTTTCATCTCTCACCCTCTCTAGCCAATGGTGAGACTTCAGCAGTGCTGGTGTGAGTGTAGAGATGGGGAAACACCTGCAATGCTGCCCTGAGGTCTGGGATTGGGGATCTCTTGTAGGGAGACCAGATGTCCCGATTTTATAGGGACAGTCCCTATTTTTGGGTCTTTTTCTTGTATAGGCTTCTATTACCCCCTGTCCCAATTTTTCACACTTGCTGTCTGGTCACCCTAATCTCTTGTAATAGCTGCAACCCAGCTCTGATTTGGTGAGCTCAAATGGGAAAGTTGGGGGAACTCTTCTTTAATCCTGCCCTGCAGACCCCAGAGTCGAGATGGTAATTCAGGAGAGCAAGGCTGAACAGACCCGCCAATTAATTTTTCTTTTCAGATTTGCTTTAGCATTTTACTGGAGTCTTTTAAGACCTGCTTAATTTTTTTTTCCTTAGCACAAGAAAAACTTGTGTGTAGGTTTTTTTTTTTTTAATTAAAGTTAACCATTCTATCATTCTTGGATTTTTTTTCAGTGTTGACCCCCTATTGGCTAAGATCCAGTCCTCTGTTAGCTATATCAGGCACTGGCAAGAGGAATGACTCAAGGATATAATCGGTCTTTTTCATTGTTGCTATAATTTTGTACCAGGCTGTTCTTTTTCCAATAGCTTTAGGGGTTTTTTTGGATGCAAGGCGGTAGAAATCTGTCCTGATCTAGATGCACAGGAATTTACATAGACACTGAAAGGAATCTACACCCCTTAAATTTGGCTGCGGCTCCCAAATCTAGTTTGAGACAAGTCCCATCCCCCTTCCCTTTCAGCAGTCTGCCTCTTGCTTGCACTATCCAAAACTATTGGTGGAGCTCAGCAAATCACATGATCCAGATTGATCTGATGCAGCCAGATGAGATCGGAGTCCTGTTTATCGCGTGCACAATACTCAGCTTCATTCTGTGTGGTTATTACGTTTATTTTTGTTGCTGTAATCACAAAAGACATTCGCTCCTTGCATGCCATTCTGATGAGGCTGACAAACTAGGCAGAACTATCAGTGTGTAAGGAATGGAGGGAAAATGTCCGTGAAAGGCTTGTGTGTAAAAATGACGACTGCAGATAGCTTCACTCTGAGTTGTCTGGGTGACTCTTACTTAGGCTCTTTTTATGCTTAGCATGAAGACCAGGAGGTTTTGCATGTGCGATGCCAAGTAGCATTAAGGAACGCAACTATAATCCAGATTCTGTTATGCCATCAATGACAGCTGTCATCCTTTCTTGCATTTTTCTGTACTTGGTGTAAGTGTCAGTCCTTTCCCTTGAGGTTTAGGAGCATGTCCTGTGAGTTTCTCTTCCCTTGTGGAGCAGCGGGACTCTTTCTAAAGACCTTGTTGGGGGTGGAGATGTCTAAATATGAGAGAAATTTGGCTCAGAATTCTTGCTACTTTTTGGTCATGTAATTAGGTTAAAAGAGGAGGGATCTTTATTTTAACAATTAACCTGCTGCTGTGTCAGTGCTTTTACTAATCTCCTCTCTGAACTGAATTTCAATCCATTGACACAGGTCAGGCTTTAAATTTTAAAAAGTACCTGCTTCAAAATAGCTTTATATACATGTGGTAAGCGGTGGAGGCTGTAATGGACCATTTCATTCTTAAATGTCACTTTCTGAATGGCCACAGCTCCGCAGCTAATGTGTATCATTCTATTTCTGTCCTTTTTCAAGCTCAAGGGGGTGGTCAGTTGCATGTTTGTGTTCACTTAAAAGCTGTTACTCATTCTAAGAAAGCTGGTTGGAAGGGACTGTCCAGTGGGTTTATAGCCCTTCTCTTTCAGGGCTTTAGAGACCTTCAGTCAGGTCTGCAAGTTTAAGTGCAGCAGTCACATCTTAGTCTTTCATGGATTTTTTTCCGCATCTAATTTGGATCTCTTCCTGAGCACAGACAGACAGGACTAGAATGGGCAGGGCGGTTCTGCAGGACCCAATGGAGGTGTATTTGCTAAGTGGGGAAAGAAGTCTGAGCAAGGCCTGCCCTATGCCTAGGTCTGGCTAGTGTTGCTGTGCCTTGCATTTGTGAGCACCAGTTTTGCACTCTGTTACAGGAGTGAAGTAACTAAAGGCCATTTCAGTGAGAAAGTCACTTGCAGTGAAGCACGTTTACACTTCCCCGTGTCCCTGGGATGTTCAGGACACCGTGCTCCCAAGCACCTCGTTGTGAAAGGACTTCAAGAACACTTGAGTCTTGTGGGAGTGGAGTAAGGAAGCAAAGTCACAAAGTGGGGACTGGGAGTGGTTTAACTTGACCTCATCCGCCTGCAAGTTGATGCTGTAATCACCCAACTCCCGAATGCCTGTGCGCGATGCCATCTTGGCAGTGGCGGCAGCAGCAGAGAGCATTAGCCAGGTGCCAGTTCTGCTCGGGCATGTGTGATCCGTGAACTCCTTGCTGCTACGGCAGGCCTAGAAATGAAGTTGGCACCAGTTGGACCAGCTTTAGTCAGTGCCTTTTGAATCCCAGTGAACTACCCACTTGTATAGAAGACGGTCTAGATTGCTGGAAAGTCATATGCAGGAGGTGGCCCGTTAAACTCCCGAAGAGCTCGGACACTGAGTAACGCTTCTGGGAACCAGGATCTGAGGAGAAATATCTTGTGTTTCAAACCAGCAAACCAAACATAATGAATCATACCATTGTAGCCTGAATTCCCCTAGCTCTTTATTGAAGTAGTCCACCAGTGTCCCTGTGAGGTGGGGGAGGTATTATTGTCCTCATTTTATAAATGGGGAAACTGAGGCACAGAGAGGTGACGTGACTTGACCAAGGTCATGCAGGAAGCCTGTGGTAGAGCTGGGTGTCGAGCCATGTCTCCTAATCTTGAGCTTCATCTGTAAGACTGTCTGCCTTCCCTCCCGGTACGTCAGTGCTTAGGAGAAGAGGGGTGCATTCATAGTCAGTTAACGATTTCCACCTCCCGTGCCCTGTAGGTCACAGAGGTGATGTTTCAAGTATTGCTTGGTTTCGTCAGGCCACTGCATCAGGCTTCGTTACCCAGTGACCCCAGAGCTGTCTGCTGCCTGTCTCTGCTCAGTCTGACGTGTTCATTCAGCAGATCCTGTTGCAAAAATGAGTCAGCAAATTTGCAGACTTGAGGCTTCAGTGCCTGGCGCCAGTTGTTCGGATGGGGAGAAGGAAGACTAAAGAGGGAGGTATTAGATTTCCTCCTGCTGTCGATGCACTGAGGGGATGTTGGAGCAGTAGTAAGCGCCCTGATGCCTGCTTTGTCAAACCTCGCAGGGATGATGCTGAGGGATTATAATGGCTGCTTGTGTGTTTTCTCCCCTCATTGTAGCCTGCGGGCCGCAGCTTACCAATTCCCCCACTGTGATCGTTATGGTTGGCCTTCCAGCTCGGGGGAAGACTTATATCTCCAAGAAGCTGACTCGCTACCTCAATTGGATTGGCGTCCCAACAAAAGGTGAGGCCCCAGCCCAGCCGTTCCTGCTAGAAGATATGTGCCCTGGTCCACTGGGGACGTGCCTGTGGAGTTAAACACTCCAGTGGATTGAGCCTGGCAGGATCTCCCTCTTCCGTATCCATCTGGGAGAGAGATCCTTGGGAGAGGATCCTGACTGCATGGTGGCTTCTGCCTGCCCCCTACCCCTGCCATTGATGAGAGGCTACAGAGATGTTAATTTTTCGCCGAGGGGGCCAAGCCCATTTGGTTTTTTTATTGAAAGGGCTTGTATGAGGGATTTCCCAAAGCCTTTTGCGCCTTCTCCTCCAAGGGTGAATCTGGCTCTCGGATTTGTCCAGAGAGTGTGGGCACTTGCCAGAAGCTCCTTGCAGTGGGCTGCTGGGCTCAGCCATGTTTGACACCCTTGTGGCTGGGATCCCTGGAGAATGTCTGCTGGAGATGCTGTTTTCGTAGTGCGGGTGTTAGAGAGAGAGAAAGGGTTAACCCTTTTCCTGCTAGTCTCTGGATGGATTCCCGTACATGCTGTCGTGCTCCTCCTGGAGCCTGCTGAGCTGTGTATGGGACATACCAGCTGTCCCCTTTCCAATGCTGTACTCACTGCCTGCCTTCACCTTGCAGTTTTCAACGTGGGAGAGTATCGCCGGGAGGCGGTGAAGCATTACAGCTCCTATGACTTCTTCCGCCCCGACAACGAGGAGGGCATGAATGTCCGGAAGTAAGTTTGCTGTTGTCTTGTTCCGTTAAGCCGCCCGTTCTCTTTGAGCCAAAATTTGCTGTAAATTAGAGGTAACCCTTCCCCCTGATTTGAAGGGAATTTCTCTGGAGTTAGAGCAGTGTAACTGGAAGCACGGACCGACCCGGTCTCTTAACATTTCCCCTGCTGCCTCACCCCCACCCAGCTTCTCTGTCGGTTTCTCATTCAGGGCTTAGGCCCAGATCCTGAAAGGGATTTAGGCACCAGTTCCCTTTGATGATCTGAGACTTCGGGCCTGATTTTTTCAGAAGTGCTGAGCACCCACAGCTCCCTTTGACGTTAGCTAAACTTTTGAGGGGGCTCCGCACTTGTGAAAAGTGAGCCCTGAGAGAATCGTCCTTGGAGCCCAGGGATTCCCCCGCCCCAGGCCAGGCTATTGACATTCCTGGTTTGGGGTTCTGTGGTGAGAAAGCGGAGTGCAGCTCCCTCTTAGCTTGTCAGAGCCACCAGAAAGTGCAAGGCCACCCACTGTCCATTGAGGTGTTGAATAATATTTAGCCTGCAGAGTGGCTGCATGTTCACAGAGCGCTATAGCTGTTATCTAACCAGGTGCTCACAGGAAGTCAGGATTGGGGTCCCCATCTGCAAAATGGGCAAACCTCATGGATGTGAAGCCGCTTGCCGGTGGCCTCGCGGTAAATGCCAGAACAGGGGCTTTTGGCTGCACAGCTCCGGACCGTCAATCAGGGGATGTCAGTTCTTGCACATACCAGGAGTTGTGGGTTGTGGGAAGGTTAGGAGGAGTTGGAACTTTAAGGCTTCTTCTTTAGGACCAATCCACTGGGTCTTACAAGCATCTCTAATTACTTAAGAAACACATCTCTCTCTTCCTCTGCTGCAGACAATGTGCCTTAGCCGCCTTGAGAGACGTCAAGTTGTACCTGTCGGAGGAAGGTGGCCAGATCGCGGTAAGTTCAGATAGGGGTCTGCTAGTTGAAACAAGAGGCCTCTTTCCGTCCTCAAAATACTCCCTTGTCAGTGTGTGCTGAGACAGTCCCCCAGTGAAACTCCATCCTGCGGCCCGTTTTCTACACACTGGAACAGTGCCTTGGGGAAGAGGCCGTTCCCATCATTACAGGACTTCAGATTCTGTTTTCCTTAGATGCTCCCATCACCACAGTGTCGAGAGCCTCACAAACCTGAACAAAGTCTTCCTCACAGCCTCCCTATGAGTATTCTACCTGCTGCCTGTAGGGTGAAAACAGGCTGAGGAATTAAGTGATTTGACCAAGGCTACAAAGGAAGTTTGTGGTGGGAGAGCCAGGAACTGAACCCACAACTTCAGTGCCTTAAGACCATCCTTCCTTGCACACTCCATTAAATCCACAGGATCCCTTTTGCTCCCTTACTTGCCTTCTGGAGGTTTTTACTGCCATGGTTTTGTTCTAAGATAGAAAGGCTTAGAACTGAATACTGCCTGAAGTGATGAATTTATTACTTTTTTTTTCTGATTCTAAACCCCAGCAAATATATTGTCAAACAATATTCCCCTCTTCCCCTCCCCCGAGAGCTATTTAAATGTCCCCTGAAGATGACCGCCCTGGCATTTTTATTGTATAGGTTTTTGATGCTACCAACACAACAAGGGAGAGAAGAGGAATGGTCTTAAACTTTGCCAAAGAAAATGGGTTCAAGGTCAGTATACACCAGACTTTTATCTATCTAAGGTACTTACATGGCCTGCGTTACCATAGTATCTGAGTATCTCTCAGGCCTCACAACACCCCTTTGAGATGGGGAAGTGCTGTTTTACAGATGGGAAAACAGAGGCACAGAGAGACTTAGGCCCTAGGCCCAGGTCCTCAATTGAAGGTATTTAGTTGCCTAACTTGGGAGTGAGGAGTCTAAATACCTTTGAGGATCTGGGCTTAAGTGCCCAGGGTCACACAGGAAGTCTGTGGTGAAGCAGGGAATTGACCCTGGGTTTCCAGAGCCCAGGTTAGTGGGAACCAAGCATAAGAACATTTCTACCCTACTCCCCCCTAAGATCTCCAAGCCAAGGAGAATAAAATAGATGAGCTGGTGAGAGGGGAAACTTTCTGCCATATGGTGGATTAGAAAATAGTTTTGAAACAGTCTATTCCGAATTGCATGGAGTGGTTAGAGGAGACATCAGGCTGGATGTAATAAACTCCGTATGTTTCACTTCCAATCTTCAACTGGCGTTTGCTTTGTCTTCCAGGTGTTCTTCATTGAATCTGTTTGCAATGACCCATCCGTGGTTGCCACCAATGTTATGGTGAGAATGGAAAGCTATTAACTATTTCTGAATCCTGTATGTGCACAGATTGTATTTGACCCTAGCTGGGGATCAGCTTATTGTACTTCAGCGGCACTGGGATAATTTACACCAGCTGAGGATCTTTAGTTTTTACCTGTCTCGGGGCAGAAAGTGTGTAAAGACTATCTGGCACCAGCCACTTCAGGACTGTGCAAAAGAGTTTGAATACAGCCGTCACTTTCAATCTTTTCTGTGCTCCCCAGTCCCCGTTCTTTTAATATGTACTGCCATACCCCAGCTTTTGAACAGTTTCTTGGAGGAAGCCCTGCAGTGTGCCAGGACCCCTCCCCGCCATGGGGGTCTCACTGTTCCTTCAGGGTAGGCCACACTGCTTCACGGCCTCCTAGACTGAGCTACTGGGCTCCAGCAGCCCTGCTCTGCTCAGCAAGTCCAACGGAGGTAGACTCCTGGTAGAGACGTGTATTCTCTTCAAGGACTAATGCACCCCAGCTGGTATTTGCAGTGCCACCCCCAAACAGCATTTTCAAAACAGAGCAGGGTTTATTAGTCAAGTGGAACACAACATTGGAAGTCCTTAGGTTAGAACAGAGAAATGAAGGTTAAAGGGTAGTCCATCCTGGTCAAGCCACAATTCACCAGCCAAGCTCTGGTGAACTCCATTTTCAAGCTCTTTCTCTCGTTGACTTCCTTCCTCAGTCCATTCCAAGCCCCGAGCTTCTTCCAGAAGCCATCTCTTATCCCCTGTTGGTCATGTCTGTCCTTTGTTCTCCAGGCAGGATCATGCTGAGTTCACAACCCCCCTGGCCGGAGCTTCCTGCTGGTGAGACTCACGTTATGAGTCACTGGAGCTTGCATTGTGTTTCTGGACCCCTTGTAGATCTGGGCTGGTTTCAGCCAGTTTCTTAATGACTCTAATTGTTCTACCCAGACAGAGGTGACACACATCTATATTTTGTAGTCTGCCCTGAGAGCGAACTTAATCCTTTTCCCACTACTTGGTAGCAATCCAAAGTATGGGGGAAACTGAGGCACACGTATGACTTATAAAAATATTACAAAATATTGCCACTTTGTCACAATAACTTAATAACAAATGTGCTTAAGTGGCTGGATTATAAATCCTGTTTTCAAAAATGACCTTGAAGCCCAAATCTCAGTGAAAGTCAGTGGGACTTAGGCTCCTAAGTCACTTCTGTGCTTTTTGAAAACTTTACTCAAGGTCTGCTATTAAACAGATGCACAAGAAAAGACAGTAACCAGGCCTCACTATGCACGTTTTTTTAGCTAGGGAAGAAACATTAATGGCATGCAACTTCCTTCTTGAGAAACTGTCTTTCTGATGTATTGCCCTGCCTGTGTCAGAAGAGGTGACCCCCTGTCTTAGGGTTGGCCAGAGCAGAGAGGGGCTTTTTTTTTGTTTCTTTAATGAAAATTCACTTTCCCTGCTAACCTGTTACCAGGCACTGTTCCAACTGCCAATCTTATCTCCAGTTATACATCACAACTTTCCAAGTCGTTTTACAGCACCTCAGACGCCATTGGCTGGATGCCGAGAGTTCATATGGTGTTTGTTCCTAGGTGACAAGGTTTTAGGGCACGGGTTTGTCTTGTATTGGTGTCTGGTGTCACCACAGATGAAGATGACTCATATCTCCCCTTTCCATAGAATTCCCTTAATGGTACTAGCTACCTACGCAGTGTTGAGTTACATCCAGACAGATAAGGGTGCACCTGGGAACATCCTACACTTGAATGGGGTCCATCTTGTCACCCTCATACAAGCACAGCTCCTGTGAAGAAGTTGAATGGGAGTTTGGTCTCCATGGGCAAAACCTTGGAGCGGACCAGATTTCTCTCTCTCTATCCTAACTCTTGATTTGGTTATTTCCCTTCTTATCTCTATGGATAGCATACACCTTATTTTACACAAATCAATAACTTCCCTTCAAGTTAATTAATGAGGACGTGATTGGAGATAAAATTGGCTCCTACGTGTATGTCAGTTTCTGCTTCACCGGACATTACAGATTAACAGTGTGTTAGTGCTCAGGTGCCATATAAGAAAATAAATTGCAATAATGACAGCAACGACACAAGGCCCTGATCCTGCAAACAGTTCTGCACACACTTAACTTTACTTGCATGAGGTGTTGCATTGGCTTCCATATTACTGACATGTGTAAGCCATTGTAGGGTCAGCGAGTTTGATGTAATTGCAACACCAACACTGTTAGCTGCAATGCCAAAGCCTGGTGCTGCAGCATCAGAAACGTAGAGTAAATGTTGGATGATAACATTGTGGCCTTACAGCATGTGCCATCCAAGGATCCTAAAGCAATTCACAAATGCTAATTAATGAGGCCAGGGGGAGGAAGTAAAGTACTATTACCTCCGTTACGCAGGTGGGGAAACCGAGGCACAGAACATTTACATTATTTATAATGCACTAGGTATTCATGGATTAGGACCCCATTCTGCTCCGTGCTGTACAACTATCTTGCCTAAGGTCACTTGCTTCCCATGTTCCACTCTAACCACGTAGACATCACTGGTTCTCTTTACAAGTAGTTGGATGGTATATTTTTTTCCCTTAGTATGGGTGTGTTCAGCCAACTTGTTAGGCAGCTGTGACTGTCACCGGACTCGCTTCTCTTTTCTTGGCAACAAAATATTGAGGCTAAATCACTGAGAAACACTTGAGCTAGCTAACCTTTGATTCTGAGAGGAAATGGTAACCCAAGATACATGCTGCAGCCACGCATTTACCCATCTTACACTTACCATTAGTTCTTACTTCTTTTATAATGTCAAAATTACAGCTGTAAGTGGACTCTTTGTACGTGACTCTTGAAAGGCTTGACACCTGATATTAGAACAGCCTGATTGTTCCAAGACATATCGTGTTTGCACTGTCATTGACTGAGGTACTAGCTTTTGTCTGTACAGAAAGCTTTCTGATGACTCACTGGTTTGCTTTCTGTGTTTCTGCAGGAAGTTAAATTGTCCAGCCCAGATTATAGGGACTGCAACTCTGCTGATGCCATGGAAGACTTTATGAAGAGAATCAATTGTTACCAGGCCAGTTACCAGCCGCTTGACCCAGATAACTATGACAGGTAAGGGGTTTTTTTTTTTTTGAAAGAGCTTGGCTTGGAGGTGTTTTGTCTTGGAAGAAAAGGGTAATAAAATATAGATCTGTATTTCAGTGTCTGTTTGAAAAAGTGAATTTATTAGAAGAGAGGTGGGCAAACTACGGCCCGCAGGCCACATTCGGCCTGCAGGACTGTCCTGCCTGGCCCCTGAGCTCCTGGCCCAGGAGGCTAGCCCCCCGGCCCCTCCCCAGCAGCCATGCCGGCAGGTGCTGGGCAGTACTCTGGGCTGCGGGGCTGCCCCTCATGCAGGGCAGCGCGGCAGCGTGTCTGGCTCCGGCCGGGCAGTGCGGTGGCCAGACATGCTGCTCTGAGCGGCATGGTAATAGGGCTGGGGCCGGGGGGTTGGATAAGGGGCAGGGAGTCCCAGGGGGCAGTCAGGGGACAGGGGGCAGTTGGGGGGGGCGGTCGGGGGATGGGGCGGTTGACTAGGACAGAGGTTCGGGGGGGGGGGCAGTCAGGGGACAGGGAGCAGGGGGGTTAGGTGGAGGTGGGGTCCCGGGGGGCAGTTAAGGGTGGGAGGTCCTGGGAAGGGGCTGTCGGGGGACAAGGAGCAGGGTGGGGGGGTTGGATGGGTTGGGGGTTTTGAGGGGGGCAGACAGGGGGTGGGAAGTGGGAGGGGGCAGATAGGGGCCAGGGGCCAGTCTGTTTGGGGAGGCACAGCCTTCTCTACCCGGCCCTTCATATAGTTTCACGCCCGGATGTGGCCCTCGGGCCAAAAAGTTTGCCCACCCCTGTATTACAATAAAATAAGAGCGAGCCCCAAGCTCTCATTCTAAACTCAAGCCTCTGTTGGAGAACCAAGAAGATGTGGGCTTTTTCACCATCTTTTATGCCTTGTGGCTCCAGCATGGAACCAGAGGACCAGAACATCCTGCGGAACTTTTTACATGCAATTTCTGGGCCGACCAGAAGCAGCATGTGCTGATCTTTTGAGGCTTTCAGGCTGGTTTCCAGACCCAAGAACTTTGGAGGGGCAGCTGAGATTTGGGGTACTTCTGTGAACCTTTTGACATTATCCCAAAAGCTCTGTAACATTGCGAGCCCTGGGAGGGAGCCGTCCCCTACCGTAATCAACTCTCCAGCCAGAGCAGACACCCAGGAGGCCTTAGTCATCCTAAGTGACTCTGGATAGAGTCAGTCAGATAAATATTGCAGTGCTACAGTATTTATCTCCTCTGCATCTCCATTTGGGAACACTTTTTTTACCATGAGTAACTCCTTCATCATCCTATGACTTTCTGCACCTGGCGTGGGGCAGCAGGTGGCTTTCTCTGGGCCTTCAGGGTTTCAGTGTAGTCAATCATTCAGTGTGTGCTGTCAATCTCAGCTGTCCCGAGGTGTGAAAGCCACATGGGGGATGCTGTCTCATCCCAGATCTCTCGTACAATGGAGGCTTGTGCTAGCTACCAGCCGTGGGCCTGGAGTCAGAATAATCTTATTTAATCTTTTTTTAATGGAACAAGGAAAATGGAGATCACCTGGCCAGTCTCAATGTAGCAGTGGTTTCAAAGGAAAGCCTTACAGCCACCATGAAATACCCCTGCAGCAAATCCTTTTAACATGGGGATTATATCCCCTTGACATTTATTCTCGAGAGTTGCCTTTGATTCATGTTTCCACTGCTCCTTACTGTGGTTTCCACAGGGATGTGTCTCTGATCAAAGTGATTGACGTTGGCCGGAGGTTCCTGGTGAACAGGGTCCAGGATCACATCCAGAGCAGGATTGTCTATTACCTAATGAACATCCACGTCCAGCCGCGCACCATTTATCTCTGTCGACACGGCGAGAGTGAATTCAACCTCAAAGGGAGGATTGGAGGCGACTGTGGACTCTCCAATAGGGGCAAGAAGGTAGGGGAACAATATCCCTCTTGTATTTGGGCAGGTGGGAGCAAGTCCCTGGTTGTGTAATATGCCGTGTATGAGACAAGGTGGCATCAGATATATATACTTGGTGTAGGCCTGAATGCGTCTTCCGAATTTGGCAACATTTCAGTGCACTACTGGCACCTAAATGAGCTCCTCTGAAATCAGGGGTAATTAAGCAGGGCCATCTGGAAGCCCTGGGTAACAGAGGTTCAGTAACCACCCTCTGTGTTTTATCTCCTTTAGTTTGCCAGCGCATTGAACAAATTTGTTGAGGAGCAGAACCTGAAGGACCTCAAAATCTGGACCAGCCAACTCAAGAGGACAATCCAAACGGCGGAAGCCCTCAAGCTGCCCTATGAACAGTGGAAGGCGCTCAACGAAATTGATGCTGTAAGCATCTTAACTGGCTTACTAATTGCCGACTCTCACTGAGCGGAGCAGTGAGGGCGCTGGCCTTCCACCTCTGCCCAAATGTCACAGTGGAAGCGAGGTTTGCCCGCTCCAACACACTGTGACCTGGCCAGCTCGGCTGGTTTTGTCCAGGAGAGGCCTGGAGCTGTAATAGCGAGCATGGGAAGGGGAGGGCCAGGACCGAGGTGCGGTGGAAGTGCTAAGTGGGGGAAGCTGACTCCGTGCCTAGCTCTGACAGCCATTGCTGACATTTCCCAAGCAGTGACGTCAAACCTCTCCAGAGACGTAAAGAGGCAATAGTGTTTCCCGGCCTGGTTTTGGTAGCAAATGCGGTGCTGCCAAAGAGCTTGTTAGCTTTTGTCTCTAACCTACTGGTTTAACATTGCTGCCACCTGGGGCCACTGTACGGCTGAATTCTTAGGGGCTCAAGTGCAGTTTATTTCCTGAGTGCAGGAGAAGGGTTTGCTGTAAGGCTGCCTGGTACCTGCATTGGCTGGCACCTGCAGCTCTGTTGTCTGAAGCCCAGTAAATAACCTTGGGGGATGTCTTGTTCCCGCAGGGTGTATGTGAAGAGATGACTTACGAAGAGATCAAGGCGCAGCACCCGGAGGAATATGCTTTACGCGATCAGGACAAGTACTATTACCGCTACCCTTCTGGAGAGGTATGTCTGCAGAGAAACCCTCTGGGACGTGACTGGTCTAAAATGCCAGATACTTTCCTATCATACCCGTATACCCTTCTGCACTGCATCCAACCTAGAGGGCAGAAAAGGAATGCATCAGTCTAGGACTGCTGAGTACTTTGAGTCAAAGTGGTAACTAGATGTGAGCGCTGACCCCATCTGGGCGCTTGTCAAATTTTAATGGGAGGGTTCTGATACCTTCGTCAAGTTGTTGGATGGTCCCGTTGATTTCAACAAGACCGCTCGAGGCATAAGGTGCTGCTTAACCTGAGCAAAGGTATCTGAATCTGGCCCTATATTTAATGTAAAATAGAACCTTCCATCCCAAAGGAGTTCTCTTTACTGCCCTGCCCTAAGGCACCCTCCTGAGGCTGATGGTAGCATTTCTCCAGAGCTCTCTGCTGGCTGGGGCAGTGAGCTGATGGTACATTTTTAGCGGGTGATGAAGGGATTTGTGTTCATTGACATGGGAGTTTAGTTCAGTGCTATGGAATAAAGATAAAGATGTATGAGGAATATCCACCAGTTCCTGGAAAAATACAGGCTTGTGGATTTCAAAGTTATGGAATAGTGATGTGCGTAATATTGACTGTAGGGGCTAAAATTCCCACCAGCCACCACTCTTGTTTCTGTTCTCCAGAGTATATGGCTCTTGTAGAAAAACAAGCTTCTGAAACATAGATATTTATTATCCTCGAAAACTCCATGTAGCTTAATAAACCCTTCCAGTATCCAGTGCAGATATGAAAGCAGAAGTCTGTCTGTTGCTGAGGTTCTTTCTCCTCCCAGCTAATACCAGAGCAGAGAATTGACCTTGTGTTTAGTGTTCTGTCATGAGATGTGGCGTGTTCATTTTAGAGAACTGCTGAAATTACGTGGAAGGGGTGGCTAATGGGCCATAGAGCCTTTTGCCACAAGTTCACCTGTTCAAATCCATATTACTCGTGACTGAAAGTCAATTCCTAGTGGGTAGATGGCCACCATGCTGGCAGTCTCTGCGGAGAAGCCAAGGACCAGATGTTCCACTGAGCCAAAACTATCTCCTGATTCGTAGAGGGTGGTCCCTATCATTCAGAGTTAAAACAGGTTGGCGGTGTGGGGGATCTCGCACTGTCTCTGCCTCCTGTACTCTGACTAGATGGAAGAGCTCAGTCTGCAAGGCTGTTTGATTTAGAACCTTTCACCAAAGCTAAATTCATTTTTGAGCTGAGAGATGTCCGTGGTTCAGAACAGATCTGCTTAAGCAGAAGGGCACAAACTCCAGGCAAACTCTCGCTGGCATTGTGGAAAGGTTGGGTGGATCTCAAATGATGGTGGTGATTCTTCCGTATAGTAGGAGAGGAGGGTTGTGAATATATGTCTAGTTTAAAAGAATCCAGTAGGAGAAGGAAACACCTCTTATTACAGACCTCATGTAAAGCATCATTTCAACAGTGTTCCAGCTGCTTTTGTCCTGTAAGCCATGGATACAGCTCCAAACTCCAGGAGCTTTGGGGGTTTCACTTGGTTTAAAGCATGAACTCAGTAGATGGATCAAAACGGTGGCTTTGCTTTTGACTCCTTGTAATTCCTGACTGTGCTCTGTGAATTTATCTCTCGCTCTACTTATTTTGCAGTCATACCAAGATCTGGTGCAGCGCCTGGAGCCAGTCATCATGGAGCTGGAGAGGCAGGAGAACGTCCTTGTGATCTGTCACCAGGCTGTGATGCGGTGCCTTCTGGCTTATTTCCTAGACAAGAGCGCGGGTATGTGACACACACCCCGGCAGTCTTATCCGGAGGCAGTTGGGTCCCATGTTGCTTTCGGCTGCTCTACATTGGGATGCCAGGGGAGGGCGGATGGGGGTATTTTACAGAAGCTCAGAGAGAAAGGGATTCCTTGCACACACTCCTCCAAGGAGTTCTCGAAGTTGGATGGTGCTGGGAGTGCTGCTTGGTGCACACAGTTCTGTGTCTGGGCCATGTGACGCTCATGGTATTTTATGTGGAATTGCACCAGCCTGAAGCCCCTGCTGTATCATGCGGTGGGCTGGTCACTGAGAGTGTAGGACCTCTCCTATGCTGCTGGTCCCTGCTCCAGCTTCTGGGCTGCTGCAGTGTCATTCCTCTGAACATCTTTTGGAACCCTGGCACCACCAAGTGAGCTCCAGGGTCGGCCTGAGGAGTCCCCAAGTTGCCGAGGAGGGGGCATTCAGTCTCCCAGTCCGGCCTACTGCTGAAGTGGGAGGTTGGAACTAGCCAGGGGCGTTGGGCCAGCTGTAGAGAGGAGCCCTGGGTGGACCCTTGTTTTGCCTGTGCTTCGGGTGACCTAGGCAGTGTGCTAAGTTATACACGGGGAGGGGGGAGAGGAGTCCCACCGGCCTCTAACGAGTTGGTCCATACGTATACAAACAACATTTGCAGAGGGGACTCTGCCACTTGTGCTGTCACTAACCTCCCCTCCCCCCCTTGTTTGCCGTTCCTCCAGCTGAAATGCCCTACCTGAAATGCCCCCTTCACACGGTGCTGAAGCTGACACCTGTGGCCTATGGTAAGTGGAATGTTTTCCCTTGGCGTGCTGGCTAGCGCGGTTGGGTGAAGTGTTTGCTGATGGTTACACCTTGGTTCAGGCTAGATTGTAGGCTCTTTGGGGCAGGACTGGAGCGCTCTTCCTGTGTGTTTGTGCACTGCCTAGCCCAGTGGGTCCCTGATCCTAACGGAGACCTTTGGGCTCTACCCTAAAGAAACGAGGAACCATCAATTGCTCACGGTCTCTTGCTCCTCACTGCAGGTTGCCGAGTGGAGTCCATCTGTCTGAACGTCGAAGCGGTGAACACCCACAGAGACCAGACAGAGGTGAGTTGTGGTTTGCTTTAGATCTCTGTCACTCTCTCTCCTTCCTCCTAATGTTAGCCGGCAACAAGGACTTCAAGAGGGGCTGGGGTTGGGGATCGCTGGGCTGGGCACCATGAGCAGCTGTTTGAGAACTGGCTGCAGGAGTTGCGGCAGATGAGGAGGCTTCAGAAATTAAAGACCCTAAAACCCCCAACCTGCCTTCAGGTGCTTCCCCTCCATTCTAGGGCCCTGATCCCAAGCGCACTGAAGTCAATGGACAGAACTTCCATCGGGCTTTGGATCAGGCCCTCTGACAGCCAATGAGCCTAGACTGATAAATGCCTGAGGAGGAGGCAGGGAATGATTTCTGCAGTGCCGTAGTTAGGGCCAGAGCCATCAGGCCACGTTCCTCGTTAAGCAGAAGGGGTGAGTGCGTTGTATGCTTGTGGAGGGCTAGGGAAGAGGAAGGAAAAATGTTAGCAGTCTCCTTTGGAGAGTGAGATTAATGTGCTGTGGGCATGTAAGCTAAGCAGGGTTAAGCCTGGTCAGTACGTGGCTAGGAGACCTCCAAGGAACATGTAGGTGCTCTGAGCAGTGGTGCTGATGATTTAGGAGACAGCATACTTCCATGGTGTTGGCACTGAAGGCATGCTCCAGCATGGTGTTCGGGGGTGTTGTGCTGATAGATCCAATTTAAATTGTCCCCCTTTCAGGTGGCTCTTTTTTTCTTCTTCACTTCCTGTCCTAAACTGCATCGTAGGGTTGCCAGAAGTCAGCCTTTCCCGCCTAGAGGTGGCTGCGTAGTCGGCAATGGGTGAAGCAATTCCTGGCTGGGTAGCGTAGATCAAGAGCTTCTGAATCCTGTGACAGCTGCTGTATTGTAGCAATGGGTTCTGCAGCAATAACAAGAGCTAGGCTGTGGTGATAACATAAAGCTAGACAAGCACAAATTGCTCTGGTTATTCTCCTAATATGCTGCATGGGTAGCTGTCCCTCCCTTTCACACGGGAAGTGTGGGCAGTTCCAGGAAGCGCAACATCCCCTAGGTGAGCATAAGCTCTTTGAAGTGGAACTTCGCTGGCTGTTCTGTCCAGTTGCTGAATCAATCGCTCTCATTGGCTAGACTCGCGCCCGCCTGTGCTTCTTGCTTTTGTGCTCCCCTCTTGCCTATCTGCTTGGGTCAGCAGGAAAGATCTTGAGAAGGAGACAGAAGAGCCTTCCTGTTCTAGTCAATTATCGCTGCAAGTCATGGCCTTTTCTGCATAGAACCAGAAGGGTTCAGAGTGTAGGGTTTTTTCCCTTGGAACGTCTCTCCTGGCCTTTGTGTTGCACTTGGTGATCAGGGACATTAATGCATCAAACATGCACCATGTATGTAGATGGTTTTTTTTTTTTTTTTTGGGCGGGGAAATAGAGGAGAATTTAAAATTGCTTTTTTTCATAACTTTCGCCTTCTTTCTTTTTGTCTTTGTCTCGCTCTAATTTAGGAAGCAAAGAAGGGACCTAACCCGCTCATGAGACGTAATAGTGTTACCCCTCTAGCGAGCCCAGAGCCCACCAAAAAACCGCGCATCAACAGCTTTGACGAGCATGTGGCTTCTTCTGCTGCTGCCCTGCCAGTCTGTATGCCCCAAGAGGTGCCCACGCAGCTGCCTGGACAAGTTAGTCGAATTCTTCTTCTTCTCTTTATTGTTGTTCGCTTCTTGTCGCTTATTAATCAAAGGAGCAGTCTTTGATTATTTTAATTATGCTGCTGTCTTCGAGCTGCGTTTAGTTAGTTTACCACCAGCGCCCTCCCTTCTATTAAAAGCACCTAAAATTAACTCGCTCTTCAGTCTCTTGCTTCTTGGGACCCTTAGAAGCCCAGGAAAATCCAAATCCAGACTGAACTGAAAATCCAAAATCCAGCTGTGTTGTTGAAATGTAGTATTTGTCTCTGGCCCCATTCAAGTGCCTCTGAACTCAGCTACTGTGCAAGCTTCTAAATGGGTGCCTGGTGCTGGTTTGCCCACTCCCATTCCAGATTGTTCATTGGCCTCTCCAAGCCTTCCTTCTCTGGGATCTAGCTGTCCCTTACTAGGTTGGAGTTTCGTTCTAGGTGCTGCAATAAAGGAATAATTCTTGACATTATCTTAATAATGACCTCTGGGAACCTATACCCTGGCCGCACCTGCTTCCCTTCCCATCGCTCTCCCAGGAACCCCAGCCTAGCTAGAGGTGGGGCAATAGAACAGCTAATGTTGCCTTTTTGAACAGCAGCCCTAATGACCAGCTGTCACGGAGCTGATAAACTGGCTGTGACTTGATTCGCAGCCTGGCCGGAACCATCTGCTGTGTACCGTTGCACAAATCCCAAGGGGACGCATGGGCTTGCTTGCTCTGTCCATTATAGAGGACGGAGCTCCTCCAGGGGCACTGCTTAGTGCTTACTTCTCCCCATGATTGCTCGTCTGATATTTAATAGAGTAGTAAAACTCCTTCCTCTGAGTCAGTTTCCCCCACTATTAAAGATCTGGGGTACTGGCTACACAAGTGCCTGTAAAAGTGGGTCTGTTCAGGCCTTAGAAGCGACCTTAGTTATAGATGAATTAGACCCTGCTGCCTGGTGTGTCTGCTCTTCCTGTGCCCTGTGGTCCATGTTAATTCCCTGTTGCCCTCTCCACTGCCTTGTAGGCCAGTCCTAAAAAGTAAGGCTGCGAGTTCCTATTCTGCCGGGCTGGGATGAATTGCTGGAGATTCTGGTTGGTGGCTGCTTTGCACTAACATCTGGTTCCCAATTAGCACTAAAGGAGATGGTTAAGGAGGCCTCCAGTTTTGGTGTCCTTCATGCTACCGCTCCTTCCCATTAACCGTCTGCCCAGCTTCGACCTGGAATTGCTCTTTGGTTGGTTGCCTCTTGCTGATTTCAAATTACTCCCTTCCTACATGCACTCTGTTACTGATGCCTCTCTTTCCATTTTCTCTATCTCTTTGTCTCCTTGCAGCCTTTACTAGGGAAGGCGTGTCTGTAAGTATCTTCTTGTGAGTTTTTCCTTTCTGTGTCTCCTACCTTCCAGCTGGCTTTGTTGTTATCTTTGTTGTTGTTGCTGCTGTGAAACTAGATTGAGTTCTGGATTTTAATTCTGTGGCTCCCAAGTCTTTCTTCATAAGGGGGAAATTCATGCATCTTTATGGGGGGGAAGATGGGGCCATCAGTGGTATTCAAACACTCAAGGGTCTTGGATCTGATACTGCTAAACCCCAATCTCTCTCCTCCTTTTTGTCCTCCTCCTGCTCCCTTTCCAAGCATTTGGTCAAGGACATTGGAATCTGTTAAGGATTCTCTTCAGTGCTTGTACCCTCTAATCTGGTTTGTAGTTCTGGTTTGTCCTTCCTTCCTGCCTGGGTGCTGGTTTGGCTTCCTGTTAGCTGTGACACTCCTACTTCAGCAGATGTGGTTTAGCAGTGTCTGACTAAAAGGTGGAGAGAGGGGCTGCTTTGCCTCTGGTGCAATCAGCCTCCACCCTCCCCAACCCATGTCTAGTTAGTGCTGTTCCCTCCTGGCCAGGGACGGCTTGTATCCCTGGCTCGTGGAGAGACTCCCACACAACAGTGTTTCCACCTCCTTAGAATGCAACCAGTGGGAGCAATGTTCCCTCTAATTTTTTCCTTCCATGTGCGGAATGAATTTTATGTGCAACACCAATATCGAGGTGATGTGCGGATGCGCGCCAACTGTGCAAACAAAAAACCTGAATTGCTCATCGGACTTAAGCAGCTTTTTGGACCCTTCCACTAAAGGGTTGCTGTTGCTGAAGCTGCATCTGCAGTTGACCTTGCTATGTATTCATTCTCACTAATCTATATATTATGTATTACTTTTTGCTAAAAAGTAATGCAGGGCCTTGTATCATTTTCTGTTACAAGAGCTATGTAGATAACTGCCATTTAGCATTTGAATTGTCAGAGTTTTCTAATTTGCAAATTATATTATAACACTTTCTGCTAGGGAATCAGATCATGGCTTTGTCAGTAATTGAATAGAACAACATTGAATCTTTTCCTATGCCTCTGGATATATTGAATATGTCAAGGCACCAAATCCTGTTACCCTTCTGTATAACCCAGCCAAACCGGTGTGGGTCTACTGCAGAAACAGTGGGCAGGCAGCAGTGGGGAGGGGTGTCTAGCCCTGCACACCCCAAGCTCTCCACTGCTCCCATCCACCCCCTATAACCCCCACCTCACCTTACACAGCCTCTTCGGGATCCAGGCCCACCTTTGGCTGCACGGCTCCACTAATTTGGTGCGCGGCCCTTGATGCCTTCTTTTGCGATTGCACAGACGCGCACCTTAGAGGGAACACAAAGTGGGAGGTCGCACCAGATGAGCTTCCTGGGGAGGGTCCTGCTTCATGTTGCTCCCCTCACCCTAGAAGGATTTTATCTCCTGTCTCAAGGGAGGCTGTTTAGACTTTGTCTGGGAGCTGTCGGGTCATGGTATCCATCTACCTACAAAACTGTGACAAACAAATCGGGATTCGAGGCTTCTGGGGAATAGAGTATCCATGTTGGCTTGGGGATAGTAGACAGTAAAGTAGACCCCTCCAGCTATGGTCAAGAATATGATTCTTGCCATTGTTGTATCTGTGCTTTGAATGAATGCCCCTAACTCCTGCTGCTTTTATACTCCATACTGTGTGGCTTTCTACAGATCAGTTGCAGAATAACCGAATGTTAGTTAGAGGGAGCCTAATTGGCACATACTGGTGCTCTGTAGTCTGCCAGGAGACAGGTACAGCGTAATGGTGAGAAGGCATCAGTTCATCGTCTTACTCACTGACTGGATCAGCCTGAGTCATAGTTAATGTTGCATCTCTGTCCTTGTTGTTTTCAGGATGCTGGGATTTGCTGTTAACTAAAATGAGCAGTAGCAGAGGCAGAATTCAGTTATGCTTGAACACCCTGACGAACCTCATTAATTCTTATCATCTCCCTCTCATCTTGTGATAGTCTAGCTGCAATATCAAATCTAATAGCCTCTGTGTTGTTGGGAAAGGGAATGGGTCACGTTAGCAAACCTGGGCATGACATTTTGAAAGATTCTCGTTTGTGGGGAGCTCAGCTCTTGTATGTTAAAGGACAAATGCAGGCTTGTCTTGATTTATGTTGATTTGTCTAGCATAGTATGCACGGCTGCTTTTTCCTTTCCTTACTGCTTGTGAGGGTGCTTCTTAATATTGTCCACGTTGTAATCAAAAGGCACTGAACAGCTTGATGCTGACTGTGCCACTGAAAATGCCCCCTCTGAAGCAGAGGTTCAAAACCTTTTTGGGACAGCTATCTGTTTGCCAGGCCAAGAACTCTGCTGAACCAGCCGATGCTCCCAGCCGATGCTCACCAAGTTCTGACAGTAGTTGCAAGACTAAAGCTTAGGGCAGACCAGACTCCATTGTGGCTTGGAGCTTGCATTGCTGACTGGCTGGTGGCACCTTTATGCTTAGGTTCCTCTTCCCTACCTTAAATGAGCTAAGGCATTCGGGCCAAATTCAGAGGTGATGTGTAACTGGCATGTTCTTCCAATCCCCTGACTGTATATTATCCCATTTTAGGCTGACTTAGACATGTGTCTGTCATCATACACCCTCCTCCGTGATCCAAATCTCTATGAGCATCTAAGTGGCCTCCTTAGCAGCTAGAAGAGAGGGCAACTTGCACGAATTATAGTCAACCCTGACTTTTACCCCTATTTGGGGATATATGTTACGCTAATGTACACTCCCTGACTCATTTTGTTCGTGGGTGTAAGTAGGTCTGTGGTGGGGTTGAGGGCAGATGCTCAGCTGATGTAAATATGTCGTAGCGCCATTAAAATCAGTGGAACTCTGACCACTTACACCCGCTGAGGATCTCGGAGCATCTAATGTCCCTTCCTTCCGACTCTAGCTCCCAGAGCCTGAAGCATCGGTGGCTGGGAACCACCATCCTAGTATGGATTGGATTCTTTGTTGTTAATAGGATTATATGTAACCTAGGAAGCAGGCAAGAAATAAGATCACATACCAGCAGCCTAGCACCTTTGCTGGGAAGAGACTGTAGTAAATGCTCATCACTGTAGGATCTAGGCACTGGGGAGCAAGTGTGGAGGACAGCTGTTGCCTTTTGACTATAATGGGGTGTGTGTGTGGTCTTTTTATTTGTTTTGATCCTGAATGAACTTTTATTAAATCAAATTTAAAGTCTCTTCCCCTCCTCTCCCCTTCTCTCTTTTCCCTTCACTTTTCATGCTTAAAGACGAACTGTGTATCACTTCCTTAAAGTTTTCTCTTTACTAATATTTCCAAGGTAAATGGCTCAATGCATGCTCTGGCTTCCCTAGCCTGACCCTGTCTCTGTGGATAGCAGTGAGAGCATCTCAACCCACTTCTGTATCTTGGTCCATGCTATAAACCCAGCCAGGACTGAGATTTCTGTTGAGAAACTGGTCTCTTCCCCCTTTTCCCCTCCCTGGGATGTTGTGACGTGGATAACTTGCCAATCGCAACAAACCTTCATATCCCATATCTAGTGGGGGGCTGCTCAGTGTTGTGACCACTGCAGAGGGTGTCAGTCTTGCATTGTGACTAGTGTGTTTAGCTGTTGAAACTTGCATCCTTTCCACCTCTTTGGCATGGATTAGAAAATGCTTTTCTAGTTGACCTTGGTGTTCACTGGATGTCTTTGCAACAGCAGTTCTGAAGAGCTACAGTTGAGGTCTATAGCTGGATGGTGTCTAGACTTGAGCAGCAATGGAAGACCCTAGTGCTTTTTAAAGACAGTATTGGGGCAAGTGAAAAGTCTGGAGATCTTAATCTGTAGTTCACGGTGAGGCAGACTATGGGAAGCCGAGCTCCTTTGCTCAGTTGGAGCAGCCAGTGTGTTCATGTCTCATTCAGCCATTGTCAGGATAGTGCTTAGCCTAGGTTTGCTGACATGAGAACTGGTGGTTCAGCTTTACTAGTGCAAATTACTGAGGGTTCCAATATGTGCTAGGAGGTCTGGAGAAACAAAGGAAGACCCAGAGCCCGAGTCTCCACCCTTGTGTATTCATTTATGCCTGTGCAGAGTGGGTAGCATTTCACGTCCACGCTGCACTGGTGTTGATTACTCTGCAGTACAGAATCTGGCACATAGTCCCTGCCCTGAGGCACTTACTGTCTAAATACAGACATGACACAAGCGAGGGCCATGAACACAGACAATAGCGGGCCAAGGGTAAGAGGCAGGCGGCATGCTGATGAAAATCTCCTCTGCTGCTTTTTTGTTTTTTAATCATGGCCGTTCCCGCAGTGGGCATTGTCTGACCTGCCTCCCTAGTAGATGCTTTTGCAGTCATTTCTACAGTGGCTCTGTTAGCCTTCCCTTCCCCATGTCCCATCTGCATGTACAGGATGCTGCTGTGTTTCTTGCTGTTTGGTTTCCGAGTTACAGGGCAAATCCAACCCCTGCTTTGTTTCTTTCTTTGCAAGAACATGAACAGCTCCCAGAAGCAATCGTGATTTCTTCAGGGCCGTTGGAAGCCTACAGATGATGCCGACCCCATTTCATCGTCATTTCTGATGTTTGCTTGTATCGTACTCCTCCATTCGACTCCAAGGTTGCCCCTTGGCTGCTTCTACCACAGCTGTTCATCTGCCGACTGGACTGGATTGAGCTGGGGGAGGGGAGAGAGAGAGAAGAGCTCATCAGCCTGGAAAAAGTGGATTCAACAACAGATCCATAGGCCATCTCTTTGTGTGTCTCCTTGGGTGTTTGATATATCTTAGCAAGCTGTAAAGTGCTTCTAGTGCACTGAGTTTCTGGACTTTGTTTTTGTGTATAAGTGACATGACCTTGCAGGGATGGCTGGTACTGCCCCGTCTCCTCCCGTTCGTGTGTGTATATATGTGGAGGAGGCAGGGTGAGCAGAGAAATGCAAAAGGGGAGGGGTGTCTTTAACTCCTCCATGCACCGGACACTCCTTATTGGTACCAGCGATGGCCTGTGACACGCACGCAGCCAGTCTCTTCAGGGCACGTGACCTGAGGGCAGAGACAGTTGGGCAACATCTTTGGCTGTTCAAGCCGAACTCTACGGCCGCTTTTAACAAAACAATCTTACAGCTCTGTAAATATCAGAGGGATCTGCCGAGTGTGTACGTCTGCTTCGGAAACAAATGGAATCTGCATTTAGCCTCGACCTGAGATGCGCTGCCTGAGGGGAGATGGTTTGAGCCACTTGCTGACTTGACATGGCAGTGAGGCTTGGATTGGGGGGGAAGCCCCACTTTGCTGTTGTTTGGATTAGGTTGGGGGAGGGGAGGAGCACAGGCCTGTGTGACCCAAGAGGCGTTTCCTTGTAATTAATCTCCACACCCTCTACTTCCCAGAGGTTTTTACCCTGTGCTTGAGCAGGATTTACTGTTCTAAAGTAGGTGGCTAGGCTAGGTTAGGTGGGTTTGGCAGACACACAGCCCTCTTGGGATTGCATCGAGGTCTGTCTGTGAAGAGCAAGTTCTTTTTTGTGTGTGTGTGTGGAAAAATCCACAATCAGAGGCATTTAAACAATAGTTTCTTTTTATAAACTGCTTGTTTTTGCACTTTACATGTGGCAGGGGTGTGCTCCCCCCCCCATCCTGCCTCTTACAGATGAAGCCTAGATACTTGGATGCTGTACTGCGTGAGCTGAAAGATGAAGACTGCAAAGCAGTGGGTAGTTACAGTGTTAGCTGTGGAGAGGGGAGGAGGGTGGGTGTGAGGTACTAATTTATGGACTAGTTGTAGGGACTGGCCAACTTCCAGTTGTTCTGTATGCGAGTCTCTTCTTGGCCGTCTGTTCTGTGCTTCAAGTTAAGGGATTTAAACCCAAGAATAACCACTACTGTGTCATTTGTGCAGAAGTTTGTGTGCCCGTGTGCGCTTGTATTATCCTTGTACAGCATTTTCTCCAGCCCGGCCTCACTCCAGAAACGGGGAGAGGAGGAGAATATTGAAGTAGTGTCTCATTTTTTCCCTTGGCCTGCCAAGCCCTAAATCTTGGCTAGTCCCCGTGCTCTCTTTTGACCCCGCCGCACGCTCTCTCCGGTGCGCGAGCGCTGAGCCAAAAAGCCGAGTGGAGCTCAAGCAATACGTTATTGTCTTAACGGTTTAAAGTGCAGAGGAGGTACCGTACAGTCCATTAGCAAAGTGGGCGGGGTCCTGAGCTGTCAGCATGGTACTGGGGAGTTCTCCATTCTTGTTCGTTTTATTTCTTTATATTCATTCTTGCTTCAGGTAACGGTTAGTAGGTGAGGTTCCTGCAGATGGGAGCAGAAAGGCTCTGGTGGAATGTGGTTATTTCTTTGGCAAGGTGAACCGCAGTGCCTAGTGCTTTAGTCTTGCACAGTGAAAATGCTTTGTACATTTGTACCTTTTAAAGCAGCACCAGGGAAGGGCTGGTAGTGGCTCTCTCAGCCCATATCCGACCATTGAAGATATTTTTATTGGTGATCTGCCAATGTGAGGTTTGTTTATATACAGCTATTCTTGTAATGATGAAGTGGAAGATTTTTGTTTTTGAATAGCTGATAAATCCAGAGTTCCCTTTTTGCCTGCGTGTTTTATGTCTGCCATTTAGTTTCATTCGTTTTAGAGAGACTAATTGTTAGAGAGTGAGTGACCTATCTTTTGAACTGCTTCCTGAGGAGCTTAACTTTCTCCCCCTGCTACGGAAAGATAACGCAGCAAACGCAAACATTAGGGCCCGTGATCCATTTTACACACACCCAAACTTCAGAACAAACTTTATCTCCGGTTCTGAAAATAACTTCATATTGGTGGGGCCTACAAAAAATAATGTTAATCTGTCTGAAAAGGAGTGTGTTTACTTGAAAGGGAAAGTGGTGGAATATCGCTTGAAACCAATCCCCCGATGCAAAGAGGAGGGAGTTAGGCGGGCAAAGGGGCTTCCTGGGATTGGTTCTCTGTCCATCGTGTTCCCCTGGAAACCTGACACCAATTCTAGAGCAAATATTGGGCATGGGCCGTGCCATTATAAGACAGGGTGGGTGGGCAGAAGGGGCTGCTTGAACCACACCAGTGACTTCGTTCGTTTGTTTGTTTTGTGAGACTTGAATTTATTTTTTTATAATTTTGATAGCGAAGTGCTGTTTATTTATTTAATGTATACTGCAGAGCTTGGAGAGAAGGGTAGGTCTTTTGGGGTTTATTTTATTTTGACTTGTGATATGTTACTTGTATTCTGTATATATGTCTGGAATAATTGCCTGAGATGAAAGCTGTGCCAGTTTAAGAACAGGGTATGCCTTTCAGAAATTTGTATATTTTGCAGTTGCTGGACCAATAAAATACCTTGTTGAAATATACATGGGCGTGAAGCTTCCTTTGGCAACGGTATTCTTCTCATTCATGGTTTCCCTGCTGTGCCTGGTTTCAGAGTAACAGCCGTGTTAGTCTGTATTCGCAAAAGAAAAGGAGGACTTGTGGAACCTTAGAGACTAACCAATTTATTTGAGCATGAGCTTTCGTGAGCTACAGCTCACTTCATCGGATGTATGCATCCGATGAAGTGAGCTGTAGGTCACGAAAGCTCATGCTCAAATAAATTGGTTAGTCTCTAAGGTGCCACAAGTCCTGCTGTGCCTAACGCACTGACAAGCACCTCTTGAATACAAATAATGTTACTGTACACGGGTAAGGCTGTTTCATTGCTGTATAGTCTTGGGACCCTATGGGGTGGGAGGGTCTCCCAAGCCCAGAAGTCTACCCAGAAATGAAACAGCCCTGCAGTCCTAGCCCCGCAAACCCCAGTCAGCTGGCAAGGGCCAAGTGCAGCTTTTTCTTTGCTGTGTAGACACCCTGAGTCAGTCACTTCTGGGTGGGAGAGTGGCAGGCACTCAGCATACTGCAGAACGGTGGGGGTAGTGGTCACAGCCAGGGGCCAAATCCAGCTCATGTGGGAAAACTCCTGTGGAACCCTTAGCACCCACGCTGCTCAGAACTTTCAAGGGAGGGTGTCCAAAGTTAGGCAGATCTTAAAAATCAGACCACTTCTACTTCGGTGTCGAAGACTTCCAGTGCAGTTGATGGAAGCTACTGATGTACAGCACCTTTGTAAATTGGCCCACTTTTATTTAGCTTAAAGTGCAATAGAAACTCCCTGTAAAACAGAAGTGTCTTGCTATTAGGGGCCTGCCACTGGTGTGCTTGGTACTGTAGGAGATAAAAATACACAGCCCCTGCCCCTAAAAATATCACATCTGGATGGACATCCCCATGCACTGGAAGAGCAGGAAGAAAATTCAGTCATGCAGCTTTCCTAGTGGGTACAGTACATGCCTACTCTGGATTTAAGAGACCGTCAGACCTACGGGGTTTATTTCTCAGTTGAATAACTAGGACTCACGGCTTAATGGCCCCAGCCTCTTGAAAGAGGTCTCATTAAGACCAGTCGCACCCCTTGCGCTGCAGGTTTGAATGTGAAATGGATTTAATAGTTGCCATTGAGCATGTATTCAAAGGTGGCTAAAGTTTTTAACTCAAGCCCTCTTTTCTCTTTCCTTGCTAAAAGCAGACAGAGGACTGGCACGCCGTTTTCTTTGGAGACCATCAGCCAAACCAGAAGAGAGCAGGAAAACCGGGAGAGAGTTTTGCTGGTTAGCTCCCCCGCAAGGGCTTTTACTGCCTCAGCAGAACAGTAACCAAAGAATACTTTGTTTCTCTGAGGCGATACCTCCCCATCAAGGCTTAGGTCTGCTCCCACTGACGCCGATTGGCAAACCTCCCTCGTTACTTTGAATGGGAGAGGTTCAGATCCTCAGCTGCTGTTACAGAGAGGCCTGAGCAGCCAAGTTCTGGTTCCAGCTTCCCCACAATGTGGGGGCATCGGGTTGGGCCTTTGGGCAGATGGGAGCCAGTTGCAAAGGTTGGATGTGGCTGTGAATGTCTCCACAGTCCAGAAGGGTTTGGACCCAGCTGGTTCGGGCTCATCTCTGTTAATTAACCCTTTGTCTGACACAGCACTGGCCCCTCCTATACCTTCGAGGTGGTGCACCCCATAAATAGGCTTTGCAGACGGGGTTAGTCCAAGTCAGGCTTCACCCTCTGCCCCATCCCAACTGGGCTGGTTTAGAGCAGCTCTTTGAGATGGGCCAAGTTGCAACATGTTGATGCTTTGGCTGTAGTTTAAATCTCTGAACTTTTGGAGGGTTCTGCATTTTATAAACCCCTGCTCCATCCCCGCTCCAGAACACACCACAGCTACAGGCCTGGATTATGGCAATCCAGGGTCCTAGGCACACTGCAACACAAATCTGCCTGCACTGCTTCACTCCTGCACTGTGGCCATCCCCCCGGTCTTGGGGTGGTGGTGATGGTGTTAGGGCCAGCAGCATGTGGGGGAGGGAATCCTCCCTGCGGGGTAGCAGTAAGGTCCCCACTCAGGCTGCTGCTTCCTCTGCTTCTATCCGCTTGGCGGGCGTGAGCTGGGTCTGCGGCAAAACGTCCCAGCAGCAGAGGATCGTGCGTGGTGCTTTGTGTCATGTTTTCTAAGATCCTTGGTGTCCTCCTAGCCTGCTCCTGTGGGGAAGGCAATTGGGTGGTTGCTTCTCTCCCCACTTCCTGTTTTCATGGGCCAGGGACTGACAGGGACTAGCTCCCAGAATTCCCCTTCAACAGATGGTTAGCGAGCTGTTCTCCATGAATTTTTGTTTGCTTGTTGAGGAGCCAATTGACAGGCCTACTTCCTACTCCAACTCTCCTGGGAGGCAGGTGACTTGTCCAGCCCCTGCTCCCAACCTTACGACTGTAGCAACAGCGTCCAGAAACTCACTGGACAAGACTTCCCAGAGTGCACTGCTGCAGGACAAAACCCTTACAATCAGAGCCCCACAGGGCACTGGGTCATTTAAAGATCCTCAACCGGGATAAACTGAAGTCAATAGAGCTGTGTCAGGGGAGCTGTGTGGATTCACACAAGCTGAGGATCTGGGACCCAGTTTTTGCTGAAGAAATTTAGCCATTAGGCCTCATAGCCAGCCCCCAAACCAGTGCAAGGAGGGAGCAGGCCAGTCAGTCACCTTTGGAAAAAGCCAGAAGGAAGGGGTCGAGACAGCTGCTCCTGCAGCTGAGGAGAGGATGGGGCTGGAGATGGAGAGTCAGCCTAGCTGCCAGCCTAGGAAAAATCCAGAAGTCGTGAAAAAGAGGCAATCCCAATGTTTCCGCCCCATGAGGGTCCACGGTCCGGTAGGGGGTGTCTGAGCCATAGGAAAGGGGGTTCCTCCTGGTTGGATAAGTGTCCAAACTTTGGAATGCTCCTGTAAAGCTAACCCTGAACCTTGCTCATTTATTCATGGTCACGGGCCGCAGCATTCCAGGTGGAGTTTACAATCCAGGCATACTTTCCTTGTTTTCTCTAATCAAGGCAGTTCTCATCTCGAGGCTGTGGACCCTCCTGGGGCGGGAACATAGGTACACTGCAGAAACACCACCACCAAGGGCTAAACTGTGCTCTTCCTTGCCTCCATTAAGCTCAGGGGAGCTGCTGTGGATTTACTCTGAGGTAATGGAGGGCAAAATCTGCCCCCCAGTGATAAACTCCTTGGGCCGGATGGTCAGCTGGTGTGAATCAGCATAGCGCCATTGAAGTTAATGAAGCTAAGTTAGTTTTCACCAGCTGAGGAGCTGGCCTCTTGCATAGAAGCCTAAACAGGCCCAGAGACCAAACTCCCCAATAGACACCAACCCTCCAAGCAGGTTTGAAGCACCTTTGCAGAAGGTGAAATGGGGATGGCAGGGAACTTGCCACTGTTACCCGTTCTGTGGATAAACAGGACTGTGGTCTCCAGCTTGGGACACCAATGGCTTTCACTGTCACTGTGTTTGAAATATTAAATGTTTAAATACATATGGAGCTCGACATTTATGTCTGCATTATTTGGAGGGGGCTGTCCTGAAAAAAAAAAGAAATCTCTCTCGTATGTGTTACCCAAAGCTAATAATAGCCGTTAGCCACAACATATGAGCACGCTGCCTCCCCTGTTTACCAGACGAGCAGGAGCTGTGCAGAAAGTCCAGATAGCATTGACCTTGCTCTGCTTACCCAGATAAGAAGCTTGCTTGCATAAGCATAACTAGGATCAAGGTATTTTCAAGGCTATCAGGAAATTCCTGCTGCCCTGAAGTCTCTGTTGCATCAAGATCCGCGTTACACCGGTCACTGCCCGTCATGCATGTTAAGGTTCTTGAGACACGTGTGACAGCATCGGCAACCAATTTCTGCCTGTGCCAATGGGATTATTCCAACAGTGCCCAACTCATGAGGAAGCCACCGTAGAAAGGTCTATGTGTTAACCCCACGGTGGCTGGAGATTCCAGTGCCAGCCAGGGATCTAGTTCTGTGACTGGAGGATACATGCCCTGTTGGCTGTAAAGCAAGTCATCTACTCGGGAAGGAGAAGAGGGCCACCTGAGCTTCTCGTAGCGTATCTAGGGTACAATACATCCTGTGGGTAACAGCTTCTGAGATTTGCATGGTACAGTGGTAGGTGCAGGAGAGAGAACTTTTGGGGCACAGACTTGGTTTAAAGGGGCTAATCCTTGCTCAAGTCTCGACCAATCAGGATCCTTACCTGTGCTATGGAACAGAATGCACAGCAGTGATAGCCCCTGAGTGTCACACCCCCTCAGGAGGCCTCTGCATCTCTCATAAACTCTTCCTGCATCCTCTTTCCTGTTGCTCCAGCCCCACCACGTAAAGGTCATGCATTTCCGCTGCCATTACTGGGTGGAGAGGCCTTGGAGATCAATGGGAGTTAGGTAGAGTACCTTTGTGAATCCCACCCCTGGGACCTGTCATGGCTGCTCTTTCGTATAAGACTCAAGGATGCAGCAGGAGGGTTGCCAGTATATTCTCCTGGTAATCTCTCTTGCGTGGTCTCGATTGTTTGCTGGAATATTGCTCCAGTATTGACTCTTGCTTCCAGGACCAGTCCTGCCAGTTACCTCGGTGCCTCGAACGTTGGCAGAAAGTGGAAGGGACGTGATCACAACGGACTGGACTGAATATTGTTGGAAGTATTGGTGAGGTCCTCGCCCACCTCTGTTCAGAACAGTCATCTCTAAAGAGTCCTCTTACCAAGGTGCTTTGGTCTGGCCTGAGAGCCCTCAGCTCCTGCACATGGGGAGCACACGGGTGTGTTACGAAGCATCCAGCCCCCTCGCTCCCCTGACTCGTTTCTTTGTGCGGTACATTTTGTACCTTTGCAAAGAGGAGACGTTCCTCCAGGCAGTGCAGCTTTAAAGGTTACTCTTGACAGGAGGCTCATTTCTCTGCTCTTACAATCTCATCCTCGCCCATTCACCAGTCTCTGCAAGCTGCATCAGCAGTAGCAAAGTCACGGAACTTGTGGGTGCCACGACAGCAGAGTTCCCAGCTGAGCCAGTTCTGCAAGGCGTCACAGCAAGTAGAGCTACGTTTGTATAACACGGGAAAGGATAAAATCAAAGGAGTGAACCTTTATGGTGCAACAACATCCATGGTACACCCACATCTTGAATACCGTAAGCAGATGTGGTCGCCCCATCTCAAGAGATATATTGGAATTGGAAAAGGTTCAGAAAAGGGCAACAAAGATGATTAGGGGTATGGAAAGGCTTCCATATGAGGAGAGATTAATAAGACTGGGACTTTTGGGGACTTTTCAGCTTGGAAAAGAGACGGCTAAGGGGAGATATGATTGAGGTCTATAAAATCATGACGGGTGTGGAGAAAATAAATAAGGAAGTGTTGTTTACTCCTTCTCATAACACAAGAACTAGGGGTCACCAAATGAAATTAATAGCCAGCAGGTTTAAAACAAATAAAAGGAAGTATTTCTTCACACAATGTGCAGTCAACCTGTGGAACTCCTTGCCAGAGGATGTTGTGAAGGCCAAGACCATAACAGGGTTCAAAAAAGAACTAGATAAGTTCATGGAGGATAGATCCATCAATGGCTATTAGCCAGGATGGGCAGGAATGGTGTCCCTAGCCTCTGTTTGCCAGAAGCTGGGAATGGGTGACAGGGGACGGATCACTTGATGATTCCCTGTTCTGTTCATGCCCTCTGGGGCTCCTGGCATTGGCCACTGTCAGAAGACAGCATACTGGCTAGATGGACCCTTGGTCTGACCCAGTAGGGCCGTTCTTATGTTCTTAACAGGAGAGCCCTCCAGAAGTAGGTGTTACTTAAGCTGAAGACAGGCACTTCAAACCCCTCTCACACTTTAAGAAATTGGAGAGAGTCCCAAGGAGAGCAACACAAATGAGAAAAGGTTTAGAAAACCTGACCTATGAGGAAAGGTTAAAAAAAAACAGGGCATGTTTAGTCTTGAGAAACGAAGAATGAGCGGGGCCCTGATAATATGCCACGGGCTGTTATAAAGAGGATGCTGACTAATTGTTCTCCATGTCCACTGAAGGTAGGGCAAGACATAATGGTCTGAATCTGCCGCAAGGGAGGCTTAAGTTAGATCTTAGGAAAAAACTTTTTAATTATGAGGGTAGTTAAGCTCTGGAACAGGCTTCCAAGGGAGGTTGTGGAATCCAAGGCACTAGTGAGTTTAAAGAGCAGGGTAGACTTGGTCCTGTCTCAGTGCAGGGGGCTGGACTAGACGACCTCTTGTGGTCCTGTCCAGCCATACGTTTCTAGATTCTGTGCACCTCTCGGCTGAGAGCATGGGACAAGTTTTGGGGGTTTGGCTTTTGTGGCAAGGAAACAAGGTAAACTTGGCTAAATTTTTTGGCTAGTCAAGGAGCAAAAAAATCAGCCACCAGCATGGACGTTACCATCAGTGGTTCCTGCCACCTAGTGCAGGGATGAGCTAGTTCCTCTCTGCAATGCAGCTCTGGTGCGACTGTGCTTGGAATCTGGCTTTCAGATCTGGCCACCCAAATGCCGGCAAGATGTAGACAAACAGGAGGGAGTGACAAGAGCTCCAGGCAAGGGGCCGAAGGGATTGATTTCTGAGGGAAGAGCAAAACCGTTCCAGGAGATGGATAGAGCTCAGCTAAGCATCCCACTGAGATAGGCTGTGATTAAACAAGCTGCAGTTTCCAGTCACACCTGGTGCTTTCACCACCCAAAGTTCAGGACTGATTTGATCTTAGAGATTGGAGACCAGCCAGGTCCACTCGTGACTAGGCCATTGCTGTCTGCCCCCGCCAAAAAAAGATAACCCGTCCCAAACTCTCCATCGCAGGGCGGCTGTTTGCACTCCTCCAAGCAGCGCCTCAGAGTGAGACGTGTTATGAAACACCAGTGGTCCTGCTGCTCCACGTGGGGAGGTTGTGGGAAGCATGATGGACAACACGTGGGGGGTGCTCACTGGCTGTGGCGTTGGCTCAACTCTTCCTGGCCAGGTCCTAGGAGTGGCCAAGTCAGGACCAGAACCCCAACAATTTGCTGGGGAGAGTGGGATGGGGGCATTCAGCAACAGTTATTCCAACTCTCCAGGCTCGATGGACTCTTCTGGGAGTGGGTGGGACACGCCGGGGAGCAGCGAAAGCCGCTCGGTAATGGCAGTTAGATTTTGTCTGGCTGCTCTGTTCTAACCCCCCATCTGACTTCATCCTCTTTCAGCTGCACCGGCCCCCGCCTGCCCACAGCATGTAGGTTACCAAAGGCCACATTCAAAGCTGCTGATCCTGATGTTACAGGTCCGCGTGCCTCGCAAACACAGGAGTGGGGGGCAGGGGTGCTTACAGCCCAGGACTTGCTGGTTTGTTTTCCTTGTCTCTCGTCGGCCATCCTGTTTATTTCAGGGTAGGGTGACCAGATGTCCCATTTTTATAGGGACAGTCCCGTTTTTTGGGACTTTTTCTTATATAGGAACCTATTACCCCCTACCCCGTCCCGTTTTCTCACAGTTGCTATCTGGTCACCCTATTTTAGGGCCTCAAGGGAAGGGCATTCAGAATCAGCCGTGGAACCACACAAGGGACAAATTTCCTCCAGTCTGTAAGCTGGCTTGGATCCTGCTAGCTATAGGGTCTCCCCGTCCCAGCTCAGGCATTTCTCACGCACACAGAGTGGAAGGGAGTCAGTGGTACATGGCGCAAGACCGCAGAATCAGGCCCCAATTTAGACATGAATATCATCATTACTATTGTGCATTTGTAGCAGTCCCGTCGGCTGGCCAGCAGCGGCACTGCTCAACTGTGTGTCATAGGCCACCTAGCGCTACCAGCTGACGGAGATTCTCCTTTAACTCTCTCTAAATGCCAGGTTTGTATGGCACCTGTCACAATGACAGCTAAGTGCTAGATGTCTCTGCTTCCGGAGCAGAAGGACTCGAGTGCTAGTCCTGCTGCCATGAAGTTCTGAATGGCCAAATGTGCGGCATAGGAACAATTGTGAATCCCTAGGTGGCCACTGATTTCTTGCACTATGTGGACCAGATCCTCAGCCGGGTAACTGATGCAGCACCCTTTCCTTTCAGTGGAGCTGAATGTTGATCAATGCAGAGTAATGCATGTTGGAAACATAACCCCAACTATACATATAAAATGATGGGGTCTGAATTAGCTGTTGCCACTCAAGACAGAGATCTTGGAGTCATGGTGGATAGTGCTCTGAAAACATCCACTCTGTGTGCAGCGGCAGTCAAAAAACCGAACAGAATATTGGGAATCATTAAGAAAGGGATAGAGAATAAGCCAGAAAATGTATTGCCTCTATATAAATCCATGGTACGCCCACATCTTGAATACTGCGTGCAGAGGTGGCTGCCCCATCTCAAAAAAGATATACTGGAATTGGGAAAGGTTCAGAAAAGAGCAACAAAAACTGAATCGGGGTATGGGACGGCTTCCATACGAGGAGAGATTAATAAGACTGGGACTTTTCAGCTTGGAAAAGAGATGACTAAGGGGGGATAGGAGAGAGGTCTATAAAATCATGAGTGGTGTAGAGAAAGTCAATAGGGAAGTGTTATTTTCTCCTCATAACACACAAACTAGGGGGTCACCATATGAAATTAACAGGCAGCAGGTTTAAAACAAACAAAAGGATGTATTTCTTCACACAATGCACAGTCAACCTGTGGAACTCTTTGCCAGAGGATGTTGTGAAGGCCAAGACTATAACAGGGTTCAAAAAAGAACTAGATAAGTTCATGGAGGATAGGTCCATCAATGGCTATTAGCCAGGATGGGCAGGAATGGTGTCCCTAGCCTCTCTTTGCCAGAAGCTGGGAATAGGAGACAGGGGATGGATCACTTGATGATTCCCTGTTCTGTTCATTCCCTCTGGGGCACCTGGCATTGGCCACTGTCAGAAGACAGGATACTGGGCTAGATGGACCTTTTGTCTGATCCAGTATCGCCGTTCTGATGGTCTTATGAGCTATACTGATTTACACCAGCTCAGGATCCGCTCCTATATGTTTGATAAACCATCACAGGCTGCATGGAGGGAGAAGGCATCATAACAGCAGCAGGATACCACCTGCAAAGCAGTTGCATTTATTGTACTGGCAATGATTTTCACATAGCGCCAATGGTGTTAACTGATTAACAGCAAAATATATGGGTAGATTCCCTGCCCCCAGGAGTTTACAGTATGAGTCAGACAGAGCACGGCTAGGGATTTGCCATGAAATGAGTCTCCATAGCCGATGTGAGCCAACATCTCTTACCTCATGGCTAATTGCTTTCAATGAAGAGCAGGCCAGCCTCTGTGCCATACAATATTTCAGAGGCACAAAGGGAAAGCAGCCAAGTGGCTGATACAGTTTATTGCCCACAAGTTCATCACCGACAACTTGCTGCATCAGTGCAGGGCTCCAGGAAACTGCTGATTATGTTTACACGGCGCTTCCAGGGATCAAAGGGCTGGCTCTGTGGGGCTCTGGGACCAGAGCCTGGCTCCCTCTCCCCATGTTGGGCTGGCTCCGGGAAGCTCCGGGACCAGACCCTGGCTCCTTCTGCCTGGGTTGGGCTGGCTCTGTGGGGGTCCAGGAACAGAGACTGGCTCCCTCTGTCCAGCACAGGCCAGCTCTGTAGACAAATATTTGATCTTTTTTTTAATTTTCAGGGGTCTCCCCTGTCACATTTTTACTTTCCCTTAACCCCCCCCCCACCTCCCACTGGAAAAAAAAATGGAAGGGAAGAGAATACACTAGAGAGAAAGTGAGAATTTTCAATACTGGTTTCCCTACCTCATAACAGAAAGGAGTTCAGAGACAGGCAGTGAAAATGATCAGAGCCAAGGAAAGATTGCTGGAGGGAGGGAGAGATTGACAAGATTGGGGCCATTTAATTTAGCAAGAAGATGATGGAAGGGACTAAGAGGTGCAGAGGAAGTGATTCAGGCACGCCTAGCTGTGGTTTCATTCAACCCATCCTCGCTTTCAAGGGCCATGCAGTGAAACAAAAGGCAACACATTTCAAACTGCTAACATGGCTGGTAACTAGGCTGTGAAAGTCATTTTCACAAAATAGCACTCGGGCCTGGAGCTTAGTAGGATTAACAAAAGGTTCAGCTAAGGAGCACATCCACAATTAGAAAAGGGATAGAAACCTTCAAGCTTCAGGGCATGAGCCAACTGATAGCCAGAGATAAAGGAAAAGTTTGCTCTGGTCACCTCATCCATTACAGGGTTCCTGGCACGTCCTCTCACGCTGGCTGCTGTGGGAAATGGGATGCTGGACTATGCAGACCGCTGCTCTGGTGTGGCAATTCCTCTGTTCTTATTCCTGGAGAAGGGACAGAACCAGAGCCTTGAATTCCAGCCCCCCAACTTGGAAATCCACATCCAACAGTTCTGGAACAATGTGTATAGTGGGGGTGCTGAGAGTCATTGAACCGAACTATAAACCCACTAGATAATGGAAACCACTTCAAGCACCCCCAGCACCCCTCGTTCCAGCACCGTGGTCAGGGGTTCTCGCAACAAATTTCTGGTGGCCTCAGAGTGCGACTACCAACTCTCACTTGTGGCCGCGCTGACAGCTTTTTTGGTAAAATACTTAATTAACTTTAGGAAAAACAATTAACATCCAGATCATTGTAATGTATATTTGTAAGGTTTTTTGGCAGACTCAATAACGACGCCTTCCCCTTCGGCCCCCCGTCCCCACATCAGGGCTCAGTGAATCCTGGGGCCTGCTGTGAAAAGTGATATTTGTATATTTGTTAATATCACGGCACACTTAATAGCTACCTGGGAGGCTCTGAAAAGTGATAAGTGACATTAACAGACATACAAGTATCACTCTTCACAGATAGCTAGTAGGTCTGCTGTGAGAAGTGATACTTGCATGTTTGTTAATATCACATTTCTCAGCAAGCCCCAGAACCCTTTAAGCCCTGGATGGGGGCGCCAGAGGGGGAGGTAGCAGGGGCCAGAGGTGATGGTGGGATGGGTGCGGGGCCGGGGGAGGCAGCGGGGGCCCTGGCAATGGGGGTGATGGATGTGAGGCCAGGAAGGCAGCAGGGTCTTGGGGGGGGAGATAAGGACAGGGCTGTGGGAGGCAGCGGGAGCCAGAGGCAATGGGGATGGGTGATGAGTCCCACTGTCGCATGGCCAGAGCCACAGCCTGGTGTCTGCTGCCATGCGGCCAGGGCCGGGGCTCCGTGCCCGCGGCCAGAGCCAGCGCTCGTTACTGCGCGGCCAGGGTCAGGGATCGGCACCCAGGGCCAGTTCCCACCACCACATGGCCGGAGCCTGGGAACAGAGCCGTGGGTCAGCGCCTGATGCTATGCAGCTGGGGCAGGGGATCAGTGCCAGGGGCTGGGGCCGCACGGCCGGGGCCGTGGATCAGCGGCTGCTGCTGTGCAGCGGGGACCGGAGGCCGAAGCCCCACAGCTGGAGGCCAGGGCCACGTGGCCAGAGTCGGGCGTGTGGGGGGGGGGGGCGGGGGGGTCAGTATCCGCTGCCCCATGGTTGGAGCCCAGGGCCTCACGGCTAGTTTCCTGAATCCCACTGCTGGAGCCTGCCGCCCAATCCCTCTCCCCCAAGGTGGTTCGAGGGGCTTGCTCCTGCAGCGTTGTGCCCCACCTCTCTCCAGGGGCAGCGCATCCAGGAGCAACAAGGAGGGAGGGGCCGATGCTTTGTGCCCCTCCTCCCCCCAGTCTCCGCACAGGAGGCTGTCATGGCTGCCCCAAAATCCCCTGGTGGCCGCACACAGCCATGGTGGGCGCATTTGAGAAATGTTGCCCTAGGTCCACATCTGAGTTTTGTGATTCGGATTCCTCTCGGCTTGATACAAAACCGGAATTCCAGGGTTAGTGGTGCTCAAACACCCGCCGGCTGTATCGCGAAGGAGGTCCAGTGGACAGGGCGCTGGGCTAGGACTTAGGAGACCTGAGCTCTGCTGCAGACTTCCTGGGTGACGTTGAGCAAATCTCTGTCATGAGGGTGCTGGCAATGCCCTATTTCGGGGGGGTGTTGTGAGGTGAACACTGTTAAAGGATGTAAGGTGCCCAGATGCTGTGGTCCTAGGAGGCTCCAAGTACCTTGGATAGAGAGATGTGCCTTTAGTCAGTCACTCAGACATACCCCTACTAATAATGCAACAGTTTCCCCTCTGCCGTGGTTACCTGAGGCCTTACTCACCGCACCGCGTGGTGTTTATTAAGGCTGTGATCTCTTGGGACTTACAAAAAAAATTCAAGCTTGAGACCGCAGAAGGCAAAGGGAAGATTGTTCCATTTGCACAGAGATGGCGCAGTTGTCCATGGGCTTGAATCTATGTCGACTGTGTGCAGAGAGGGAAAGAAAAGGAAACTCCCAGGGAATTCCAAATGTGGGGAAAACAGCGAGCCTGCGGGCTCTACATGATGAGTTACGAGGGAGAAGTGAAGTCCCTGGTATCTTTTCACCCGCCACCCCCAATCGCTCTGGCAGAGACAGAGGTTGGAATGTATCAAGAGAACATCAGCATCCCCTGCCCACATAACACGCAGCTCCAAAAGGGTTAATGGATGCTGAACCATCCTTCAGGGAGCTGGCCCGAAATAGCTGGCCCACTCGTTTCTGTGCTCCGTTACCTTGGCGACTGACTGCAGAAGGGCCGAGCAAGGGCGAGGAGGACAACTCCTGCCTTCCCAAGGGGGGCGTGGGGCGGAAGGGCCTGGATTCTAATTGGATCTTGGGAGAGATCAGGCGATGCTTCTCTGCAAGATGCTGTGCGAGGTGGAGAAGAGCAACTACGGACACAGGGGATTTGCATGCCGGAAAGGAAGGGGCCGAAGAATGGAGCCGTGCAGCTCCTGCTCTGCCCTTGTTAACCAAGGGTTGTGTTTTAAATCACACCACTTACTCCCTGTTACATGGTCAATGGACTCTGGGCAGGGCAGTGGGGGAAGGGAGAACATAATGCCACACTGTCTCGGTTCTCACCCGGGAAGTCTTAAAGGGGCAGCTTATTCTCGATGAATGGCATTAACACTCCAGAGCCCTCGGGGGCTTGTCGTCCATGCCCACAGGACAGTGCTTACTGAGCCCTAAGGAAGTGGCGCCTTCCGTCTGCGGGCACAGAGAGTTAAAAAAACTTCCTCTGATCATACACAGGGGCATTGGAACAATGTGTATAGTGGGGGTGCTGAGAGCCATTGAACCAAACTATAAACCCTGTATATGATGGGAACCCCTTCAAGCCAGGGGGTGCAGTTGTACCCCCAGCACCCCTAGTTCCAGCACTTCTGATCGTACAGAGCAGTTTCTTCAACATTCTTCAGCTTGCTACAAAGTATTTCCAACCTGCTTTGTTCTTTACGTGGCTACAACTAGAACTATTTCTAGCGTTTCCAAAAATAAAATTCCCTTCCTAACAGGAGGTCTCGTTTTCCAGCAGGACTAATTATAGAGCAGGTCAGTCTCGGTCGTGGTTCCTATAAAGCAGGGGTCCCCTGACGTTTTCCTAGGGCAGACCCTGGCTCAACAATGACGCCACACTTCCTCGCCGATTTGCAATTGCTCCGACCTCCTTCCTTCCCAAGCATAGGTGCTGGAACGAGGGGTACTGCCTCTCCCCCTGGCTTGAAGTGGTTCCCATCATATACAGGGTTTACAGTTTATAGTTTGGTTCCATGGCTCTCTGCACCCCCACTACACAAATTGTTCCAGCACCCCTGCTCCCACGGGCAGTTGGCTAGTGTCCCTGGACAGACACAGCGATTGCCTGCATGGAAATGTAATGTTTGGCCAGAGTGGAATGTATTGTTATCTTGCTCTTAATACAATAAAAACAAAGCCGCATAGCCCAGGACCGTGGGACAAACCAGCTCTCTACAGACCACCAGCAAGTGCTCCACAGCTCTGTTCACAAGGGTAGCATCCCCACTACGCTTCTCGACCCCCACACAAACAAAACGCATTCCCCCCCGGCAAAGACGTCCCCCTGCCTGTTCTGAGGCAGAATATGAGTACGGACACCCGGCTTAACTTCGCTGCAGCAGGTGGCTTGAGTCAGCGCTCTAGCCCCCCTCAAGCGAGAGCAACAAGATTTCAGAACAACGATTGAGTTACACAGTGGGATTGGATTAGCAGCACAGAGTGATTGGATTAGCCACTGCTGAATTGTTGCATGACTGCCTCAAGCATCAGCATCACTTGGGTCAGCTAGTTAGAGTTTAGCTAACTGTGCTATGAAGATGTATCCTCGGTGGCCACGCACTAGAGGCATAGAGCACAGCCTAACCCCAGAGAAGAGTAACTATGCAGCCAGTGGGACAAAGGAGAGATGGAACGAGAGAGATACTTTCTACTCCACAATCTCCAAGGAAGTGTGACAAAGATTTCCATACGCTATCAGGAAGCATAAAGGATGTCTCAAAGAGTGAGGACGAAGGACGGTGCTGGACCCTCGGAGAAAGGAGAGCGATGGCAGAGATGGCCTGTTGCAGGAATGTCACAGCGGATCAATCCCCAAACACAGTGTGTGAAATGCTCTCCTGGGTGTATCATACCCACTGACAGACGCTCCACAGACCTGTCTTTTCCCTACACTTTAGCAACACTTGGCAAGCTTGTCCTGCCAATCAAACGCCTAGTGAATTTGACCAGAATCGATGGAACTAAAATGTATGCCAATTAAACTGTTTTAGGTTTCTAAAGATCACCCAAAGACCTTGAGTCAAAGCTGATGGTGACTCGTGCCATTGATTTCCATTGCCTTCAGATCAGGCCCTCTGAAACTATTTCGTAACTTGCCCCCTTTCCTTGGGGACAACTAGACCCAAAGCCAAGCGCACAACTAGAGATGGGCTAGTTCGTCTTTTCTAATTCTAGCTTCCTTGAGTCCGTGGGCAAGCTAGTTAATTACACAGAAAAACTAGACTAGGTCAAACGAGTTGGTGATCCCAGCTCAGTTCCTAGCAAACACGTAGCTATGAGACAGAACCTACCAACTCCTAGTTAAAGGGTTTTAGAAGATAATTTGTTGGCAGTCTTAGAAGACTCAGTACAAGCTTCCCTATTGATCATCATTGTCCAAGGTCCAAAAATTGCATGGACCTTGTTGAATGGTGGACCTACAGATCAGCATAGATCTTTATTGGAGAAGCTTTCATTGTGGCTGCCCATTCTGCTTTTGGATAAATAAAAGATCTCAGTTTCATGGATTTTTAACGCCAGACCTGGTACCAGTGCTAAATTCATGTTCAAATCCATGTCAATGGAGCTTTACACAGGCCAAGCATCTGGCCCAAACAAATGGCTGTGACCAAAAAGTATCACTGAAGTTTAGACACGAGCAGAAATGATAATCATGATCGAGTGAAGAAACATCGCCCTGGATGAAAGTACTAGAATATGTGCAACCAAAAATCCAGATGTTCCCAGAAGCAGTTTAAATTCCAGAGGTAAGGCTGTGATTTTGGTCAATATAGGGACTATTTCCAGATATGGGCCTTGCCTTTTCACTGCTCTGTCTATCAAAAGAACTAAGTCAACAGCAAGGAACCTCCCTCCGCCCATCATAAATGTGATCCAAACCAGACTTCGTGCATACATTACACCCTCCAACGTTGGAGGCTGATATGCAAGCAAAACCACCGTCCTCAGATGGGTTTTGGCTAGCAAGGAACATTATTTTCTCCAGGAGGTTTAAAAATACTTAATCCTCCCCAGATCGAAGGGTGCTTAGAACAGGGCAAGATGGATTTAACCATTTGCATCTTGTTGCATCTCACCATCCCGCCCGTCATCTGTGCCCTTACGGTGAAATTCTACAGGATGTAATAGCAAATTACACTGCTGCAGTGGAATGGGACGAAGGTACGAAAAGACCTAGAGGAAGGATTTCATGCGCTATTGAATGCTCTGGGGCAGATCCTCAGCTGGTGTAAATTGTCGTAGTTCCATCCGTGGAGCTCTGACATCATGCACCAGCTGGCAATCAGCTCCTGTGGCACTGAAGAGTAATTTCTGTAGAACCCTAATAAATGGCTGTCCAACCTTATTGGTTTCATCTTGATTAAATTTGGTCGGGGTTTCCCATAAAGGGATGCCACTATTTAGGGCTCTTACTCAAATAGAATCATAGAATACCAGAGTTGGAAGGGACCTCAGGAGGTCATCTAGTCCAACCCCCTGCTTAACGCAGGACCAATCCCCAATTTTTGCCCCGATCCCAAATGGCCCCCTCAAGGATTGAACTCGCAACCCTGGGTTTAGCAGGCCAATGCTCAAACCACTGAGTTATCCCTCACACTGAGTAGTACTTTACTCTGAGAGTAATATACAATGAATGTGAGTAAAGCTGTCAGAATCTAGCCCTTTTTTGTAAGCTCCTCAGATAAGGGACTTTATTTTCTCATTTGTCTGTAAGTTGTCTGGCAGACTTTGGTAGCCACATAAATATGTAATAAAATAATAAGACAATAATCAAACATCGTTGTTAATTTGTAATAACGGGCATTTTCCAGGTTTATTAAACCAGCACACGGGTTTATTGCAAGCAACTATGAGCCTGGACACTACAACAAATCCTATGTCTTGGCAGGGGGTTAGAGTAGATGACCCTTGTGGTCCCCTCTAACCTTATGGTTCTATGACAGAGACCAGTCTCAGATCTCCCATTAGGACTGAGCTGTCAGGGAGAGGCCTGTACTCTAAGTTGTCCAGGGGAACAAAAGTCTGATTCAGTCTGTCACATAAAATGATCTGTAAAAAAAGCCAGCAGTAGTCGGCGACAAATGGACCAGGACAAGTTGGATTGTGTACGTTAAAAGTACTGTAAGAAAGAGTCTTCCAGTTTCCTCCTAAAGTCCTGGGCAAGTGAGACGTAAATAATAGGAAGCAAGGCAGAAATAATTTACTCCAACTAAAGCTGGGCGGGGCCCACACAACGTCACTGTTTACTATTGTAAAGTTTCATTAAGATCTTCATCTGTTTTGGTGCCCTTATCCAACCAACAGGTCACATTACCATTCGCCCGAAGATTTTACTTTGTATGCAGCTAGAATTCATTGCAGCCCGCTTGACACCACACTCGCCCCCTTGCACTGAAGCTCACAGAAAAACGGAGAGAGGTGCTTTCAAAACACCATGCACAGCCAGCGAGGTGGTAATAGACATGCTATAAAGGGCTGTCTGTCTGTCTATGGTATCTCTAAGGCCCCTATTGCTACTGCAACTAGGCACCCTAGATGGCTTGCTGGGGGCGGGGAGGGGAGGGCATGTGTAAGTCTATACAAAGAATTCATTTCAGCATGTGAAGTGGTGGTGGAGGGAGGGCTAGAGAGGACAGGGAGAGTGTGTCTTCTGCATGACTTAACAATTTCGACAGCTCTTCACGCCGTAAGGGAAATGTGTGTGTGTGTGTGTGTGTTCTGTGAGCGGGTGTCAGTGCTGAGTAGCTGTGTCTGGAATTTAGGCCAATGCTATTCATCCTTTGGAATGCAGCACACAATTGCATGTCAGTGTCTGAATATTTGAAGCCCGGGGCTGCCGGGTCCTCATGAATGTGCAGTGCAGCACCGCAGCATGGCTCAGTAGAATGCTAATTGCTTCTTCCCAACTGCGGGAAAAGATGCCCCATTGTAAGATGCCAGCCCCTGCCAGGCTCACATACAACCCCATTGCTGCTTTCTTTCCCTGGAACAGCCTGCCAGTGCAGTTTCTGCTGCCTCGTAAGACCCATTGCACTGTGGTCTGTCAGCTACAGGACCACAGCTGATGATTGGTAGGCAGAAGATCAAGAACTGCAAGGATGCCAGCCAGCCAGCCTCAGAGGAACTGGGCTCTTTGCCACAGCTGAAAAGCTGGGCTGAGTGTGAAGAGCTGATTTGGTGGTGGAAACCTGAGCTTGTGTATTCCAAGTTCATCTAGAATCACCTTTTCTTTTCATGCAAAGGCTGCTGGCCAGACAGCTCTGGAGTCTGAAATCATCCATTGATGCGTATCTGCAGCATAGGTATTGGCTTCCGCCACACTGCTGGGCCGATCTGTCTCCATGGTGTGCTGATTTGGAGGGCAGTTCAGTCTCCATAGCCCAGTCTGTCCTAGGCACCTCTGCTGAGACTCCCAGTTAGAGGGCCAATTAGTGCTCACAATGCTGACACTTTCTGCGATGCGGATAGCTGTCCGCTATGAATAAACAGAGACCAACACATTCATTTTGAACAGGCCACTGAGCTGCCTTCAGATAATAACATGAGTCATCCTATCTGTGCATCACTTGTGGGTTTTGAACCGAGAAAGCAACACTAGGTCGAGCAGCAAATAAATAATTAGACTCCAGGAAAAGACATTGAAATGTTAATGTGCAACAGTGAAACTGACTTCCTAGTGAAATGCAATTTACGGTCACTTAACATTGGGCTCATGACACCATTGTTAAAAATCCAGCAGAACCATACAAACATTTTACATACAATTGCTTCTTTGAATGTGTTCTATTTGGAGACTTGTGGGACTCACTGCTGCAGGAGTCTGAGGTCAATGCTGTGGAAGGCTTTTTAAAATGAAAGGATAGTTTTCTGATAAATAATAAATAATGTCTCTGGAAGAGTTTTCTATCAAAAATGCAATTTTGTCCGAATTAAAATGTTTCATGGGGATGTGTTGATTTTGATTGGGAAAAGGCAGACTTTTTTTTGACTTTCTTGTTTTGTTTCGATAACGTTGAAATAGTTTGTTCTGATTTATTTTATTTAGACATTATAATATATTACAATATAATAATCCACGTGCAATGAATCAATGTTACCAAAATGAAATATTTTTTCTGTAGCAAAATGAAATGCTTTGACATTATCAAAAGGAAGTGATTGGACGTTATTGAAATGAAACATTTAGATGGCTCTGACTTTGAAAAAAAATCAGAATTTTTGCACCATGTGGAATTTCAAACTTTCAACTTTTAATTTTGATTTGGAATGATTTTTTTTAAGTTTGAAATTTCTCATGAAACAGAAATGCCACTTTCTGACCAGCTCTGCTATTAGCAAATAATTCATGCTGGATATGAACAAGCTATAGCCCACCGGACCAGGAGGATGAGGTAGACGAGGCTTTCTTTGGACAACTAACAGAAGTTTCCAGATCACAGGCCCTGATTCTCATGGGGGATTTCAATCACCCTGACATCTGCTGGCAGAGCAATACAGCAGTGCACAGGCAATCTGGGAAGTTTTTGGAGAGTGTTGGGGACAACTTCCTGGTGCAAGTGCTGGAGGAACCAACTAAGGGCCGTGTTCCTCTTGACCTGCTGCTCACAAACAGGGAAGAATTGGTAGGGGAAGTAGAAGTGGGTGGCAACCTGGGCAGTAGTGACCATGAGATAGTCGAGTTCAGGATTCTGACAAAAGGAAGAAAGGAGAGCAGCAGAATATGGACCCTGGACTTCAAAAAAGCAGACTTTGACTCCCTCAGGGAACTGATGGGCAGGATCCCCTGGGAGGCTAAGATGAGGGGGAAGGGCATCCAGGAGAGCTGGCTGTATTTTAAAGAAGGCTTATTGAGGGCACAGGAACAAACCATCCCGACGTGCAGAAAGAATAGCAAATATGGCAGGCAACCAGCTTGGCTTAACATAGAAATCTCTGGTGAGCTTAAGCACAAAAAAGGAAGCTTACAAGAAGTGGAAACTTGGACAGATGACTAGGAAGGACTATAAAAATATTGCTCGAGCAAGCAGGGGTATAATCAGGAAGGCCAACGCACAATTGGAGTTGCAGCTAGCAAGGGATGTGAGGGGTAACAAGAAGGGTTTCTAGAGGTATGTTAGCAACAAGAAGGTGGTCAGGGAAAGTGTGGGACCCTTACTGAATGAGGGGGGGAAACCTAGTGACAGATGATGTGGAAAAAGCTGAAGTACTCAATGCTTTTTTTGCCTCGGTCTTCACAGACGAGGTCAGCTCCCAGACTGGTGCACTGGGCAGCACAGTATGGGGAGGAGGTGAGCAGCCCTCAGTGGTGAAAGAACAGGTTAAGGACTATATAGAAAAGCTGGACATGCACAAGTCCATAGGGCGAGATGCAATGCATCTACGGGTGCTGAAGGAGTTGGCTGATGAGATTGCAGAGCCATTGGCCATTATCTCTGAAAACTCATGGCGATTGGGGGAGGTCCCGGACAATTGGAAAAAGACAAATATAGTGCCCGTCTTTTAAAAAGGGAAGAAGGAGAATCTGGGGAACCACAGACTGGTCAGCCTCACTTAAGTCCCTGGAAAAATCATGGAGCAGGTCCTCAAGGAATCCATTTTGAAGCACTTGGAGGAGAGGAAGGTGATCAGGAACAGTCAACATGGATTCACTAAGGGCAAGTCATGCCTGAACAACCTGATTGCCTTCTATGATGAGATAACTGGCTCTGTGGATATGGGGAAAGTGGTGGACGTGATATACCTTGACTTTAGCAAAGCTTTTGACACTGTCTCCCACAGTATTCTTGCCAGCAAGTTAAAGAAGTATGGATTGGATGAATGGACTATAAGGTGGATAGAAAACTGGCTAGATTGTCGGGCTCAACAGGTTGTGATCAATGGCTCCATGTCTAGTTGGCAGCCGGTATCAAGTGGAGTGCCCCAGGGGTCAGTCCTGGGGCTGGTTTTGTTCAACATCTTCATTAATGATCTGGATGATGGGATGGATTGCACCCTCGACAAGTTCGCGGATGACACTAAGCGGTGGGGGGAGAGGTAAATATGCTGGAGGGGAGGGATAGGGTCCAGAGGGACCTAGACAAATTGGAGGATTGGGCCAAAAGAAATCGGATGAGGTTCAACAAGTCCTGCATTTAGGACGGAAGAATCCCATGCACTGCTACAGGCGGGGGACCGACTGGTTAAGCAGCAGTTCTGCAGAAAAGGACCTGGGGATTACAGTGGATGAGAAGCTGGATATGAGTCAGCAGTGTGCCCTTGTTGCCAAGAAGATTAATGGCATCTCGGGCTGCATTAGTAGGAGCATTGCCAGCAGATGGAGGGAAGTGATTATTCCCCTCTATTTGGCACTGGTGAGGCCACCTCTGGAGTACTGTGTCCAGTTTTGGACCACCCACTACAGAAAGGATGTGGAAAAATTGGAGAGAGTCCAGCGGAGGGCAATAAAAATGATTGGAGGGCTGGGGCACATGACTTACGAGGAGAGGCTGAGGGAATTGGGCTTATTTAGTCTGCAGAAGAGAAGAGTGAGGCGGGATTTGATAGCAGCCTTCAACTACCTGAAGGGGGGTTCCAAAGAGGATGGAGCTAGGCTGTTCTCAGTGCTGGCAGATGACAGGACAAGGAGCAATGGTCTCAAGTTGCAGTGGGGGAGGTCTAGGTTGGATATTAGGAAACACTATTTCACTAGGAGGGTGGTGAAGCACTGGAATGGGTTCCCTAGGGAGGTGGTGGAATCTCCATCCTTAGAGGTTTTTAAGGCCTGGCTTGACAAAGCCCTGGCTGGGATGATTTAGCTGGTGTTGGTCCTGCTTTGAGCAGGGGGTTGGACTAGATGATCTCCTGAGGTCTCTTCTAACCTAATCTTTTATGATTCTATGAACAATCAAATTGCATTAGTCAGGGCATAAACTGATCGTTGCAGAGATCAAGATAGAATTTTGACCCTAATACAGAATTGAACTATTGGTAGAGCCCTTACTTGGTTTGTTTGTGGATAATTATTTCCCTTTCTTCTGAAGCATCAGGTAGTGATCAATCCCAGCAACTGGACATTGTGAGCAATTGTATTTCCATTCAACAATCTGTCACCAAATCCATTGACCTAACGTAGGCTTGAGTCCTTTAAACTTCGGCCCAGAGCTGTAAAGGTACTTAGGTGCCTAACTTCCACTGAAATCAATGGGAGTTGCCTACATACCTTTGAGGCTCTGGGCCCTACTCCCATGTGGAGTGCTTTACTACCCTGGATAGCTCCTTTGAATAAACTGGAGTCCCTCGCAGTTGTAAAGACTACAACGTTTATGTCTTGCTTCTGGATGCAGAAACATCTTTGTGCCAAGACAAAGTTTGGGACCTGTCAAACCTGTGTACTATCTGTATTGCTATTTGGGTCAGAAATCTGGACCCTCTTGTAGGCAGGCTTGGAGTGGCTATCCAGATGCGCTATCAGCACGAAATGTCACAATCTCGCAGAGATCTGGCCTTCCTCCAATTGCTCATCATATTCATATCATGGCATGCTCTTCAGCCGTGTCGCCAAGATGGACCAAGCCACCCCAGCAGATTGTGCTCTCAAACTGACACACAAAGTGATGTACACCCTGACCTTATCGGGCGCTGCTCGCAGGGCCACCCCAGAGATTCATGGATTTGTAGGATTGGGCCAGATCTGGGAACTTCACTACACAATGCCTGGTGCGATGCCATCAACTGTGGTCACTCTGGCTGGTGCAATGGTCCTCCGTAGACTAGGCATGTTTTATGACAAAAAGTAGTAAAGACTATGCCAGTAGCATGGTAAGAATTGGGCCCTTGATCATCTCCTTTGAATTAGATACATTTTACTACTGAGTCCCTGTTAGTTGAAATTTGGGAGAATTTCCTGTAGTTGCATGGTTCTAACCTCAACGATCATGATTACTGGTTAAGATGGATGAGGATATTCCACCTCTACAGACAGTAGGCTGCACAAATGGCAGATGTACTGACTCCAGATAAATGCATTCACTTTTTATTTAAACTAATTCTCTGAGAGGTCAATGCAAAATGTACAAAGGATCCAGTAAAATTAACTTGGATTAGTCAGTTACAGAATTCTTCCTGTCCCTAATGCTAACACACCTTTTATAGCTTTTCAGTCTAAAGAGAAAGTAGCTAAGCCTGGGAGGAGTGGCATGCCAGGCACTGTAGCACAGGCTGAGGGTTCAGTCCTGCCCCATATAAGCCAATGACAAACCATCTTCTGATTTAGATGGGAATGAGCGCAAGCTGTGAATTGGCATAGAAGGGTAGGGTCATTAATTTCAGTTTGCTAAGGTTTGGGCTAATGCCTGATTCACTTTCAGTACAAGTAGATTCACACACACCCAAGCCTTGAGTTTCAGTTTCAGACCAATCCCGAAACTCAAGTGAAACCAGGTCATAACAGTCAAGACTCACCCAGCTTTGCCTGGAAACTCTGAGGCTCAAGAAACTGCCAATTTCACATGGTTTTGATGCAAAATCATAAACCAGATTCACTCGTAACTATCTGGTTTGCAATGGAAGCAGGCAAACTGCACTGTTTCCGGTTCCATGGTGGTCATTTTGCACACAGCGTCTTGAAGACCTGTTTTATAATGTCAGGGGAATAAAAGCTTCCCCCGAAAGAACGCTTTTGTACAGCAAGCAAAACCAATGTGTGTTGTGCCTTCTCAAGGAAAGGAGATGTCCTGCCCTGGGTAAGGATAAAAGGGGAAAAAAACCCAAGGATGATGCCATGGTAGAGATCTGCTATAGACCACCTAACCAGGAAGAACAGGTGGGTGAGGCTTTTTTGGGGTGAAGGGATCATGAAATGATGAGTTCATGATACTAAGGCATGGTAGGAGGGAAAACAGCACAATAAAGATAATACATTTCAGGAAAAAGAAAAGGAGTACTTGTGGCACCTTAGAGACTAACCAATTTATTTGAGCATGAGCTTTCATGAGCTACAGCTCACCTCATCGGATGCTCATGCTCAAATAAATTGGTTAGTCTCTAAGGTGCCACAAGTACTCCTTTTCTTTTTGCGAATACAGACTAACACGGCTGTTACTCTGAAACCTGACATTTCAGGAAGGCAGACTTGAGCAAACTCAGGGAGTTGGTAGGGAAGATCCCATGGGAAGGGTGCCTAAGGCCTTGTCTACACTACATAGTTTTGTCGACAAAACTAAAAGCCAGCTGTTGTTGACAAAACAGTGGAGGGGTAGACGCGGAAATGCTCCTCCCACTGATGTAACTCGCCTGCGATGCCGACATAATAAAACCACCTCCACGAGAGGCATAGGGCTTATGTCAGTGTAGTTAGAGTGATGCAGTGTCTGTGTAGACACTGTGTTGCTTACATGGGCTGTTGGCTTTCATTCTTGTCAATTTCATAGCTTACTGGAGTCCTCAAATTGACAAGAAAGCAGCTGCTGCCTGGTATCCTCTCCAAGCTGAGCTGCCACCCAGGCTCTTGGCTTGGGCTGTTGCCCAGATTCCCTGCTCCTCACATGGAGCCCTGCTGCCTCCAGGGTCCCGGCTCCCTGCTCCCCACTGGGAGCATGGCAGCTGACCGGACTCCGGGCGCGGATCTCCCCGCCGGAGGTGAGAAGCCCTGAGCAACTTTCCCCCTGCTCCTGGCTGGGATAGAGGAGGTGAGAAGCCCTGCGGAACAGCTGGTGTCCTGGTGGGGAGCTGCATGGAGTGGAGAGCCCTGGTTCTCAATCCCCCACACTGCCTCTCTTCAGTCAGGATGTGCACCACCGACAGAAGGAGGGTAGTGTGGACAACAGCCACTGTAATAATTAATGCAGCGGCTGTAAGTTGACTTATCTTTGTAGATTTATCTTTGTAGCATAGACATAGCCTTAGGGGGAAACCAGTTTGAGAGCGTTGGCAGTTTTTCAAAGAGACATTATTAAGGGCACAAAAGCAAAGAGTCTCACTGTGTAGGAAAGATAGGAAGTCTGGCAAGAGGCCACCCTGGCTTAACCAGGAGATCTTCAGTGATCTGAAACTCAAAAACAAGTCCCACAAAAAGTGGAAAGTAGGTCAAGTTATGAAGGATGAGTATAAAAAAAATCCAAAAAACCCACACAAGCATGTAGGGACAAAATGAACAAGGCCGTGGCACAAAATGAGATTAAACTAGCTAGAGACATACAGGGTAACAAGAAAACATTCTACAAATACATTAGAAGCAAGAGGAAGACCAAGGATAGGATAGGCCCGTTACTCAATGAGGAAGGAAAGCCAATAATGGAAAATGTGGAAGTAGCAGAAGTGCTAAATGCCTTTTTTGTTCCAGTTTTCACCAAAAGGTTAGTAGTGATCGGACATCTAACATAGTGAATGTCAGTGAACAAGAGGTAGGATCTGAGGCTAAAATAGAGAAAGAACAAGTTAAAAATTACTTAAACAAGTTAGATGTCTTCAAACCGGCAGGGCCTGATGAAATACATTCTGGAAAACTCAAGCTGCTGACTAAGGAGATATCTGAGCCATTAGCCATTATCTTTGAAAAGTTGTGGAAGATGGGAGAGATTCCCAGAGGATTGAAAGAGGGCAAATATAGTGCCCATCTATAAAAAGAAAAATAAGGCCAACCCAGGGGAATTACAGACCAGTCAGCTTAACTTCTGTACCCGGAAAGATAATGGAGCAAATAATCAAGCAATCAATCTGCAAACACCTAGAAGATAATAAGGTGAAAAGTAACAGTCAGCATGGATTTGTCAAGAACAAATCTTGTCAAACCAACCCGATAGCTTTCTTTGAGAGGATAACAAGCCTTGTGGATGGGGGGCTGGGTATAGAGGTAAATGTGGTATATCTTCACTTTAGTAAGGCTTTTGATACAGTATTGCATGACCTTCTCATAAACAAACAAAGGACATACAACCTAGATAGAGCTACTATAAGGTAGGTGCATAACTGTTTGGAAAACCATTCCCAGAGAGTAGTTATCAGTGGTTCCCAGTCAAGCTGGAAGGGCATAACAAGTGGGGTCCCACAGGGATTGGTCCTGGGTCTGGTTCTGTTCAATATCTTCATCAACGATTTAAATAATGGCACAGAGAGTACACTGATAAAGTTTGTGGATGTTACCAAGCTGGGAGGTGTTGCAAGTGCTTTGGAGGACAGGATTAAAATTCAAAATGATCTGGACAAACTGAAGAAATGGTCTGAAGTAAATAGAATGAAATTCAATAATTTGACAAATACAGAGTACTCCACTTAGGAAGGAACAATCAGTTGCACACGTACAAAATGGGAAATAACTGCATAGGAAGGAGTACTGCAGAAAGGGATCTGAGGGGTCATAGTGGATCACAAGCTAAATGTGAGTCAACAGTGTAACACTGTTGCAAAAAAAAGAAAACATTATTCTGGGAAGTATTCGCAGGAGTGTTGTAATTATAGCAAGACACAAGAAGTAATTCTTCTGCTTTACTCCGTGCTGATTAAGCCTCAACTGGAATATTGTGTCCAGTTCTCGGCATCACAGTTCAGGAAAGATATAGACAAATTGGGGAAAGTATAGAGGAGAGCAACAAAAATGATGAAAGGTCTAGAAAATGTGATTTATGAGGGAAGATTGAAAAAATTGGGTTTGTTTAATCTGGAGAAGCGAAGACTGAGAAGGGACATTATAACAATTTTCAAGTACATAAAAGGTTTTTACAAGGAAGATGAAAAATTGTTTTCCTTAATCTCTGAGGTTAGGACAAGAAGGAATGGGCTTAAATTTCAGAAAGGGAGATGTAGGTTGGACATTATGAAAAACTTCCTAACTGTCAGGATAGTTAAGCACTGGAACAAATTACCCAGGGAGGCTCTGGAATCTCCATCACTGGAGATTTTAAAAAAGAGATTAGACAAACACTTGTCAGGAATGGTCTAGTTATTACTTAGTCCTGCCTTGAGTACAGGGGACTGGACTAGATGATCTGCTGAGGTCCCTTTCAGTCCCACACTTCTGAGCCTTTCTGGCTCTGTACCACCTGAGGTTTCCCTTAGGCTGGAGGAATCCTGCACCAGACAATTAAGATCCCAGGGTAGTGTAAAGCAGCTGTAGCAGGGGCCAGGATATGGCCCTGTTGCTTTTGTATGAGCTCATGTCCTGAACAGTTGCGGTCACTAAACACCTGATTTAATTTTCTGCAAGAGTAGGAAGTTTATCAATCACTGACATCCTGGCCAGCCTTGGATATGTGCAATCTCATTTTGCCTACCTGTGTCCCCCCAGAGTTGCAATGGGCTATGACACCTTTCTTTACTTGCTGTGCTTTGATCAACGGTTGTCTCATTCCACCCCAGAAATGACTGCATTTTAGTGGTAGGCAAAAGGATTCCTATCTGTCTGTCTGGCTTAGGTTTTTCTAAGGTGTCTGTAACCAAGGTACATGAACACGAGTATGTATCTTAATTTCTCTATTAGTCTGGTGCCTCTTTTGATCTTTTATTTCAAGAGGTGAAGACGACTTCCCAGATTGTTGAATGGTAAGGGTCGTAGTTTTCAGGGCTGGGTGGTGAAGCTACAGATGTTGGAGGCAGCTGGTGGCAGTAAGAACCCGGATGTTGGGGAAAGTGGGTTGGAGGTGACATGGGGGCACAAGGGAAAGAGTTTTGGGACAAGGGCTGCAGGGGGGGTCGGACACGGTAGTGCTCCGCCTGCATGGCTACAAGCGCCCGGATCGAGTCCACTTGACGCTCCGTTCTGCTTATCAGCCGATCCGTGCTTTGCTGCCGGAGCACTGCGCTTTTGTGCCGGCGCTCCTCATTCTGCTGGCGGATCCTCTTTGCACTGTCCCGCCACTCCTGCACTTTTCGATTTTCATTACTTGAATGCTGCATTACTTCATGCCACATGTCTTCCTTGCGTTTACGTGGCCTCTTTCTGATTCTTTGGGGTCTTTCGGCCGGTGATAAGACGGACGGCTGAGATCTCAAGGTTGCATCTGTAAAGGCGAAATGCAACACTTAACAGAGACAGCATTGTTGACACCAGACAGAGCAATGATTCCCCCGTACTTAAGGGCAAGCACAGTCTACACAATAGCATAATTTGCCCGTCCCAAAGCGAGCGCACATAACCCATGGGAGTCCCAAAATGGTGAGTAAGCACAGGGTCAAGCGTGACTGATTGTTTCTTGGCCGTACTGTCCTCTGGGTTTCTGTGCCTTGGGGAGAGCCAACAGTGGCAGGGGGCCCCTATACTGAACACTGTCCCCACATTTTCCACAGGAGTTCATCCTGGAAGATATCTTGCTGCTGAGGGTGACCTGGGAAGCAAGGGAGGGTCTTCTACTTCAATGTGGCTTCTGCCCTGGCCCATATGCAGCTTGCCTGTGTGCTGAAATGGTCCCTCCCGCCCCTCACGGCACAGTGGCACGGACATGTTAGCCTGACTGGGACAAGGACCACGGTGGCTCTCCCGAGAAACCTGTGCAAGCACATTGCCCAAGTTCTGGATGAGACCTTTGAAGAGATCACTGAGGCCGCCTCAGCACCCTCGCTCCCGCTTTGTTGCTCCTCCTCTTCGTCCTGCCTTGTTGAACTGGGCTCTGAAGTGTCCATGGTGGCCTTTGGAGTGGAGGTGGGGTCGGCCCCAAGTATCGCGTCCAGCTCTTTGTAGAAACGGCAGGTCGCAGGGGCAGCACCGGAGCGGTGGTTTGCCTCGCAGGCTTTGCGGTAGGCATTCTGCAGCTCCTTCACTTTCACCCTGCACTGCAGTGCATCCTGGTCATGGTCCCTTTTCATCATGTCCCTTGATATCTGCCTGAAGGTATCATAATTCCTACAGCTGGAGCGCAGCTGGGACTGGACAGCTTCCTCCCCCAAACACTGATGAGGTCCAGCACCTCGCCATTGCTCCATACTGGGGATTGCCTGGCACGTGGAGGCATGGTCACCTGGAAAGATTCGCTGAGAGCGTGCCATGCCCGGCTGAGCAAACAGGAAGAGGATTTTCATAATTCCCAGAGAATTTAAAGGACGGGTCCAATGGTTGGTCACCTGAGGGCAGGGCAGTAGAGTTCAAAGTGATGACCAGAGTGGCTAGCACAGGCATTGTGGGACACTTCTGGAGGCCGATCAGAGCGCACTAACAGACCAGGGCATCCACTCTGGCACCGCAGTGCTCCAGCGGGGGCGCAGCAAACGTTATTCCACTCGCCGAGGTGGAGTACCAGGAGCAGACCAGCCATGGAGTCAGAGCGCTCTACATGCCTTGCCAGTGTGGACGGGGAGTGAGCTAGTGCACCCGGGGCTCCTTTATTGCGCTGTAACTCGCAAGTGTAGCCAAGCCCTCAGTAAGCATGAACTCCAGAAGGAACCTACCACTCAGGCCTCAAAGCAAAGTTAGGCCTGATCTATACTAGGAAACTAGGTTGATATAACTATGTAGCTCAGGGGGGTGAAAAATCCATAGCCCTGAGAGACACAGTTAAACTGATCTAACCTCTGGTGTAGAAAGTGCTAGGTGGATGGGAGAATTTTCCCATTGACCTAGCAACTGCCTCTTGGGGAAGTGGAGTATCTGTCATGACGGGAGAACCCCTCCCCTCAGCGTAGGCAGTGTCTTCACTGATTCACTGCAGCGTTTTAAGTGTAGACAAGCCCTTAAACCAGTTTGGTTTTGATTCCAAAACTTTCCACGGGTCCAGTTGATTACCTTGCCGTGAGTGAGCTCCTGTAACTGAGACTAAACAGACAACTGCCTCCTTGAATTCCTGGGATTAGTATTTGTAAGAATTGACAATAGGCTGTATTAATTTCTATGCTTTTGATTATGGACTATATTAATTTGATGACTTGACAAATTGGTGATTCAATTCAGTATCACTGCTAATCTATTGATTTATTGAGTCGATTCCAATTTGTGAGCTTGATATTATAATTGTGTTTTCTTAATTAGTTCCGTAAAAGTTCATAGTAGTTAGGCATGGTGATAAATGTGTTTGATTGCATGTTTGCTGGCTTATTATCTTTTAATAATTTCCAAACAAAGTATACAGAGCGGATTCTACTTTCAAATAAGCAAGCTGGGTCAGAAGCCTTGAGGACAAAGGTAACTTAGCCAAAGTATCTCAGAGCCACTTGGCTTGTTCACTGAATTAAACCTTTGGTTTCTTATGCATGGTGGGTAGAGTCAGTAACTGAGCTTTGCATCCCTTCCTGCTCTTGTCAGCAAAAGCAAAGAGAAGAGCTTGGCTTATGCGTGAGGGACTGGTGAAGGGGTTAGGGGAGGAGAGACTAATGGACTGGATAAGGAGTGGAAGATGTATGAGAACTGCTGGCTTTGGAAGGTTTAGGTAGTGTAATATACTTTGTGCAAGCTCCATTCCAGCTGCAACACAATGCCATCCAAGATCGCCTGGCCAGAGCCATCCCACCACCTGTGAACTCCCCCATCCCCAGAACCGACAGCCAGTTGCGACCGGACACCGTCATCGCCAATGAGGACCGGAAGAAGATCATCATGGTGGATGTCACCGTGCCCTTTGAGAACAGGATCCCCGCCTTCCAAGATACCTGAGCTCGAAAGAAATACTCCCCTCTAGCTGAAACCTTGAGAGCTAAGGGTTACCAGGTTCAGACACACGCGCTGGTCGTTGGAGCCTTGAGCGCATGGGACCCCAGTAACGAGTGAGTGTTGAGAGAAAGCGGACTCGGTCAACGCTACACTCGGCTGATGCGGCAACTCATGGTGTCAGACGCCATCAGATGGTCGAGGGACATCTACATAGAACACATCACTGGACATGGGCAATACCAGAAGGGATGAGCTGGAGTGCCAATGAGAAACGCAGTGGGGAAAGTAACTGAAATACTTTCCTCATGGATTGTATTTTCCAAATAGATAATCCACCCTAAATGCTCAGTTACTGAGGGACTATTTACACTCATTCCTATATTTGCTTTCCACAACCAACTCTCTGTATAACTTTTCATGCGTGATGTACCCAAGTATTTGGATTCTAATATCTAAACTGTATTGTTACATTTATTCACCTAAATTTGGGTTATTGCTGATTATGCACTATATGTATCTTATGACTTTAAAAACAAAACCTTGTATTTGTGGATAATCTAAGCACTATACCCAGATGTACAGACACTCTTTTCTTAACCTGCGTATTATATAATTTTTTAACATTAGGTTTAATAAAATTTTTATACTTTGTGCAACATGCATGCGTAATTTATGCAAAGATCATAATTAATTTATGCAACATTTGTGCATAATTTATGCAGATGTGTCCCAGACTTTTTGCTGTGGCGGTGTAGATGGGCCTTCTCCCTTTGTGCTGCCACAGCAGAGGCAATCAGCTTCAGAGCTCTTGCAAACCATCCCTCGGTTTGACTGTCTGGGGGCTGGTGGCAGGGTACCCCCAGGGAAAGACTCTCGGCTCTTGAATTCACTTCCCCTTCTGGTCTGATGGTCCCCTCTGTTTCCTGGGGCCTGATTCTGCTCCACGCTGGTTCCCTACCCACATAATTCTACTTGTGCCAGTGGCCTTACTCCTAACTTAAAGCTGTGACAGGCAGGGAACTATCAGTTCTTCAGCTTGTACCTGATGGGAGTCATTGGCTCGTGAACATAAAATTTACTTCGTTAGGTGGGGGATTGATTTTCATAGGTGCAGAACATCTGCAGCTCCTCTAGACTTCCCAGGCAGTTGCAGCTGCTCAGCATCTTTGAAAGTCAGGTCCCCAGAGCCATGAGTTGTGTGTTTTGTTGGTAATGTTCCACACTTGTACAGCGCTTAAGTCCAGAAGGGACCAATAGATCTTCCAGTTTGGCCTCCTGTGTATCACAGGCTATTAAATGTCACCCAATAACCCCTATATTGACACCAACTTAGAATCATAGAAGATAAGGGTTGGAAGAGACCTCAGGAGGTCATCTAGTCCAATTCCCTGCTCAAAGCAGGACCAATCCCCAACTAAATCATCCCAGCCAGGGCTTTGTCAAGCCGGGCCTTAAAAACCTCTAAGGATGGAGACTCCACCACCTCTCTAGGGAACCCATTCCAGTGCTTCACCACCCTCCTAGTGAAACAGTGTTTCCTAATATCCAACCTAAACCTCCCCCACTGCAACTTGAGACCATTGCTCCTCGTTCTGTCATCTGCCACCACTGAGAGCAGCCGAGCTCCATCCTCTTTGGAACCCTCCTTCAGGTAGTTGAAGGCTGCTATCAAATCCCCCCTCACTCTTCTCTTCTGCAGACTAAACAAGCCCAGTTCCCTCAGCCTCTCCTCGTAAGTCATGTGCCCCAGCCCTCTAATCATTTTTGTTGCCCTCTGCTGGACTCTCTCCAATTTGTCCACATCCTTTCTGCCGTGGGGTGGGGAGGGGGAAACTGACTTGGGATACACTAAAGCATTTCAGGCCTCAGGAGACTAACCTGTGACGTGCCACTAGCAGCGAATAGGAGGACACGAGGTGGCACCGATGCCTGAGGCCCCTGCAATGGCAGGGAATTGATTAGGTGGGACATGCCCAGATCATCCCTGCAGGCAACCCACACCCCACGCTATAGAGAAGGAGAAAAATCAGAAAGTCCCTGCCAATCGGACCTGGGGGAAAATTCCTTCCCGGCAGCAGATCTGGTAATCAGTTATGCCCTGAGCATGCGAGCAAGGCTCATCCGCCAAGCGTCTAAGGCAGGGGTCGGCAACCTCTCAGAAGTGGTGGGCCGAGTCTTCATTTATTCACTTTAATTTAAGGTTTTTGCTTGCTAGTAATACATTTTAACGTTTTTTAGAGGTCTCTTTCTAGAAGTCTATAATATATAACTAAACTATTGTTGTATGTAAAGTAAATAAGGTTTTTTAAAATGTTTAAGAAACTTAATTTAAAATTAAATTAAAATGCAGAGGCCCCCCCCCGTACCGGTGGCCAGGACTCGGGCAGTGTGAGTGCTGCTGACAATCAGCTTGTGTGCTGCCTTCGGCAGGCGTGCCATAGGTTGCCTACCCCTGGTCTAAGGGCAGGTCTACACTTGTGGTGGGATGTAGAGAACAGACACGGCACGCCCAGCTAGCACGGGTATAGCTAGCCCTGTAGCTGGTGCAGGACAGGTGAGGCGAGTAGAGGTCAGACATGCCAGAACCTTAGGGCACATCCCCTACACGGCTCTCGGCATGCCCACGCTGTGCCTCCCTCTTTTTAGCAGTGTCGTGTCACGCTGCTTTCCCTCTGCCAGAGCCTTTCCCCGCCAGCGTGAAAGACTCTGGCAGTGGGGAAAGGCTCCTGCAGCTCTCCATTGCCGGAGCCTTTCCCCACTGCCTCACCCATCCCAGAGCCTTTCACTGCCGCATGCAGCTATTTGTACCCTACATGCCACTGCAAGTGTAGGCCAGACCTAAGAAAGAGGATTCACTGTACCACCTCAGAGCACTGGCTCACCCCATCTGGTATCCCATCTTGAGCTCTGGCCCATCTCTGATGTTTCAGAGAAAAGCTAAATAACCCCCAGCGTACATTAGGCTAATTGTGTATCGTCAGGAAAAATGTCCTTCCTGACCCTTGCAGGTGACCAGCTGAAGCCCTGAAACATGCGATTTGATTAAAAGTCATTGTCATAGTACAGAGCTGAAAGTGTTGAACATGTTGAGGGCAAGGCAGGCAATCCTGTTCTCCCTGTGGCCCAGGAAGGGAGGGAATGAACAGGGGGATTTATAGATTCCAAGGCCAAAAAGGACCACCACCAGTTCTCCCTCCACCACTCATGTTAACCATGCTTATTACCGCAGTGCCTATGGTCCAACCAGTGTCAGAGCCTCATTATGGTAGGCATGGCACAAACAGGGAGAAGCAGACGGTCCCTGCCTCAGTGAATTTACAGCCTCGGTTATTGTATGGATGTGCCCATTCACGTTGCAATGGGTGTGTTTATAAATCGTAGGGAAAGAGATCAATACAATAAAATGGGCCAGCTCCTCAGTTACCTCTATTCGGCATAGGTGAGGCCTCATCTGGAGTACTGTGTCCAGTACTACAAGAAGGATGTGGAAAAATTGGAAAGAGTCCAGCGGAGGGCAACAAAAATGATTAGGGGGCTGGAGCACATGATTTATGAGGAGAGGCTGAGGGAACTGGGCTTGTTTAGTCTGCAGAAGAGAAGAGTGAGGGGGGATTTGATAGCTGCTTTCAACTACCTGAAGGGGGGTTCCAAAGAGAATGGATCTAGAGGGTTCTCAGTGGTGGCAGATGACAGAACAAGGAGCAATGGTCTCAAGTTGCAGTGGGGACGGTCTAGGTTGGATATGAGGAAAAACTTTTTCACTAGGAGGGTGGTGAAGCACTGGAATAGGTTTCCTAGGGAGGTGGTAGAATCTCCTTCCTTAGAGGTTTTTAAGGCCCAGCTTGACAATGCCCTGGCTGGGATGATTTAGGTGGGGATTGGTCCTGCTTTGAGCAGGGGACTGGGCTAGATGACCTCCTGAGGTCCCTTCCAATCCTGATATTCTCTGATTCTATGATACTTCCGCGCAGCTCTGCCAGTCACACCAGCTATGCCTCTTGGCCAGTGCTCGTAAACCACTTGGAGGAAAGTGGCTATTAGCTACGCAAAGTTACACAGTTATGAAAATATCAAATGGACCATCAATACCTGTTAACATAGTGTGTAAAGAGTTAAGTAAAAGGGGCAAGAACACTGCCCCCGGTTTGACCAGGTATGGGGAGACTACAGCTTTAGTCGGACACCATCCGATGGTCCAAGGACATCTACATCGAACACATCACCGGCCACTGACAGTACCTGGAGGTGTGAGCTGGTACGACATCGTGCATCAACTAGAGAAAGGGACCGAGATACTTTTTCCATTTGACCATATGAACTGGACATTAAACTCACTGAACATTAAATCTCACCAAATGAGGGTAAATCCATCCTCATCATTGTATCCACTCATCATACTCCACACCTGAACATAGCCATTATATGGACAACATACCCCCATATCTCAATGTCTGTACTTTGACCCGTTAACCTTTTACCCCCAATCGGGGATATTGCAGATTATGTATTCCTTATGCCACCCGATCCTAAACCGAACTTCGCACCCCTTGATAATCTGTACCTTATTCCCTGATAACCAGAAACTTCTATGCTTAAACTCTGTACTGTTTTCTTTTCATTTTAACATCATCTTAATAAAATTATTAAATCCTCTAGAAGCCAGGCGGTCAGACACTGGACTGTCTGTCATCCAGCTGCAGTCTTGTCCCCTCCTCCAGCTCCAGGGCTGTGTTGGCTCTGGGGAGACGTGAGAAAAGGACTATGTGACCTAAGGCAGGTTTTGCTTCTGCTTATTCCCCTGCAGCCGGGGAGCTGAGTAAATATCAGGGTCTGTGACTGAGAGCACATATGGAGCCTTGTTAACACTTCTCCTCTATTTCAGATCGCCTGCCCCACCCCCTCTTCTTCCTCCTGCTGAGGTGAGCCTGACTAGTCCAGATTTCTAGAGCACTTTCCCTTTGTCTCTCTCTCTCTGCATTACTCATTTATCTGATCTGCTTCAGTGCTCCCCAGCCTGCCCTGGTAAGGCTGGAAGAGCAGCAGCTTTTGCTATTCTTCAGGCTGGATTTTGGATCCTAAATTCCTACAAATCTGTAATGTTCCACCCCACATAAACCTGGAAGCTGATAAAGATTCTAAAACCCAGCAACCGCTAAGGAGAATCACTTGATAAGTCTGCAGCCCTGTGTGTGAGATACATACAGGGAGTTACTTGGCCCCCCAAATCCTAGGTTTTTCTCTTTGTCATTACACACACACACAGTGCATTAGGCACGCACACACATACACACAGTGCATTAGGCACTAGCATTAGCTGTGGCTCTGGGGCCCTTATCTCTTTAGATCGGGGGTATTTCAGAAAGAGGATGTGCTACACTCTGAGGCCTTCCCTACACACAAAAGTTGTACTGCTTTAACTACAGAGGGCACGTCTACACTTAAAACCCAGCACTGGCTTAGCTGTACTGCTGCAATGAAGATGCCCTGCACCGACGGGAGAGAGCTCGTCCATCGGCGCTTAACCCACCTCCCCGAGAGGCGGTAGCTATGTCAGCGGGAGAAGCTCTCCGGCCGACATGGTGCTGTCTACACGCGGGGTTAAGGTCAGTATAACTATGTCCCTCAAAGGGGTGGATTTTTCGCATCCCTGAGTGATGTAGTTAAACTGCTGTAGGTCTCTAGCGTAGACCAGGCCTTAGATGTGATGTTCTTTGGAGCAGGGACTGTCTTTTTTGTTGTGTGTTTGTACAGCACCTGGCACAACAGGGTCCTGGTCCATGAAGAAGGCGCCTAGGTGCTACAATAATACAATAATAAATAATAATAATAATCTACCTGTACTGTTAAAGTGGTAAAACTCCTGGTCTGGGTATAGTTATACCTGTATAATGCTGCCTTATCCCAGTATAGCTTATTCCCAAATGGGAAGGGGAATAAATGGTACTGGGAAAGGCACCTGTACACTAGGATAACTGCATCCACACAAGGGGTTGTGCGAGTACAGCTACTTGCTTAAAAAAATTAATAAATCACATGCTCAACCCTAATCGTAGAATCATAGAAGATAGAGGGTGTAAGAGACCTCAGGAGGTCATCTAGTCCAACCCCCTGCTCAAAGCAGGGCCACCCCCAACTAAATCATCCCAGCCAGGGCTTTGTCAAGCCAGGCCTTAAAAACCTCTAAGGATGGATATCCCACCACCTCCCTAGAGAGCCCATTCCAGCGCTTCACCACCCTCCTAGCGAAACAGTGTTTCCTAATATCCAACCTAAACCTCCCCCACTGCAACTTGAGACCATTGTTCCTTGTTCTGTCATCTGTTACCACTGAGAACAGCCGAGCTCCATCCTCTTTGGAACCCTCCTTCAGGTAGCTGAAGGCTGCTATCAAACCCCGCCCCTCATTTTTCTTTTCTGCAAACTAAATAAGCTCAGGTTTCAGAGTAGCGGCCGTGTTAGCCTGTATTCGCAAAAAGAAAAGGAGGACTTGTGGCACCTTAGAGACTAATAAACTAACCAAATAAATTGGTTAGTCTCTAAGGTGCCACAAGTACTCCTTTTCTTTTTGTAAATAACCTCAGTTCCCACAGCCTCTCCTCATAAGTCATGTGCCCCAGCCCCCTAATCATTTTTGTTGCCCTCCACTGGACTCTCTCCAATTTGTCCACATCCTTTCTGTAGTGGGGGGCCCAAAACTGGATGTAGTACTCCAGATGTGGCCTCACCAGAGCCGAATAGAGGGGAATAATCACTTCCCTCGATCTGCTGGCAATGCTCCTACTAATGTAGCCCAATATGCCGTTAGCCTTCTTGGCAACAAGGCTACAGTGCTGACTCATATCCATCTTCTCATCCACTGTAATCCCCTAATGGTTATACCGGTACAACATCTGTGCCAGGCCTAAACACCGATCAGCCCATCTAACTGTAATCACTAAAGAGAGGAATTAAACGCTATTGCTGGCTAATGGTACAGCCATGGAACCAAAGGACATATCCTGGGCTGATAGGCCCTATAAATGCTAATAGACCTTAGTCAAAAAGGTGTTGAGTTATGGCTGCAGTGGATGAGATACAGGGTGTGAGCAGCACCTGGGAGAAAAGCGCTCCTTAATTGGGTACACACACAGATCCTTTGGGATAAGAACTACTATACTTTGATCCCTCCAGTGGTTAGAAGAACATCCTTGTATTGAGGAAACTGAATTTAAACTGTTGACAATGGTGATTAGATAAGCAAACTTGGTGAGAAGTCTGAGCTCCTGTCTAAACCGGTAATGATGGCCCTTGACATATTGAATAACAAAGAGTTACCAGAGGGCCAAGGGAGGTCTTAAACCATGCACAGGGGAAGGTGCTTTGCAGGGTCACGCAAGACGGAGGAGAGGGAGTTTCTCAGTGAACTTGTGGCTGCTTTATTGGCTTACAGAACCAGTATCTTAGTTAGATGTAACTCGAATTTAGATTGGACTTTTAGGGAGAATCTCCCTGAGAAAGTTGCACTGGTATAACTCGAGGTGTGAATTTAAACCCATAACTCAGGTGTGAATTTAGACCAGTAAATCAGACCAGCTCAAAGGGCCACCTGAGCACTCTTTGTGGTTTGAGTGGCTTATTTCTGTTTAGTTTCAGTCAGTTAGGAACAGGTTTAAAAGTAACCCAAAATAAACTGCTCAAAATAAACTACTGAAATCAGTGTCAACAGAGAGGTTTGCACCTGTTTAAAAAGGTTTAAAAAGCTTATTCAAGCTACAGTGGCAACTTTCTCTTATAGATCAGCCCTTAGTGTTGAGGGGGACGAGGGCTGTTTGCTCATCCCTTGCAGCAAGACTGGCTCTACCTCCATGGATTGAGGGTGAAGAGGTAATGGGGACGGGGACTAACAGGATCACAGATCATGATGTCAGATGGGTCCTCAGACCTTTGGGGTACCAGGCCTCAGTGACCTGCCATTGTTTGGTTGCATGAGGGGAGTATTTATAGATCAACTTCACTGAATGCATCCGATGAAGTGAGCTGTAGCTCACGAAAGCTTATGCTCAAATAAATTTGTTAGTCTCTAAGGTGCCACAAGTCCTCCTTTTCTTTTTGCAAATACAGACTAACACGGCTGCTACTCTGAAACAGATATAATGTTTGTAACGCAACAACAACTTGGGAACTTGCTGGGAACAACTTGCTGAAAACTTGAACACTTGCAAGTTGTTGCATGAAGAGAGCAGTCTACTTCCAAGCATCTAAGATCACTTTGCAGACACCAGAGAGACACCATCTATTTGAAGTCAGGTCAATGAAGGTAAACGAAGATCCTTTTATAGCCCCTCAGCCTGAGTCCCACGAGCCTGAGTCTGCTGATCTGGGCCAGCCATGGCCATGCCGTGGGTCTTTTACTTCAGTGTAGACATATCCTTACTGACCCAAATCTGGATCCTTATGGTGTAAGCATGTTATACAGCCACTGACCAACAGAGACAGGCTGCCACACAATTCAGTGCTTCTAACCAGCCTCCAGCCCTGCGCTGCGTCCATCACCGGGTAGATAATACAGGACAATGTAGAACACTTCTGCCTTTTTTCCCCAAACCATCAGAACTGTGAGGTACGCTACTGAGCACAGGGTTGTTATTCTCCTGATGCAGCAGGATCCCATGATAAGCTACGGCACGTTCTGCCAGATAGTCGGGTGACTGACTGCTCAGTTGTAAAACCTCATTGCCACACAGATAGTTGCAAATTCCCATCAATCCGAACCTACCTCCGGCACAGTCTCACTATAAGAACCAGACACACCGATGGTGCTATAAACATATTAATAGACTGGAGAATAATTTAGCTCCTTTCCCTTCTATAGCTAGGAGACAGCATTGAACACTTCCAGCAAATGTCCTGAAGGAGTGAAATGATAGAGTGAGATGCAGAAAATGATGGAGGGGGCCATACCTATGTCCTTCATTTAGAAAACTAGGACATGGTTGTTCAACTGATCGGTTATTATTTATATTACTGTAGTGCCTAGGAGCACTAGTCAGGGACCAGGACCCCACTGTGCTAAAAACACAGAATACAAAAGACAGTCCCTATCCCAAAGAGCTAAGTACAATCTAAGTATAGAAAAAGAGACAACAGATGGATACGGGCAGACAGGGAAGTACAAGGAGTCAGTCTGATAGGCGGTGATCTCACCACACCAGCAGCAGCAGACCTTTGTCAGGGTCTTTGTAGGACTCATGGCAAAGGAGAATTTTAAGGAGGGCTCTGAAGGTGGCTAGTGAGGTAGCTTTGCAGATGTTTATGGGGAATGTCCCGCAAGTGAGTGGGGCAGCATGGGAGAAAGCATGAAAGTGCTTGTTGGAAAGTGTCACAAGTGGGTGATGGAGGCCAGCATCGTGAGCCAATCGGAGGTGAGCGTCGACAGCTCTATAGGGAACGAGAGATGATAGGGTAGGGTGGGGACTGACTGTGAAGGACCTTGACAGTGAAGACAAGCAGTCGATGTTTGGTGGCCTATGGTTTGTTGGGCTGAGGCACTAGCTTAGGCAGGAACTACAAAGTCTTACGTCCTGCCTCTACCCTAGGGACAAGAGTTGAGTTTAGATTGGGTTTAGCTAGGCCCAACATAACTCAACCACTCTTCCTAGTCAACACAAATCCAGAGGGGTCAAGGATTAAATGGGCCATGGAGAGTGTACTCCCCCTCACCCTCTCGGTGGTCCCCCCTCTTAAGAGCTCATATAAAGAGCTGCACAGAGGAAGCCATTTGCAGGGCACAAGAAGCTTTATTGGTCCTACCCAGCCTGGGAATGTATTCTTGAGTGCCATCTACTGGCACCTCTATTAACTAACTGTTGACATATATCAAGTATCAGGGCGTAGCCGTGTTAGTCTGTATCCACAAAAACAACAAGGAGTCTGGTGGCACCTTAAAGACTAACAGATTTATTTGGGCATAAGCTTTCATGGGTAAAACCCCACTTCTTCAGATGCATGGAGTGAAAATTACAGATGCAGGCATTACATAATGACATGTGAAGGGAAGGGAGTTACCTCATAAGTGGAGAACCAGTGTTGACAGGGTCCTGTCAACTTCCTTCCCTTCATGTGTCATTATATAATGCCCTCATCTGTAATTGTCACTCCATGCATCTGAAGAAGTGGGGTTTTACCCACGAAAGCTTATGCCCAAATAAATCTGTTAGTTTTTAAGGTGCCACCAGACTCCTTATTGACATATATGTGGCCCTATAGTTCTTTCAGCACCTCCAGGGCAAGGAAGCATTGTCAGGAAAACGTGTAGGGTAACTTGTACTGACTGACTGCTGCAGCTCTGTTGTCCCTGGACTCTGGAGAGAGGACCAGAGTCTCTGGGACCTTTTGCCTTACGAAATTCACAGAAAATGAAAGGCGAGGAAAATGTAATTATCAGAAGAATGAAATACTTTTGTCTGACAATGAATAAAAGCTGGACAAAAGAACATTGCTAGCCACCACACTTCCATTCTTCCTAATCTACTTTTGGCTACAGGCTAGCCCCTTCAGTCAGCACAATGTTATTTCACACAATTTAGTGAAGGTCAGAGTGAAATTGAGTCAGATGATACATATCCAGAGGAGCAGTAATTTGTTTTTGAGTTTATTGGCTAATCTGTTATCTGATCCAAAATGTTTCATGTGCTGAAAAGTAAAAGGAAAGTTTGAAAAAGAACAGTAAAGACGTGAGAGGTGTGGTGCAAATGGATTAGCTGGCTCTGGGTCAAATTCTACTTTCAGTTACAGTACTGTAAATATGGATTAGCTCTACCGAAGTCAATGGAGTTACCCTGGATTTTCACCTGCATAAGGGAGAGCAGAATTTGGCCCTATATGTTCAAGTTAAACAGAACACATGTAGGTCTAAATTGGTCCGACTCAATAGATCATAAACCTATCAATGGAAGCTCTACTCTGAGAAAGGAAGAAACAAGTCATCCTTAATTGCGTCCTATATAATTTTACCAATGAAAGGACTTTTCTAATGACCTACAATAGGGTGCGTCCATCCTCTTATTTAGAAGGTGGTGTCCTGCCTGGGGATTTTTGTGGGTTAATTTCTGCCCCTGGACACTCAGAGAGCAGTGGTGGCCAGAAATGCTTGTGTTCATTTCTAGCTGGCCAACAGGTTTCACCTGATCCATGCTGTGGCCTAGCTGTGGTGATCTGGCCCTAGGCTATTGCCATTCACTGTACCTGAGGATGATCTTGAAGGCCAGGCAGATACGCCAGCTGGTTCAGAAGACTGGGGCCCATGTTCTAGGTTGGACAGATGTGTGAGAACATCACACCAGTGCCTTGCTGTTTTCAATGGCTTCCAGTCCAATGCTAGGACAGATTTTTAAGGTCCCTAACTTTACTGTCCTGGGTGGATTCCGATAGTTTAGAGATCACCACCGGTATTAGTGAAAATATTTGTGAATCCTGGAAGTATCAGTCAACTATCCTCTTGTTTAAAAAGTCCCAGTTACCTACTCAAGCACAGACTAGCACATACCAGCAAAAGGGATTCATGGATAGTCAAAGGGAAAACGGGTAATTTGCAAAGATCAACAGGCTGGAATATGTTCATATTCATTTAATACTTATGGTTAGCGAATATGTCAATAGGAATCAGGATCAGTTTGGGAACAAAAAAAAAGGGGGTGGGGGGCGTGTGGCTAAGGCCTTGATTCTGAAAACATGAATCTGCTTCGTTTTAAACACCTTCCTCATGGCTTATGGTCAGGGTGAAACGGAGAGGCCCACACACAGATTGCACATCTGCAAACTTTCTCAGTGTCCGTGCTGGAGGCCGTGAGCAGCCAAAGCACTGGAGCAGCTCACAGGCCAGACTCCTGTCCTCTCAGGGGCTTGATATACATGTACACCATCAGATCTCCTGGGTCCTGCAGACCTGAACAGGCTGCATCTCACTGCAGAGGAGTTTCTAGAGCAAATGCTGAAGGGAAATATCCGGGGTTCGCTATGATCCAAGCACTGGTATCTATTGCCTGGAGTTGTGTGGTGGTAGGCAAGCCCAGTTCAGCGTTCCTGACAAGGAGAGCAGCAGAAATATAAGCAAATGAAAATTTCTTTTTACCAACCGGCTCATAACATTTTATTTTATTATAAACCCCCCAAGATTGATGGTGACTGACCACATCTGGATCCATTTATCCAACCCTTCCCACCCTATTGCTCTTTGGGAGGTTGGCTAAATCAGGACTCCGTTCTGAACCACCACGGGATATGGTTCTGCAAATAAACTAATGAGGTTTTTTGGAGGCAAAACTAAAACCCAACCTCTGGGCTTACCCTGCTATAGAGTAATCACTTTGCTTGCTGACCTAGAAACAGGAATGTGAACAGTAAACCCATCTCCCAAACAAACACCTCCCCTGCACTGCTAGCATTGCTAAGCCCATGAAAGAACCTCTGCCAGCCAGCGGGATAATGTAATTACAGACATGTCAAACTACTTGAAAAGAACCTACATGTAAACAAACCTGAGCACCTGATCGTCATGGCCCAAGGCTCCTGAGGGCAATTTGATGCCTGGAATGTGTAGATTTGTCACCTGGGTTGTATTCCAATTTTGCAATCTGGATTTTTTGGTTGGTAGATGTGTGATAACATCTGTACCCTCCCACCTCCAGTGCTGCTACGGTGCCCTGACATTGGTGGGTATGTGCTCTGCATGGCTACCCATGCTAGCTTGATGAGAGCTAGTGCAAGTAAGTGTATACGAGCAGGGAAAACACACCTCTAGCTCATAGTGTGGACGTAGCCAATGTTGCAATGCAGGGGCGGTGCTAGCCCACTGGGAGCCCTAAGCAGGAGTAATCATCCCCCCCCCCCACAAAACACAATAAAAAGCAAATAGGGGGCCCCCTTGAGCTGCTTGGGGCCCTAAGCATTTGCTAGTCTGCTTATGCCTAGTGCCGACTCTATTGCAATGTGTAGAAAATCACTGGGATTCACAAACCGGGGGTAAGTTCCCAAGCTCCCTATAGAATGAACAGGGAGAGAAAGGCTCGGAAGAATGGAATTCATAAAAACCAGCCCCTTGAGCAGGGAGTCACCTAAACTAGCCAATGGGAGATGCTGATTGAGAAGGTTGTCTCCTAAGCCCCTCCCCTCTGGGGGAATTCAGCACCTGAGTCAAGGCTGCAGAAAACGGCCTATCTCTGCTTGTGAACTGCAGCCTGGAGTCCGCCTCGTGGAGTCAAGCATCTAAGCTGGTTCTTGCAAGCCCCATCACTGTCCACCTTATAGCCCCATTGTTAGCTCACTTACCTAGGATGTAGGCTACCTAGGTTCTATTTGCCCCTCTGCTTGATATAGAGAGAAAGTATTTGAACAGGTGTTTCCCACCTCGCTCAGGAGCGCCCCCTAATCACTGGACTATGTGATAGGCCGCTGTGGGAGAGCCCCACACCCTAATAACCCATAGCTTAATGATTAGGGCACTCCCCTGAGAGGCAGCAGTTCCCTGGTCAAATCCTTTCTCCCCATCAAGCAGGGGGGGGAATTGAACCTGGGGCTCTTAAGGCCCTAGTGAATGTGCTAGCCACTGGGTGGAAAGTTAGAAAGTGGGCAGCACCTCCTCTGGCCAGATGGGACCTGAGCGGGTGGGCCAGTTCAGAGCTCGCCTACCAGACTGGGCTCCGCAGGTGAGAAAGGCAGCGGGAACGCCTAGCTTCCTTTGCTTAGTGGAGCCAGCTGAGTTTTAGGAGTCTGGATGCCTCGAGGGAGGCAGGCAGAGACGTAGCCAGGGAAGGAACTTTTACTGCAAAAATGTAAAAAAAAAAGCAGGGGCTTTGTGGATGCCAGTGGCACCTAAATGTTGTACTTGTGCACGTAAAGTGGAAGTTAGTTGCCTAAGTCCCTTTGTGAATCTGGTCCTTAACCTCTCTTTGGTTCAGTCTGCCCACTGATAACACCACTGACCTCACTAGGTGGTGCTGGGGTTTAATTCGTTAATGTCTGTAAAATGCTTTGAGATCCTTGGAGGCTAGAGACTTAGAAAAACTATCACATCCTCTTCATTGCTAAGTGCTAATTAAGACTGAGCTTTAAAGTTCTACTTCTCTTCCTGAGAAACTGCCTCCTCCCCCATATCCTGCATGGCAGTTGACCATCAGCTGATGCTGAGGTCCCAGGAATAAACTGTATGGGCACAGCTGATGGGCTCTTTCCAACAGATTCCTCAGCACTGGAACTGCTTCCCGTCAGTCCAGAAAAGCTGGAGTTTGTTAAACTTCCCGGCACACTATTCAGCTTGACTATTTGCACTGGCCCTCTAAGGACACTGCCAGTTTGAGGTCGAGTTTGTTTTTAGAAGGTGAGTTAAAAGTAGAGATGGCTGGGGGGAGGAGGAAGAGGAAAAAAAGAATTTTTCACTGAAATTAGACATTTTTCTACCAATCCTAGTTCAAGGCAGCTTTAGGCGCCACACCCACCCCTGAATCCCTCTGCCCACAGTTGTGGTTTCATAGCCCCATTTTCCTGTTTTCTTTTTAGATGTTTTCCTGTGCTCCATTCCTGCACGGCAGACCCACAGAAATACCAGGAAAGACTGACGATGGTGAAATTGACTATGCCCTTTGGATGAAATTCACTCTGTGCTGAGGGCCAGCTAAAGGCGTAAGTGCTACTTGTATCCTGGATGTCCTAAGGCTCCAGTCCTGAAAGACTTAAGCACATGCTTAATTTTACAGCCTGTAAATAGTCCCATTGAAGTAATGGGGGAGTGAATTTAATGCAAAGTGCGGTCAAATGCACAAAGTAAACAAACTGATAAAACAGAGAACTCCCCCCTCTCTAATTTCTTATTAGAATAATTTTAGGTGTCATTTGTAACAGAGGAAGATAAAAACATTTCAGACAGAAGTGTGAGGTTTACTTGGGCCATATGCCTTTAATATTTGTGAAGCACTTTGAGATCCTTGGATGTAAAGCAGAATATAAATGCAAAAATACAGTTGTTATTATTTTTAAACTGTGCTTTCCACTCACCTGAAGTAGCAAAATGAATAGCTGTTATTTTCTTTTTGCGAATACAGACTAACACGGCTGCTACTCTGAAAAGTGTCTCCTTTGTACTGCCTCTGTCAGCATTTCCATTACAAGGGGTTCAGATTAGAGGGTTTAAAACGTAGTTGTAATGAAGGCTGTTAACTTTTCAGTCCAAGAGCTGAAGTCAAGAGCTTTAACTAGAGCTAGTTAAAATAGAGACAAGCCCAGGCAACACTTGATTCTTGGCGCAACCCTGAGTCGGTCTGGGAATATGGACATATCGGGGAATGATAGAATGTTGGATCCTTTTATTCTCATCTTTCATGCATTAATATATTTATTTATCATTTTTTTACAGGCCACGTTGTTGTCTCTCTGGCCACACATTAAATGAAAAACAAATTAATATAACAACGAAAGACTCCACACCTGACAAACCAGAGTATAAACATACCCTAGCTGAAGGCCCCAGTTGAACAGAGATTTGGAGCAGGGGCTTAAGTTCATCTGTCTTCAGCAAAGCACTTAAGTATGTGCTCAAGTCCCATTTAAGGCCCTGATTCAGTGAGATCCTTAACTACATGCCTGACTTTAAGCAGGTGAAATAAATTAAAGGCACATGCTTGAGGACCTCACTGAATCAGAGCCAGCGTCAATGGGACTTAAGCATGTGCTTAAGTTACTTGCCGAAGTGGGATTCTGATTTGGGGACCCTGCCCACTGACAGGTATAACAGGGCAGAATGTGCCCCACTGTTGTTAATAACAACAGGGATTCCTTCCCCAGTGACGGATCACTAACCTTACCAGTGAGTCACTTCTACATACACAGTTTATAAGGCCTGGAGGCTATAAACACTGAGTACATTTTAAAGGCTTTAGTTATGTCCTGGAACAATACACAGCCTCCACTTTGCATTAACGTGTGGTTCTTTGTTGCAAGTCAATGTTGTAAAGGATGCACCATGTGCCAATGAGGGATTTGGGTGCTCATGGGATCTCAGGATCAGGACCAAAACTCAGTCCTCCGGCGATGGAAAGATGGGAATGGGTGGGAGGTGGTGGAGGACTGCAGGTCCTCTTTCATTAAAATAATTGACATAACACACAGGCAGAAGATAAATAGAGAGGAAAGGAGGAAAGGGAGTTCCCTTTTAAAATAGGTCCTGTCTGAGCCCTACGTCACAAGACTGAGTGGTTAGCTCACTTCTTGAATCACCACACTCCTAAGGACGGAAATGTTCAGTCCTCTCTGAGACTGAAGATTTTAAATGATTGACATTTATGTAGTGCCTTTCATCTGAAGTGCTCTACGAAATGTGCATATGGGAATCACTTCAAGGCCTCTTCCCTCCACTGAAATGCAGCCACTTCTAGCGTGGAACGTAACAGCTGCTGAACAGAGCCAAGCAACACTGTACAACACTTTATGTTGGGGAGGGTAGAAAAATACAGTAAACAATTTAAACTGCAGGCAAATTTTAATGACCAAATTGGAATTTAGCCAGGACACTTATGAAAAGTGCAGAGGAATTTTAAATTACCACAAGTTATTTGATGTTAATTTGCCTCTTAAAGGTAGGACGTTCTACAGCACAATGCCCGTTGACATCATCTTGGGCATTGGTTCAATATACCGAGGGAAGAGCGCCCTCTGCTGAATCCCCAGTGCTAGTCCTACTGCACCAATTTACTCTTCTTGGCAGTCTCCCCATCCAAGTTCTCAGAAGGCCCATTGTGGCTTTGTTTGTGAAATCTTACAGTTCAAGCCCAAATGGCTCCAGACACAGAGATAAAGATTATCTTAGCATTTAGAGAAATAAAACATGAAAGGATGCTGCGTTTACCTGAACTTTGCCCTGTATGCAACCCCTTGCAAAGAGAGGATACTTTCTAAAAGTACAACTTGATATCCATTTGGTAATGTGTGTGGGCATGGGTGTGTGTATGGAGTTTCTGTGGAACTAGCCAATGTTGGAATATCCACCTTGCTCATCACGCAGTTTCAGTTACACTCAGCCTCCAGACTTGAGTTAATATGCCCATTACTCTCAAGACAACAAACCTCAAGGCCATAGCTTCAATGCACAATGTCAAGTTTTTCTTAACTTTTGCAGTCATGTATTGGTTTGCTCATAATGTAAAATAGATAATTTGGGAGCGTGAAGCAGAAACCTCTTTCCATCAGTCTAAAGGACAAAGGTAAGGTTAAAATCACCTAAAGTCTCCAAATTCTTTCACTGAGAGCACTCTATCATACATCTAGACAAGACATTGACTAGGAAGGTGATTACTAATGAGCTTAGATCTCTGGTTAAATATTTGATAACTTTATTGTTACCTTGTCCTTCCTTGTGTGCACCTGTTGTCTGTTTACTTATCTTGTCCAACTAGTGTATCTTCTCATAACCTTCCTAGACTGTGAGTTCTCTGGGGGGCAGGGACTGTTTTTTTTTCTGTGTGTCTATTCAACACCTCGAAAAATGAGGCTCTGATCCTTGATTGGTGAGCCTAGGTGCTATTGTAATAGAAATAAAGAAAGAAAGGTGTTAGTGTTATTTTGTGGCTCTTCAAAGCATGCAGCCGCATTGGTTAGGTGGCTTTAATACTAGACTTCCTACTTAGTCCAGATTGCTACAATGATACAAAACAATGGATGTAGTGTTGGCCATGGATCAAAGCTAGTTTTCATAGGTAATCTCAAAAAACAGCACAGTGGAACTTGAGTCCCTTAATCAGACTTATAGATCCGTAGAATAGACCTAGTGTGAGTTACTAGACCTGGGAAACAATGGACAACACCTTTTGTGAACAAGCCATAGCATGCGACCCAAGTGTTCTTCTTCCATGGCCCAAGGCAAAAAGCTCCATACATCTGTCCCAGTGAAGGTGTATTTATAAGCCTTTAAGTCCACTTGGTCGTAATTCCTACATAACAACACCCCCTGAACACGATACCTCCCAAGAGCCATTAAATCAAGTGGTCTTACAGGTTTCTGACAAGCAAAATCAGTCACCAATGTCATGTACTGAGAAGCTGCAGTAAACCAATGGAACTAGTCTGGATTTACACACAGTGGCCTGAATTCTCAATCACACTAAGGCCTTTCTACACCATTCTGGGGCCTTAAGCGTGGGTGCAAGTGCAATATACTGCCAGAGCAGTGTAAAGGGGCCGTAGTGTAGACAAGAACCAGGCCTTAAGTCTTTTCTGCTTCCCTCACTGTTGTCCAAACAGCACAGCTAGATTCACCCTTTGCTGACAGATTTGAACCCATGTCTTATGCAAACTCTTTCATGCCTATTTTATTACTGTCATAGATCTAGTCAAGTGCCCCCCCTTGGCTACTCACCAAACTGCAGTGGGGGGATCCAGTCTCTGAATCTCCAGGTGCTTTAAGCCTCTGGAGTCTGAACAGAGCTCAGGCATGGCCCATGTCTTAGGGGTCTTAGGCAAACTCTTGGGTTGCAGACCCTCTGTCTAGCATACCCTCCTGACACCGAAGACCTCATGATCCAGCTACCTAGCCCCTGTTACCAGTGCTGACTCTCTCAGATGCTCCCTTAGCTCAAACACACCCTTTCCCAGAGCTCCAGCCATGTGGGCCCACAGTTTATCTCGTCCAGGGGCGCATGCTAGATATAGCAGATAACACACACTTTGCACAAGATTCTAAAACACCAGCACTCTTTACTTAAGGACAAGAAATACACAGAGAGTCCAGATCATTTAAAAAATAACACGCATCCGGAACACAATGTCCCTCATTTTAACTCACCCTTCCCCTAGGAGTCTGGGGGAAAAGGGGGAGGAAACTGTCTGAGCTCAGGTAGGCAGTATACCTCTGGCTTCATCAGGCTCCTACAGCAGCTTCCCTCTGCTTGAGTTGGTGAAAATGGACAACGATCCCAACGCATCAGGGGGCTCCTGCCCTTTTATAAGCTTCCAGTCCCTCTGTCAGCTGACTCTCGGATCATCCTTCTCAGGTGACCACAGACTCCAGGTGACTTTGTTGCCAGGTAGGGTGACCAGGCGTCCTGATTTTATAGGGAAAGTCCTGACATTCAGGGCTTTTTCTTATATTGGCACCTATTACCTCCCACTCTCATCATGGTCTATCTGGTCACCCTATTGCCAGGCAACCTGTCCCATGACAAACCAGCAGCCAGCCTATTGTCCAGGATGTTTGTGTTTGAACAGAGAATCATCCCCATTTAACAGCCCTCTACTGTATCACTGCTCCTTGGAATTTGAGTCCACCAAGGAGGTCAACGGACAACAGAGAAGACAAAAAGCTGCACCTTCAAAATGGAGTTTGCAGCTTGGGACAGGTACGTATAGCAAGTTCCTTCTCTCACACAGAATTCCTTGATTGTGTAGACAGATTCCCCAAATCATCACAATGACTAAGTAGCTAATGAGGGGAGTTGGGGGAAAGCTAGGCTCATTCTTTCTTGTAATTTTATGCAACTTTCACCCAAATGGCTTTAGAGCAAACTGCAGGACAAGCAAAATCTTCAATTTCAGCCTTAATTAGACCTGGCAGGAAGTGTTTAGAATTACAATTCATGATTCCTATATTTGGTGTGCATTTTAGTTTCTTGAATGTTGCGTTCATTAATATGCACGTCTTAATCAATAGCTGTGTTATTAGGAGATTAGGAGTTGACCTAATTGAATTTATCTTATTGTAAGATAACATAATTGGCTGAGTCCTGTTGCCACTGTTTTTACCTTTCCAGGTTTCTTGTTGGGGTGGAGGAATTGAATTGGGATTTGTGTATCTCCCCCCCCCCCAACTCTTTTTTATCACTTAAGGAGAGAGAGGATCATGATTTAAAGGATCTACAAATTCCCACTTATATTGCCATAGTTTATGTCAGTCAGGGGTGCCATAGAAGACTCTAGAAATTCCTTGTGTGGTTCTCAAAGCTTTCTATTTCATATTTTGCCTTTTAAATGAATTACTGGGCTGAACCTTGGAAAATGAATACAGGGTTCAATTCAAAGGGTCAGAGTCTCTGGGCTGCTATGTCCGTTTTGTAATGCTTGAGCAGCACAGAGTGGATGGGAACTGTCCAGATACAGTCATTAGAGAATTCCCCCTATGCAGTGCAACTCTCCATTAGCATAAAGCTGGTGGAGTTGGTGTAGATACGTCCTGTGCCAGCCACACACTGACCTGTGGTGTAGGGGGCATATCAGGATGCTTTGGGGGTGGAGGGTGAGTGTGGCAGACCAGAGCTCCATTACACCGATCTCCCACTGGTGCCAGGTCACTGCAGGTATGTCTACACTGCAGCGAGGAGCATGCTTCGCCGTGTGAGTAGACAGCTCTTCCTGAGTTAGTGTACTAAAACCAGCAGCGTAGCCGTGGGAAGCACAGGCAGCAGCTTGGGCTGGCAGCCTGAGTACAAACCACCCGGACCCCCACGATACATACGTGGGCAGCTGGCCCAATGCTGCAATCTGGGCTACTCCTGGCTATGCTACTAATTTTAGGGTGGTAGCAAAAGCAGAGTTAGCAGGCGTCTGTCTACCTGAGCTGGAAAGCACGCTCACAGCTGCAGCGTGGATGCACCTTAAAGGGCAGTGGGGTAAAGGTACGTCTTCACTACCCACCGGCTGGGCGGGTAGTGATCGATCTATCGCGTCTCGTCTAGATGCGATAAATCGCTCCCCGAATTGACGCCTGTACGCCACCTTGGCAGGAGGAGGAAGCGGAGTCGACGGGGGAGCCGCCACGGTCGACTCGCTGCCGTGAGGACGGCCAGGTAACTCGAACTAAGCTACTTCGACTTCAGCTACGCGAATAGCATAGCGGAAGTTGCGTATCTTAGTTCAACCCCCCCCCCCCCCCAACTAGTGTAGCCCAGGCCCAAGTTAGAACTTCTCAGCTGTTCTAGTTTAGGCCAGGGCTGGGCGGTGTAGGGTCAGGGAGATGCAGTGGGCTCCACGGTGTCGGAATGGAGCTTGGACACAGTGGAGAATGGATCCCCAAAAATGCATCTCTAGTGTCTGCTTTTGTATTTGTGCCTCTCAACGTAATCACATAATATAGCTACGCGCTTCTGTACAACATTGCAGGTTTCCTTCTGCTGCAGACCACTGCCTAACTCTAGGCTCCCAGGTTCGTAAAAAAGAAAGTCACCTGAGAGTTTTTATCCATTATGACGGTCTGTAGGCATGTTCTGAGTGACCAGTGAACCCATTCGCGACTGGGTGCCATGCATTTGGGGCATGAAACTCTAATAAAATTCATAAATGCTTCAGATCCTCAGCCACAAGGTTCTATGTACAAGTTGAAATGAGTATTGGTTGTGACTGAAGTAGGTGAATCTAAACCCAACCAGGTCTTTGTGAAATGCAGCCTAAATAACCTGTATGTTTTGGGGAAACACAGGAGAAAGGCAGCATTCTGATTAACTAAACGGTGACTAAAATGGAAGATCATCATCAATATCACGAGGAGGGTGATGAAGATCATGTCATTGCTATTCAGCACCAATCCCCCATCCAGCACTAGAGTGTACGTACCAAATGGAAAGGTGATTCTATTGACCGCACTGGCTACCGATTCACAAGGCAGCAGCACCAGACAAACATTAGGATTTGGCTGAGAAAAGGAGACCCTTCGTCTTTATTTATCTGCTGACACTGCCTTTGGAGAATAACAGGAACTCAAAGGGAAGAAGGTCCTACTCACAGTTTCTCAGCCACTGGAAAGGGAAACTGACAGAGTCCTTTTCCTGCTCTGCCAACTGTTGCAGTCGTTAAGCAATAGAAGCAGCATTTTTAACACCCTCGTTAAGGGGGAACCAAAATTATTATTTTTTTGCATGTGTATTTAGTGTCTGTGAGACATGCCAGACTGGCCACGGCAGCCACAGAAAAGTGACAGCACAGAGAGGAAGTAGATGCTTCAGCCATTTCGTCTTGCTGATAGACCTTAACCCTGCCCTGGAGAGACCTAACTAGGGCTGAAAAGCGAGTTCAGTCTCCATGATCCATTCAGTCCCTGGCTACTCTACCTCAGTGAATGGCTCATGTAATAAAGAGGTCAGTTTCCACATATGCTACTCCCTGCAACAAAGATGGCAGCTATGGCAGGGGGTGCCGTTTGTTATGGCGACACTTGTCCAGTTGGAAACTGGACTGAGGCTGAGCCACTCGTTACACGGGAGTCAGTAAATCTGGACCCAACATTGTTTAGCTGCACCATATAATTTGTTTCTGAACCAAACCTTGACATTGGAACTCAGATTCTATGGTGATGGTCACCCCTGCATGCCCAGATGTGACCTTGCATGGGACGTCAGCTCCAGCACCTCCTGCTGCTTGCCTGCCTCTTGCTGGGTCTTCTGTGACTCAGCCCTCCAGCCAAGTCACATCAAGTTTACAATAATGATTAGGGGTATGGAACGGCTGCCATATGAGGAGTGATTCATAAGACTGGGACTTTTCAGCTTGGAAAAGAGACGACTAAGGGGGGATATGATTGAGGTCTATAAAATCATGACGGGTGTGGAGAAAATAAATAAGGAAGTGTTATTTACTCCTCATAACACAAGGACTAGGGGCCACTAAATGAAATTAACAGGCAGCGGGTTTAAAACAAACAAAAGGAAGTATTTTTTCACACAATTCACAGTCAACCTGTGAAACTCCTTGCCAGAGGATGTTGTGAAGGCCAAGACTGTAACAGGGCTAAAAACAAAAACTAGGTAAGTCCATGGAGGATAGGTCCATCATTGGCTATTTGCCAGGATGGGCAGGGATGGTGTCTCTAGCCTCTGTTTGCCAGAAGCTGGGAATGGGAAACAGGGGATGGATCACTTGATCATTACCTGTTCTGTTCATTCCCTCTGGGGCACCTGGCATTGGTCACTGTTGGAAGACAGGACACTGGGCTAGATGGACTTTTGGTCTGACCCAGTATGGGCGCTCTTATGTTCTTAAGTTCAACCCCCTTCCGGGATACCATGAACAAGTCCAAACAAAACCAAATAATTCTTCTGCCCCCTTGGTCTATTGTAGTCTTCTGTTTCTGCTTACAAACCTGTCTCAGGGCTCCCTCCACAGGATCCTACTCTGTTCACTGTGGGTCTTTCTCTGTAGGACAGTCCTGACTTCTTTGCAGTCTCTCCCTGGATCTTGCCCCTCTTTCCAGGACCTGCCACTGGGATCAGTTCTGTCCCTGCAGCCTTCCTCAGTCTGCCTACCCCAGGCCCTTCCCAAGAGACAGAGAAGGAGGGAACTCCCTACCTTGTCTGTCTTGGGTCTGTGCTCCCCAAACTGAGCTCCTTTAGCTCTTTATAAGGCCTACCACTGCCTCCTCTGGCCAGCAGGCAATTAGCTAACATCCCTCCAGGTGCGGAGCATGACTAATTGGGATTCTTTTCCTTGCCTTATAGATGAGAGGGTTTAAGCTCCATCCCAGTCACCAATATAAGAACCTAGCTGGAGAGTCAGACAGATATTAATATTTGCAGGAGAATGACTTGGCCACATTAAAGTCACACATTTAGGTCTCCTCTCTAGGGTTGCCAACTTTTCAATCTTTTCAAAACCAGACACTACAGGCCCCCCTGTCCCTGGCGCTCACTCCCCCCCTTTCCCCATCACTCCCACCTCCCCCTGCTCACCTGCTGCCTGGGCTGGGAGGAGCTGATGCAGAGCTGGGCTGGGAGGAGCGGATGCGGAGCCAGCCTGCCCAACTGGGGCACGGAGGAGCAATGGGGGAGGAGGGGGTTCAATCTTCAAAGTGAGGGGCCGGAGAGAGCCAGGGCCCCAGGAGGCTGAGAAGCCCTGCCGGGCCACCACGGATGGGGCCCCGCTCCTCAAATGCTGCACGCGATCAGGATCCCTCCCTCTGGCGTCACTGGTACCTATCTCTCTGCTGGAGCTGGGAGCCAGTTCCTCAGATTAAGCTTTTCTCCATCAGCTGAGCTCCTCCAGCAGCAGCTGCCCTTCCCACCCTCCCCATGGCGGAGGCTGGTTACTGTGGTAACTGGACTTTTGGTGTCCGGTCAGCAGCACTGACAGGATTCTGCACAGGTCCCCTTTCATCCAGACTTTCCAGTCAAAAACTGGATACCTGGCAACCCTCCTCTCCCCACTTCTGGATGAATTTTTTGTTTACTTATATGAACTCCACAAAAAGTTTTTGATTTGCTTCAAAAACTGGAATTGTGCAACAGCTGCAGCCACGATATGGCCTAACTACTGGCATGTTTGAAAACAAAACCAAAATCATTAGCATGTTTTACAGGAAAAACTAGCTTCTACCCAGAAGCAGTTACTGTTCCTAGGAGATTCTATTCTGAAGACACAAATAGTTGATTACACAATACAGCAATGGGCCTGCTTCTGATCTCACGCTGGTTTTGCTTTAATGGAGTTACTCCAGATTTACACAGGTGTAACTGAGATCAGAGTCAGGCTCACTGAGTCTAAGCAGCTCCCAAAGTGACCCTAGAATGATTTGTCAGAGCCATGAAATCCCTAAATGCATCAGAACAGGTGACAAGCCAAATCCAGTCGATCTGACTCATACTCGGGGTCTCATTAATTGTCCATGTGAATGCGGCAAACTGGATTTGCCTGTGGGAATGGAGTATTTTTAGTCTTTGAGTTTCCCATCTTTTCTCTATTTATGTCAGACCTGTAAAAGCATTATACAAAAATAAACCCAAACCCCAAACCCACTGCTGTGACGCAGTGAGGGCTGCAACATGCTTAACTGACTCAGACCCATAAAAGCAACTAAATTAAAAGTTAAGCCACCCAACCACACATACGCTTTTCATCCACGTCATTTCCATTACTGCATAGACCGTACTCCACAGACTACCCATGGCAGCTGTGGCTCGTCAAGTCTCCTTTTCTTGATATCCCTTTGCAACGCTGCCAACCCCTCCAAAATCACCCTCGAATTTTGAGTGATGACACCTTGTCAGGGTCAAGTTCTCAATGTCTCCATATGAAAGGCAGCATCTCCAGCGGTGAACTCTCTCCCGTACCATGCTCAGGCATAGGCTAAGCGCCGATGCAGAGGGAGGAGCCCTACTTTGAGCAGCCCCCTCAGAGTCCCTTGACTAGTTGGAACCGATTGCATTAGCCCCTTATGGGATCAGCCCCTTAATTCTCGCATCACTCTGTGACTGTTTTCCTTGGAGGTCTCCCATCCTAGTTCTGACCAGGCCCAACCAGCCCTGTTGAGATCCTAATTCAACACGTGCTTAAACCCATCCCTGTTCAGCATAAGGCCCACATGCTTAAGAGCTTTGATGAATAGGGATAGGGTGATGAGTCTGGGTTTTAGCTCATAGATTCACAGATTTTAAGGGACCATTTTGGTCATCTAGTCTGGCGTCCTATAATAGGGATCTGGTCCATGTCGAGGGCTCCTAGGCACTTTGGTAAAATAAATAAATTAATTAATCAATCAATTATCATCGTCATAACTAATTATAACACAGGCCAGAGAGAGGCCCTAGGCTTTCCTCAAGTCATTCCTGGATGAAGCCCATAATTTCTGGTTGAGTTAGAGTGCATCATGGAGACTGTTTAGCTCGCAGAATGGGATGGTGCTATTTTAGACTTGAGGAGCAGGAAGTTACAGAGACAGATGACTATGAATGGCTTTAGATAACAAGCTCTTGTGCACACATTGATTCATGGTATGAAAGGGAAGGTTACCACGTCTCCCCAGCGCACGTTTATCAGAAGGCAAGGCCAACTTCCCTGCTGTGGGTGTGTATTGTGTATCACAAATGAATTAAAAGAGAAAGAAAAATTAAAGGAGTGATTAATTTTGTATGATTATTAAAGGGATATTGTATCCTGTACATAAAGTAGTTCTCCTGGGTCTGTCAGTGCATCACTGGGTTGTCTATTTGGATTATTAACACCACGGGGAAGGGATTCTGTCTTCTTTCGTTTTGTACAATGGACCCACTGTGACATTGTGGGGTGCTCTTTAATAGTTACATCATCTCTGGATCTGTCACTAGCATGGTGTCTCTGTACTATATAATGGAAAGGATATTTCACATCAGGGGTCTGAATAGAAAAATGGAAGAAGGCCTTTTCCAGTAGTCCCCTAAGACCTTACTCTTAAGGGTCATTAAGAAACAATCTCAGAGCAGTAGCCTTAATGCAGGGGTTCCCAAACTTGCTGGTGTGACCCCATTTTAATGAACTGTTTCCTCTTGGAACCCCAGACAGCATGGAGGACACCATTTTGAAGAGCAAAATAGTTTTCTCCACATAGCATTATCTTGCACGCACCTTCCATATGAGGTCGTGCTGTGACGAGTAAAATGGCGTCAATACACTAGGGATCGCCATGACCCCATCTGCTGATGCTGTGACCCCAAAACCGCTGCCTTAATGGTCTAGCCTGCTGTCCTTGGGAAGCAGTGAATCCAATTTGAGCATGAGGGAACCAGACGGAAGCCCTGTCTACACTAGGTGCACTTTACTGGGATAGATATACCTGTATACTATACCAGCAAAGTGCTCCTAATTGGTATAGCTTATTTCACACCCCTTCTTCTCGACCTATGAGCAGAACGAGCTGTAGGGTAAAAACACAGCTGGCATAGCCGCATCTACTCTAGGGGCTTTTGTCAGCAAAACTATACTGGTCAGAGATCAGACCACATCAACTGCCTGCCCGCCATAGCTGTTGCTGCCTGAAGTCTGTAATATGGCCATGGCCTGAGAGACCCAAAGACACACAGCAGGATCTGGGTTTGGCTAGGCGAATGTAAGTCGGGTCTGTTCTGTTCAGTGGTGTTGGAACCCTTTCAATAGTGGGGGTGCTGAAAGCCAGCCCCGTTACCCCTGTCAGCTTCCCCCGTCAGCTGGGGCCGGGAGCAGGGCTGTGTCTCCAGGAGGGGGGGACCTCGACAGGGGTAAGGGGGTTGTCATAAATATAAAGGGAAGGGTAACCACCTTTCTGTATACAGAACTATAAAATCCCTCCTGGCCAGAGGCAAAACCCTTTCACCTGTAAAGGGTTAAGAAGCTAGGATAACCTCGCTGGCACCTGACCAAAATGATCAATGAGGAGACAAGTTACTTTCAAAGCTGGAGCGGGGGGAACAAAGGGTCTGTCTGTGTGTGTGATGCTTTTTCCGGGATTAGGCAGGAATGCTCTTAAGAACTTCTGTTAAATTAGTAAGTAATCTAGCTAGAAATGCAGTAGATTTCCTTTTGTTTAAATGGCTGGTAAATAAGCTGTGCTGAATGGAATGTATATTCCTGTTTTTTTGTCTTTTTGTAACTTAAGGTTTTGCCTCGAGGGAGTCTCTATGTTTTGAATCTGATTACCCTGTAAGGTATTTACCATCCTGATTTTACAGAGGTGATTCTTTTACTTTTTTTTTAATTAAAATTCTTCTTTTAAGTTCCTGATTGCTTTTTCATTGTTCATAAGATCCAAGGGTTTGGGTCTGTGTTCACCTATGCAAAGTGGTGAGGATTTTTATCAAGCCTTCCCCAGGAAAGAGGGTGTAGGGCTTGGGGAGATATTTTGGGGGGAAGATGTCTCCAAGTGGGCTCTTTCCCTGTTCTTTGTTTAACACGCTTGGTGGTGGCAGCATAGGGTTCAAGGACAAGCCAAAGTTTGTACCTTGGGGAAGTTTTTAAACTAAGCTGGTAAGAATAAGCTTAGGGGGTCTTTCATGCAGGTCCCCACATCTGTACCCTAAAGTTCAGAGTGGGGAAGGAACCTTGAGAGGGGTAAAGGCAGACATGGGGCCAGGAGCAGACCCCTGGGCACGGGGCCTGCAGTTAGGACTCCACATGCAGGGTCAGTAGCAGAGCCCCGGTTGCAGAGCAGAACCCCAGGAGCAGGGGGCTGAGTGCAGGGCCAGAAGCCAGGGGCCAGGGAGTGGTGCCAGCACCCCAAGAGTAGAGTCCTGGGCGCAGGATTGAGAGTGGGGCTCTGGGCACGGGCCCTGGGCACAGGGTCAGCAACCAGGAAGCGGGGCCGCCAGCCGCGATCTGAGCCCCAGGCACAGGGCCAGCAGCTAGGGAGCAGGGCATGGGGCCAGTGGCCCTGAGTAAAACCTGGGGGTGCAAAAGCACCCCCCCACACACCCACTTATATACTGCCAGAAATATACACAGCAATTACTTAATATACGGATAGGAATATACAGAGCAGCCTACAATAGATCAAGTGGCTGATGCAAAGCCAATTGAAGTCAGCGGGACAGACTTCCCAACCCACAAAAGCATTAGTTAGGAGAACTTCTCAACTTAAAAAAGGTCCAGAAAAAAGTTTTGTAACGGTTGAAATGTTTCATGCTGACATTTCAAGAACAAAAAAATTCTGACTTGTCTGGTTTGAAATGACTTTGCATTTTGAAATTTAGCTCATTAGATTAAAAAAGCTAAAAAAAAAAAAGAGTCCAAACTGAAACGAAACATTTCAAAATGATCAAATCTAAACATTTTCAGTTCTGAAATGGAAAATCATTTGGTTTGTGAATATTTTCAAGATTTTGACTCTTCATCCGATTTTAGATGGGAAAACATTTTTGAACTCTTGAAAATATTCGTGGATGGGAAACCCATTTCCTGCTCAGCTCTAATCCCCGCCCCTTTTCAGCCTGCTTCCCGTCTCCCTTCTGTTTGCCAAACCTGGACACACTGCATCATATTTATAATACATTCCTTTGCATTCAGGCTGCTTAATTCTAGCTTTTGTGAGTTGTATGGTGTGTCCCATGAAGCAACCGCACTGGGACAGTCATTTAGATAAACCATGAAATCCCAGCTGAGAAAATAAATATCCAGGGGGCACATAGCATCTTATTTATGTTGAAAAGGCACATTGTTTCATATATACGGGCAAGATTCCCAATTACTTTGCCCATAGATGTGTGACCCACTGAAAACACAGATTATAAATCTCATGCGGGTAGCCCTGCATAAACCTGTTACAGTCTGTAATCATGTTGGTTCCCCTAACTGACAGGAGAGATCTTGGCATTTCTTGCTTGCTCTGTAGGTGGGCTTGTGCGTTATTTTCATGACGGCTGCCGATTGCACCATGTGTACTTTACCTGTGTGAGTCAGCACTGCAGAACCCTGTGGTATGACAAAAAGGCAGCCTAATACAGGGATCTTTATTCAGTGACTCAGAGAGGAAACTCTGCTCATCTTGTGACTCCTGGAAACTGATGAGTCACCATCTCATGTGCTCCTAACCTAGCAGTGAGCAAACTGATCACCTTGTGCAGGAGGGTTATGTACTGAATGGTTAAAAGAACTTCGTTTGAATCTGGTCCAAAATTTAGATTTCACAATAATGACCACACTCCTGCAACAGCTGAGAGCTGTTTTAAAAAATAAATTCCAATGGAAGTAGTTTTCTTTAAACATGTAATTATACCTTTGTGATGTTGGCAACACAAATATTTCTGTTTTGGGAACCTGAAAGTGAAATTGACTTTAAACAATAGCTGAAGTGACCTCATTGACTGTCAGTTGTCCAGGCTGAGAGAAACTATTTTTTAAAAAAGAAAGTGACTGTAAAACCACAAATATTAGCAGAGAAATCAGTAGCAGATGTATGTAAACTAATTTTATTACATATTTCTTGGTAGAACTGTGTGAATAACCAATTTTTAGTTCAGAGACTGCACCAACAATTACAAATAAAATTTAAGTTGACCTGAAATGAAAATTATTCAAATTTTTTTTGGCAAAGCAAAATAAAAAAAAGTTCATTTTAGGTTGAACAAAACATTTCATTTGACTTGAAATAAAATGTTTTTTTCTTTTAAGGTTTTTTTTTTAATAATTAAAAAAAGAAAAGAAAATGGAAGTAAAAGTCAAAACAAAAATCTTTTCATATAAAAAATGTACATTTTTCTGTAGAAAATGTTGAAGTGAAAGATTTGGACTTTTTCATAGAATCACAGTAATGTAAAGCTGGGAAGGGCCTTGAGAGGTCATCTTGTCCATCCCTCATGCTGAGGCAAAACCAAATATACATAGACCATCCCTGACAAGGTGTCTAATCTGTTTTTAAAAACTTCCAATGTTGGGGATTCCACAATCTCGCTCGGAAGTCTATTCCAGAGTTTAACTATCTTGTTAGGAATTTTTTTTTGAACTTTATCTAACCTAAATCTCCCTTGCAGCAGATTAAGCCCATTACTTCTTGTCCTACCTTCAGTGGACATGGAGAACAATTGATCACCATCCTTTTTATAACAGCCCTTACCATGTTGAAGACTGTTATCAGGTCCCCCTTTGGTCTTTTCTCCAGACTAAATGTGCCCCCTTTTTTACCTTTCCTCATAGGTCAGGTTTTATAAACCTTTTATCATTTTTGTTGCTCTCCTTGGAACTCTCTTCAGTTTTTTCATATCTTTCTTAAAGCTGGTGCCCAGAACTGGGCATTGTACCTCAACTGAGGCCTCACCAGTGCCGAGTAGATTGGGACAATTACCTCCCGTGTTAATACATCCCAGAATGGCAATAGCCTTTTTTGCAACCACATCACATTGTTGCCTCATATTCAATTTGCAATCCACTATAGCCCCCAGACCTTTTCAGCAGTCCTACCACCTACCTAGTTATTCTCCATTTTATGTCTGTTTATTTGATTTTTCCTTCCTAAGTGAAGAACGCTACACTTGTCTTTACGGAATGTCATCTTGTTGATTAATTCTCCAATTTGTCACAGTCATTTTGAATTCTAATCCCGTCCGCCAGAGTGCTAGCCACCCCTCCCAGCGTAGTGTCATCCAAAAATTTTATAAGCACACTCTCTACTCCATTATCTAAGTTGTGAATGAAAATGTTGAATGGACCCACGACAAACTCCTGTGGGACCCCACTTGATACATCCTCCCAATTTGACAGCAAACTATTGATAATGTTTGAGGAGGGTCTTTCAACCAGTTGTGCATCCACTTTATAGTAATTTCATGTAGACCACGCTTCCCTAGTTTGCTTATGAGAAAGTCACGTGGGATTTTAGCCTTACTAAAACGAAGATGCAGTACACTCCCCATTAGCTAAATAGCAGGGAAGACACAGATTTTATGTGGGCAATCAGGAGTTTGGATAATCCAGAGGGCAGGAGCCATTAAACAGCAAAGTGGCCTCCCCCACATCCGGGGGCTTGTTCTCTTCCTTCTCCTTGCAGGCCTGGCTGCTCCGCACAGCTCATTCACTCCCATGGCAGCGGGACTGCGAGGGCTCCCTGGGCTGCCACAAGGCCGGTGACAGCCGATCCAGGCAGGCGCAAGATGCAAGAGGGGAGGCTGCAGTCCGGGCGAGGCAGAGCAGAGACTCCCAGCCAGGACTCTGCTCTTCCCCACCAGGACACCAGCCTTCCCTGCAGGGGTTGGGTGTCACCTCCCATGACATCGTGGCTGCAGGACTCCCTGCACTGCTGCAGGAACCATTCAGCAGCAGGGTGGTGTCAGCAGGGTTGCCAACCCTCCCGGTTATGCCGGGAGTCTCCTAGAATTGGGCTCTATTTCCTGTAGGCTACTGAAGCCAAACGGAGAGATTTTAGGTTGCTAAAAGTCCGGCGGCGCAGTGGGACTAAGGCAGACTCCCTGCCTGCCCTGGCCCTGCGCCACTCCCAGAAGCGGCTGGCACGTCCCTGCTGCCCCTGGGGAGGAGGGGGTCTATGTGTGCACTCTGCAGCTCCCATTGGTCAGGAACTGCAGCCAATGGGAGCTGCGGGGGCAGTGCCTACAGGCAGGAGCAGCGCATGGAGTCCCCTAGCCCCCCCGCCAGGGGCCGCAGGGACATGCGGGCCACTTCCGGGCTTGGCACAGGGCCAGGGCAGGCAGGGATCCTGCCTTAGCCCTGCTGCGCTGCTGACTGGGAGCTGCCCGAGGTAAGCGTCCGGAGCCCGCACCCCTCACCCCCTCCTGCACCCCAACCCTCTGCCCCAGCTCTGAACCCCCTCCTGGAACCAGCACCCTGCACCACATCCCGCTCCCCAAGCCCCCTCCCACACCCCAACCCCCTGCCTCATCGCTGAGCCCCTCCAGCGCCCAAACTCCCTCCCAGAGCTTGCACCCCGCATCCCTTCCTGCACCCTAACCCCGTGCCCCAGGCTCAGCCTGGAGCCCCCTCCCACACTCTGAACCCCTCGGCCCCAACCCAGAGCCCCCTCCCGCACCCCAACCCCCTGCCCCAGCCCAGTGAAAGTGAGTAAGATGTGGGAGAGTGAGCGATGGAGGGAGGGGGGATGGAGTGAGTGGGGTGGGGCCTCAGAGAAGGGTTGGGGCAGGGGTGAGGCCTCGGGGCAGAGGTGGGGTAGAGGGTGGGGCAAGGGTGTTTGGGTTTGTGTGATTAGACAGTTGGCAGCCCTAGGTGTCACCCATGGCCTGGGGCTCGTCCCCTTCCTCCTCTTTGCAGTCCTGGCTAGGGATCTCTGTTCTATTATCTGAACTGCTGTGTTATCTGAATTCCTTGCTTTTCCGGTAGAGTGGGATATGTGGGAGCCAAGGAAAGGATCCCAATAACACGATGGTTCGGATCATAGGGTTTCGGATAAACAGGAGTGTACTGTATATCTCATCCACTGCTTCCCCCATATCCACTAGGCCAGTGCGAGACTCGTAACTCCGTCAAAGAAGGAAGTTAGGTTGGTTTGGCATGACTTGTTCCTGACAAAATAAATCCATATCGGCTATAACTTATTACCCTATTGTTAGGGCTGCAGGTTTGTCATGGTGGGAAAACCGTCACAGATAGCGTGATTTTTCTGTTTGTCCATGACTCTCTTCTGTGTCTGTTACTCACCCCTGCATCTCCTGTCCCTCATGGCTGGGCCGGGCTCCCTGCTTCAGGCACTCTGGGCCGCAGTCTTATTCAGGTTTGACTCACTGGACCCTCCATCATGACTGGAGAGGGGAAGGGCATTTTTTGTCAAAGATCAGGGAGCAGTCATGGTAAATTTAGTAACTCGTGACTTTTACTAAATTTACTGTGACGGCTCTGTGATTTTTGATAAAAAATGCTCTGACAAATCTGCAGCCCTACCTATTATCCTCTAAGTGCTTACAAATTGAGTGTTTGATAATTGGTTCCAGTATCTTTCCAGGTATCAAAGTTAGGCTGACCGGACTACAATTCCCTGGGTCCTCTTTGTTCCCCTTTTTAAAGATTGGTATGTTTACCCTTCTCCACTTCTCTGGGAGCTCACCTGTCCTCCACGAAGTCCTGGAGATAATCACTAATGGTTCCGGGACTGCTTCAGCTAGTTCCTTAAGTACCCTAGGATGAATTTCATCAGGCCCAGCCAACTGGAATACATCTAAATATTCTGTAACCTGTTCTTTCCCTATTCTGGCTTGTGTTTCTCTCCCCTCCCCCGTTTGTATTATTAGTTGTGTTGAGTATCTGGTCACAATTAACCTTTTTAGTGAAGACTGAAGCAAAAGAGGCATTATGTAAGCGGGGGAATGGTCCCGCTATTGCGGGGAACTTTCCTGGCTTATACACTACTCCAGTGAAATGGGCTAGTGAAAGGATCTGGGTCCTCGCTCCCACTCCCTTTACCCAGAGGCCTGCCTAACCTCGAGGGCTCCCCTTCCACTCTCCTGTGTGGCAGAGTTCTCATAATCCCAACAAGGCTGGGCCCAGGATTCCTGGGGGGCTTGACCCCCAATCTTGTCATGGTCACTTAGGGGAGGGGCTAGGGTGTCCCCACTCCAGGGTGCTCTCTCTGCACTGGATGCTTCCCTGACCCACTGATCATTACATAGAGTTCAAAGCAAATACAGTTTATTAAACAGCAATCAATTAAAAAAAAATAAGGAAAACCCGTCACCCTGCTCTGTGGCATGGGGACGTCACAACCAGTGTCTCTGTAATGTAAGAAAAGCTCAGCCTGTTCCTCACAAGTCCCAGGCCTCCTGCCCAGGCCCTGGCTGTGCTGCAGGGATGCTGCGGGTTGGACACTGGCGGTGGCCACACGCCCTCAGGCGTTAGGTGGCAGGACCCTTCTTCCCAGCGACGCCCCCCGCCCCCCCGTCGGAGTTACGATCCCCCTCCAAGTCTGGCCTGCAGGGCCTTTTGGCTGGGGGCGTCTCCCTGCACTGGGCCCTCTGCCTTGGGTCCCCTTTGCTCTCCCTAGCTGCTCACCGCACCCAGCTCCAGACTGCTCTGGCCCTGCTCCCAGCATTGATCTGCTCCCTGGGCTGCTTTTCTGGCCCCTCTGACTCTTGTTGCTATAGTTCTCCCAGCACAGGTCTGCTCTCTGGGCTGCTTCTGTGGCTCTGCTCCCAGCACGGACCTGCTTCCTGGGCTGCTTCTCTGGTTTTCTCTGGCTGGCACATCCCTGCTCCCCAGCTGAGCTCAGGCCCCTGCTCTCTCCTTAGCTCAGCCTCACTCTGTCCCAGGCAATTCCAGCTCACACAGAGGACAGGACCCTCCTGGCTCCTGACTCCCTCATTAGCCTGTCCACCCTGTCAATCAGTTTGACCTGGAACATTGGCCTCTCGTTATTGTTCCTGGGGACTGTCAGTCTCAGGGTCCTGATTTTCCATCAACCCTTCCCCTTTCTTTTGGTACTGGGAGCTAGCCAACGAGAACACCCTAACTGAGTTTTAGTAAGGGAACAACAGTCCCCTTACAATTACACACCTCAGCCTTCTTGATGTCATCTCTTATTAGCTCTCCTGCCCTGCTGAGTAGAAGACCTACACTTTCCTTTATCTTTCTTTTGCTCCTAATGTATTTATAGAACCTCTTGTTATCTTTTTTCAGAGTAACAGCCGTGTTAGTCTGTATTCGCAAAAAGAAAAGGAGTACTTGTGGCACCTTAGAGACTAACCAATTTATTTGAGCATAAGTCATTATGCAAGGTAACCTATTTCCCCTTGTTTTTTCCTACCCCCCCCCCCCCCCCCAGACGTTCTTGTTAAACCCTGGATTTGTGCTGGAAATGGCCCACCTTGATTATCATACACATTGTAAGGAGAGTGGTCACTTTAGATAAGCTATTACCAACAGGAGAGTGGGTTTGTGTGGGGGGGGTGGGGGTGGGGGGAGAAAACCTGGATTTGTGCTGGAAATGGCCCAACTTGATTATCATACACATTGTAAGGAGAGTGATCACTTTAAATAAGCTATTACCAGCAGGAGAGTGGGGTGGGGGGAGGTATTTTTTCATGCTTTGTGTGTATAAAAAGATCTTCTACACTTTCCACAGTATGCATCCGATGAAGTGAGCTGTAGCTCACAAAAGCTTATGCTCAAATAAATTGGTTAGTCTCTAAGGTGCCACAAGTACTCCTTTTCTTTTTGTTATCTTTTATGTCCCTTGCTAGGTGTAACTCCTTTTGTGCCTTAGCCTTTCTGATTTTGTCCCTACATATGTGCACTATTATTTTATATGCATCTGTGGCAATTTGTCCAACTCTCCACTTTTTGTAGAATTCCTTTTTGATTTTCAGGGTGTTAAAGAACTCCTGATTGAGCCATACCGGCCTCTTACTAGTCTACTGTTCTTCAGAATTGTTTTCTTCTTTTTTCTTTGTCCAAAGCAATTTGGTGAAATTTGACGTGCACTTGCTAAATGATGTGAATGTACATTTTTTTGTAAAAAAAGTGTTTTGAATGAAAATTGTCACCCTCCCTCTAGGCACATTTTAAATACTTTCATCCCATTTGTTGAAGCCGAATAGATTTCAAGTGGTTGAGGTCACTTTTAAGAGACCATCCAGGGGCAGATGAAAATTGATTGTCTTTAGAATTAGGTCTGCAACCATGGGTCACACAAACCTGTGCTCAAATTCTTGGAGTTAATTTAAGGCAGGGTGTTGAGACAATTGGGAAACCATTACAGGTGGTCCTTCGCACAGTTCTCTTTGTGCCAACATTTTATTTATTCAGATACTAGGGAAGTACTGTACACCAGAGTCTTGACCTTCCCATATTTTGTCTCATTAGAGTCAAATAGATCCTGTTTCAGAAATTAATCCTGTAAATCCCTCCAATGACTTGAAATTAAATGGGCCGGCTATAAATATTTTGACAGCGTGAGCAGGTATTATTTATTAATTTTATTATTCAGTGCTTGTGTGACTGAAGACGCATTCGGAATGGCTGACCTCACTGCAGAGCCAGGATCCAGGAAATCCTTTGAATCACATGGAGAATCAAGTGCCAGGAAATGCGACCAAAAATAGAAAAATCATTTGGAAACTGATAACTTTCTGAATCGAGCCACTAGGTTATAAAGAGCTAGATCCACAGCTGGTCTTAATCAACATAGCCCCACTGACTTCAGTGGAATGACACTGATTTACCCTGGCTGAGGATCTGGCCCCAAATCTCCACAGTGATAGAGGAAAAAATACAAAGTGTTTAAATATGATAACCATTGTCACTCAAAGGGAAATTCCAGTGTAATGTATAATATCCGGGGCGGCCAACCTAAGCCTGAGAAGGAGCCAGAATTTACCAATGTACATTGCCAAAGAGCCACAGTAATACGTCAGCAGCCCCCCATCAGCTCCCTGCCCCCTCCCTCCCCGCACTTCCCGATCAGCTGTTTCGTGGCGTGCAGGAGGCTCTGGGGGGGGAGGGAGGAGGAGCGAGGGCATGGCAGACTCAGGGGAGGGGGCAGGAAGGGGTGCAGTGGTGGCAGGGCCTGTGGCAGAGCCAGGGGTTGAGCACTGAGCGCCCCCTGGCACATTGGAAACTTCTGAAGAGACGCATGTGGCGCCGGAGTCACAGGTTGGCCACCCCTGGTATAATATAGTCTTATAACTACAGCTGGTTAAAAAGCAGAGTCAGTCCCTCTGGAAGATTTAGGTACAAGAAGCAAATGCTGCTAAGAGAATAGATCAGGGATCGGCAACCTTTGGCACGTGGCCCATCAGGGAAATCCGCTGACGGGCCGGGACGGTTTGTTTCCCTGCAGCGTCCGCAGATTTGGCCGATCGCAGCTCCCACTGGCCGCGGCTTGCCGTTCCAGGCCAATGGGGGCTGCGGGAAGTGGCGTGGGCTGAGGGCTGTGCTGGCCACCGCTTCCCACAGCCCCCATTGGTCTGGAACGGTGAACTGCGGCCAGTGGGAGCTGCGATCGGCCGAACCTGCAGATGCGGCAGGGAGACAAACTGTCCTGGCCCACCAGTGGATTTCCCTGATGGGCCACATGCCAAAGGTTGCCGATCCATGATCTATTCTCTTAGCAGCATTTGCTTCTTGTACCTAAACCTTCCAGAGGGACTGACTCTGCTTTTTAACCAGCTGTAGTTATAAGGCTACTTATAAGACGGATTTGGGCTGCGTGCCAAACATTGCCCATCCCTGGAATAGATCCACGTCAGACTACTGTTCACCTCCATATTAGCCTAATCCTGCAAGGTACTCAGTGGCTCTTGAGGAATGCTACCAGCCTATTGAAATCAATAGGAACTGAGAACTTCTCAGGCAATGTTCAATGCCTCACAGAATCAGACCCACAGACATTCCCTCCTCCCCCACATTAAATATCATGGCAATCAGAGATGAAAACTCACCTATAGCTCTAGGTCACCTACTCTGCATGCAGAAATCCCATTGATTTCAGGGCTATAGTACAGCTGCAGGATTGGCTCCCTAATCACGTCGCCTGGTAGCGCAGCACTGGCCTCTTGGCCATATTTTCAAGCTCTTCTCTTGCTCAGTTTTAAATGACCCAAGTGTTGGAGTTTCTACCACCTCCAGAGAAGTTATTTCATAGTTTCACAAGTTTCACCATTAGGTCCAAGGTTGGTGGATAATTTTCCATCGAAAACATTTTTGATGGAAAATAGCATTTTTTTCCTAATCAAAAATGTGGGTCTCAAGTGTTTTGGTTTTACATTTTTCCTCCACTGTTCTCACTCATTCCCCACTTTTCCCTAGTGGCAAATGTTGTCACTGGAAAAGAGGAGAAAAAGGAACGTGTGTGTGTGTGGGGAGGGGGGACGGGGACGGTGGAGGACAGAAATTAAAAAATTTTTGCTTTCCGAAACCAAAAAATGGTTTGTTTTCAGTTTAATTTTTTCATTGAAAAAATAAACAAACAAAAAGAAAAGGAGGACTAGTGGCACCTTAGAGACGAACCAATTTATTTGAGCATAACCTTTCATGAGCTACAGCTCACTTCATCGGATTTATTCAGTGGAAATACAGTGAGGAGATTTATATACACACAGAACATGAAAAAATGGGTGTTATCATACACACTGTAAGGAGAGTGATCACTTAAGATGAGCTATAACCAGCGGGGGGGGGGGGGGGGGAAGAAAACCTTTTGTAGTGATAATCAAGGTGGGCCATTTTCAGCAGTTAACAGGAATGTCTGAGGAGCAGTGGGAGGTGGTGGTGGGGAATAAACATGGGGAAATAGTTTTACTTTGTGTAATGACACATCCACTCCCAGTCTCTATTCAAGCCTGAGTTAATTGTATCCAGTTTGCAAATTAATTCCAATTCAGCAGTCTCTCGTTGGAGTCAGGTTTTGAAGTCTTTTTGTTGTAATATTGTGACCTTTAGGTCTGTAATCGAGTGACCAGGGAGGTTGAAGTGTTCTCCGACTGGTTTCTGAATGTTATAATTCTTGACGTCTGATTTGTGTCCATTTACTCTTTTACATAGCGACTGTCCAGTTTGACCAATGTACATGGCAGAGGGGCATTGCTGGCACATGATGGCATATATCACATTGGTAGATGTGCAGGTGAACAAGCCTCTGATAGTGTGGCTGATGTGATTAGGCCCTATGATGGTGTTCCCTGAATAGCTATGTGGGCACAGTTGGCAACGGGCTTTGTTGCAAGGATAGGTTCCTGGGTTAGTGGTTCTGTTGTGTGGTATGTGGTTGCTGGTGAGTATTTGCTTCAGGTTGGGGGGGCTGTCTGTAGGCAAGGACTGGCCTGTCTTCCAAGATTTGTGAGAGTGATGGGTCGTCCTTCAGGATAGGTTGTAGATCCTTGATGATGCGTTGGAGAGGTTTTAGTTGGGGGCTGAAGGTGATGGCTAGTGATGTTCTGTTATTATCTTTGTTGGGCCTGTCCTAATCAGATGTCAAGAATTATAACATTCATAAACCAGTCAGAGAACACTTCAATCTCTCTGGTCACTCGATTACAGACCTAAAGGTCGCAATACTACAACAAAAAGACTTCAAAAACAGACTCCAACGGGAGACTGCTGAATTGGAATTAATTTGCAAACTGGATACAATTAACTTAGGCTTGAATAGAGACTGAGAGTGGATGTGTCATTACACAAAGTAAAACTATTTCCCCAACAAACAAATGGAATGGGAAATAAAAAAAAAAGTTTTCAATTATTTCCCACAAAAAATTTTTAAAATCAGCTCTACTAAGATACTATGGTGATGGGCTCTGTACAGACCCACAGACAGACTTGACGGACCCCTCCTTTCACCCTTCGGGGAAGAGGAGAGGATCTTTGGTATCATTCACATGAAGCTGGCCTGTTTTCACCAGATCTACGTAAAATACGGTGGTTTCACTTCCCCTGTGGTTTATGCAAGCTTTGCCCTTGATTTTAGTTTCCACTCACTTGTAAGCTCCCAAAGTTTTGCTTTGAGTTTTATGTTCAGCAAACCTCAAAACCCCTAAGTGAATTGCGTTCAGAACCGTCAGAGAAGTCGCACGGTTTTAACGTAAAGTCATAACTCAGTGCCAGGTTTTCTTAGAAGTTGCATGAACCTTAGCGAGCCATAAATCAGGCTGATCTCCATTTCATAATTATAACCCATGCTATGGGGAAGTAAAAATCATATGGCATCTGGTTTCATTGTGAACAATTTGCACCGCCCTTGTTTTGACATAGTGATAAAATACCCTGTGATTGTAACTGAAAGGAGATGTTCTCATTCTGGTTTCTCTGTACTACACCTTTAAATATTGATGCTCTCTACCTGCTGCAGGGGGGAGCTGGGAGGCAGCTGCCATTTTGTGTTTCACTTCAGATGCAGAATGTTTCGGAGCGACCCTCTGTATGCTCTCACTCACATGGAGATTTTATACTTCTCATTTACTTGATCTGAAGTAAAAGTTAGCTAGACTTGGAAACACTTGGTTTGCCCACTGTGTATGTGGGAAACATAACATACCCTGTGACATATAAAGGGATGTTGGGAAGTCCAGTAAACAGATGAGAAACACGTTCACTTGAAATGGTCTGATTGCTTCCCTGAGAAACTTGATTCTTCTCTGCTGCTTGCTGCTAAGTGCTTCGATGAGGGCATTTCTCATAATCCTCTTGTGAGACTTCTTGTAAATCCTGAACCAAATGCCGGTAACCCTGTAACTTGTTTGGTAAACATCACAATGCACTGGCTGAAATATCACCTTGATCTTTCTTTTCCACTTTATCTGTCACTTCTAATTAATTTCATCTTGACTGAACAGCCTGGTTGGTGTTAAAAGAATAAGCACATGTGAGGATGAGTGGTGTTTACTTATTCTTTTAGAGAGCTCGAAGGTGCGCAAAGCCCTTCCCAGAGACACCTCCACCAGCTACACTACACCATAGTGTGTCCCACCCCTTGCAGTGTGGGGGTGGGGTTAGAGGGACAGGCTGGCAAGGAGATGCTGCAGTTTATGACTAAACCACTGCCCTAAATGTTAAACGTAACACAAGTGAGGGTAACAGTAAGGAGGGTAACACAACGTAGCCATATATGCATCATTGGGTACATCAAATAGCCTTTATGTCTATTATTAATTATTATTATTATTTGTATAATGGTGTAGTCTAGAGCCAGTCAAGGTCAGGACCCCATTGGGCTAGGCCCTGGGCAAACAGAGCGAGAGACAGTCCCTGCCCCAAAGAGATTACAGTTTAAATAAACAAGACTCACAAAGGGAAAAAGAGTCAGAAAGAGAGAGGATATGACTTGCCCAAGGTCACTTAGTAGATAAGTGACAGAACCAGCACAAGAACTCAGATTTCCTGACGCCAAGCCCTGTACCCAACACCCAGACCACACTGGCTCCTGGTTTATTTCTGAGCATTCCCTTGTATCACGGGTGGTACATTTTCTTTGTAACTCCCTCTTGGATTAGTTTTTGCTTTGTTAAACTTTTTGTAAAACATTTTCTAATGCAAGCTTTGGGCTGAATGAATACAAGTGCATTTCACATTTAGTATTTTGTTGTCACATTTTTCACTGTTCTGTGTTTTGTCTCCCTTCAGGTCCTTTTCTTACACGTTTTGGCTCTTTCGCTCCCTGTGATCTGTGTTTGGTGTGATAGGTGGTCATCTGTCTTGCTTCAACCCTGTATATATTCTGGCAAATCTGCACCTCTGTAAAACTCTGATCCTTGTTAAGAGAGTCGATGTCGATGTCTTAGTTTTTAATCATTTGTAAATTTCAAAATTTACTTTTTACAAGGCAGCTTTGTACCAACATCTGGCTTGTTCCCAAGCCCACTGGAATCAGTGGAAAGACTCCAGTTCATTAGATTCCTCTTGCTATTAACATTTTGAAAAATAACTCCCCAAAGTTATCAAAGCTCTTTCTAGAGTGATTCCTCTGGAGCTCAGATTAATACTGCTAAGAAAATGGTTAATGATTAAAAGGCAAATTGTACTGAGAACTGGGGAAATGCCATGTGGCCTCAGACTGCACTGACAGCTCTCCTATGTTGGAGTGCCTGCATAAGGTGTTATTTTTATTTTTATAATTCCCATCAAACAAAGAACAATGGAAGGCATTGTAACAGAAAAGTGCAGAACATGTCTCCCTTCTGCGGAAATATATGCAGTAGCGTTTGTGCCTCTAACCTAGCTCGGGGGGAGCGATTTGAAAACATCTTGCACAGAGCTGGCTATTTGAAAGTTAGCAGTATTAATACATATGGGGCAAAGGCCTCAATTGTGTCTTTACTGAGCATAGCTGGCAGCTTGCCCTTCTGAAGGGAGTGAAACTGTCCTTTTCAGCAATGGGCTTTAGGGTGGCTTTATTGAGTCTAGAAGGATGTGGATCCATCTCACAGGGGCAATGCTTCAAGCACCCTCAGCACCTTGGAATGGGTGCTGTGCCAAGGGACGGAGCCCGGCACAGAGGCCTTTGCTCCTCTTTAGCCCCTCAGGGCCTCACGTGGCACCTTGGCCTTGTGTCTACCCTCTTCACAGCACTGAATCTCCTCCGATGTGAGAGTGGGTTAAAATGGATCTGCACAGATGACTGGATGATCTTCTAAAAGATCTGCTGTAGAAATTATTTGGGGGAAGTTCTCTGGCCCGAGTTATGCAGGGGGTCAGACTAGATGATCACCATGGTCCCTTCTGACCTTGGAATCTATGAATCTATGATGCATTCGTTACATCCCGCTTGGGCTCTGTTCCCAGGGAAGCAGTCAAATTGGCTTGGTTCTGATCCGTGCGTTGACTGTAGAATGAAGACCACTTCTTGTGATCTCCTTTATGTATTGCACTGTGTCTCCGTTGTTCCATCCCCCCTGCCACTGATCAGGGCCTGCAGCAAAGCCTGTCTGTGGGCTTCCCAGTGCGCGCAACTGGCTTGTAATAGATTGCTGGGTGGGCTACACTGCCTCACTGGCAGACTGGCTCTTAAGCCCAGGAGAAGCAGCAGCAGTTCAGCGGCTGCTCAAAGCGTTTGCTCATGGCTGTGGTAGCTGCTGTGTCTGCTTGTTCCCTCACTCTGCACAGGGCCGGACTAATGCAGGGGCTTTAGGGGCTGCAGCCCAGGGCCCCGGGCTAACGGGGGCGCCAGCGCAGCAGGGCTCAGGCAGGCTGCCTGCATGCCGTGGCCCCACGCCACTCCCGGAAGCGGCTGGCTGCTGGCATGTCTCTGCGGCTCCTGGAGGGTGAGGGTGAGGCAGCTCCGCGTGCTGCCCCCACCCCCAGCACCGTCACCGCAGCTCCCCTGGGCCGGGAACTGGCCAATGGGAGCAACGGGGGCAGCGCTTGTGGACGTGGGCACCGCACGGAGACACGCTGTCCCTCTCCCTCCAGGGGAGTGCAGAGATGTGCCTGCAGCTGGCCACTTCCGGGAGCAGTATGGGGCTATGGCAGGCAGGCAGGCAGCCTGCCTGAGCTCTGCTGCGTCACCAGCCAGGAGCTGCCTGTGGTAAGAGCCTCCCGGCCGGAGCCTATACCTCACACCCCCTCCTGCACCCCAACCCCCTGCCCCAGGTCAGAATCCCTCTCCTGCACCAAACTGCCTCCCAGAGCCCACACCCCCTCCTGCACCCCAACATTCTGCCCCAGCCTGGAGCCCTCTCCTGCACCCAAACTCCCTCCCAGAAACACTAATATAACAGCTGTTCTAAGGTAAGAAGTAGGCTATTTTGAATTAACTTAACTATATTCTATATGTTTTAGGACTGAAATGGAACCACAGAATGACTTTATGTAATTAAAAGGCAAGTTTAGTATACTGTTAATAGCCTTGATGCCATAATTGTGATAATTTTATATTAAATTAGGAAAAAGACTTGTATACAGGGGCCCCACAAAATCTAATAGCCCTGGGCCCACAGGAGAGTTAATCTGGTCCTGACCCTGCGCCTGCCTTGCCTCACTCCAGGTAACCTGGTTCTGACCTTCAGTGTTCTGATTCCAGACTCCGGCTGTGACCCTTGGCTCTGGAACCTGGGTTCCAATTCATGTGTACCAATTCCTGCTCTGACCACTAGGCCTGACTCCTGCTCTGACCACTAGGCCTGACCATAGGCGCTAACAGGGAAAAATTAGTGGATGCTCTGCACCTACTGGCAGCCCAGCTCCCTTCACCCCGTGTCCCACCTCCTTCCCTTCTCCCTCCCCCTCCCCCTCCCCTCTGAGCACATCCCCGCTCCTCTGCCTACCTCCCAGCGTTTCCCGCCCAGCCACCGCCAAACAGCTGTTTGGCAGCGTGCTGGGAGGTGGAGGAGCGGGAATGTGGTGTGCCCATGAGAGGAGGTGGGGAAGAAGTGGGGCCGGGGTGGAGATTTGGGGTAGGAGTTGGAATAGGGGCAGGGAGGGGGCAGAGTTGGGGCAGGGTCTTTGGGGAAGGGGTTGGAATGAGGGCGGGGCAGGGGTGGGAAGAGGAGGGGCAGGGCCGCATGGAAGGGGTAGAGTGGGGGCGGGACCGGGGGTAGAGGTGGGGTTCAGCACCCAGGGGAAAGCGGGGAAGTCGGCGCCTATGGGCCTGACCACCCATGTCCAAGTCACATGACATGCTGCCTCCCGCCAAAAATCCCCACCTATGTTGAAAGAACATTCAGGCTGCCAAGTCAAGCACTCAGAAGGTAGGAAGGGCCCGAATTAAGGCTGGCCATGCATGCACCCCCTTGTGCGCACACCCCCTTATGCGCACACCCCTTGTGCACATGCATTAAGATATAGTCTTTACTTACATCACCACATACTGCTTTTTCCATCCCTACTGCACCTTAGCACCCTCCCTGTCTGCTCCTCCTCAGCCTCTGACTTCTCAGCTGCTGTGGGGATGAGCATGGGATGGATGGATAGATAGAAAGAAGAGCTGGTTGGAAAATGGGGGTTTTTTTACATATGGAAAATATGGACTTTTCACAGCTGTTGCCCCTCCTCCTGGCTGGATGTGGTATGGCAGGCTCTCGTCCTCTATGATTCCTTGCCCACGGTCACTCCGGCGGTCTGCTTGCTATGACTCAGCCCTTCAGCCGGCTCCCATTCAGTCCCACCCCTTCTGGGGTGACAGGGGGTCCCACCAAATGATAGTCCAGTGATCATGTGCCAGGTCTTCGGCCAAATTGTGGGCTTAATAGTCTGTGGCAAGCCTTATATCAAAGGTCTTTCATGCAGGGCCAGTTCTGAAGGCGGTGGATCAGGGTAGTTGCCCTGGGGGCCAATATCCAGAGGGTGCCCTGCTCAGCCTCTCCTTATTTCTTTTTTTGCTCAGGGAGAGGCGGGGGAGTGTTTTCTGCCCTAGATGGCAAAATGCCTACGGTTGTTCCTGCTTCCAGGCCACTTTCCTCAGGGGCCAGTAGGGGAACTCAGCCCCCCACCCACACTCTGGGCTCCAGTCCAGGGTCCCTAGAGCAAGCAGTTCAGATTCCTTGTTGCTTCTTCAGACTCCTTGCTGCTTCCCTGGACCACTTCCTACCTCAGCCTGTGTCTGGACCCTTTTCCCCAGTTCCTTCTCCTCCGCAGGCTCTTTGCCCCTTCCCTGGCTCTGCAGAGTTCTTTCTGGCTCATATACCTAGTGATACCTCCCCGGAGCCTTCTCCCTGGAGGCCCGACTCCTTCTCTGCCTCTCCCTGGGCTCTCTCTATGTGTATGCATGTCTCTTTCCTCCAGAAACCTGAACCCTGGGCGGCCTCTCTGATGTCTGCCCTCTTGTCAAGGCTCACCCCAGGAGCTCGTTCCACTCCGGTCTTTTCCCAGTGTCTCTCCTGGTCCACTGCCAAGGATCCCTTCTCTGGATGGGAGTCCAAAGCCTAGCCTGGCCTGCTGCCTCCCATCTACTGTCCTGGAGTCCTTCCTTAATTAGTCACCCTGCTCCTCTCAGTTGGGACTCGTCCTTAATTCAGGTTTCAGAGTAACAGCCGTGTTAGTCTGTATTCGCAAAAAGAAAAGGAGTACTTGTGGCACCTTAGAGACTAACCAATTTATTTGAGCATAAGCTTTCGTGAGCTACAGCTCACTTCATAGGATGCATTCAGTGGAAAAACATGCATTCCACTGAATGCATCCTATGAAGTGAACTGTAGCTCACGAAATCTTAGGCTCAAATAAATTAGTTAGTCTCTAAGGTGCCACAAGTACTCCTGTCCTTAATTCAGGCACCCAGCTCCTGCCCTGCTCCGCCTAATCCTAAATCGGGCCTGGCCCACCCTCCACTCATTGCTCTCTGGCTCCAGTTAACTCTTTCTCTGCTAGTGTGGGATCTCTACCACGTCATGCATCGAAAAAATCGGAAAATATTTTGGGTTTCGGCGGAAAATGTTTCAGTTTTCCATTGAAAAATCGAAAAGTTTGGAGGTAAGTGAACCCTTTCCACGACAATCACTGTTGAATTGAAAACCCAGTTTTCCCTCTGGAGAAGTTTCAATGAAAAGTTTGTGACCAGCCCTGATAGACAGATAGATCGATGTTGCAGCACAGAGTATCATTTTGATTGCACCTGTTTGCTCATTTTGTTTTAATGAAAAGGTGGTGAGAGTAGGTTCGCTGACACAGGTTAGTGTCTGTGCACCTCTAAGCAGTACTGAGTTTTAAGGAGGGATATGAATGAAGAAAAGTTGGGTGCATGGTGCACTGGGGTGGGAGATGCTAGTTTTGGGGGTGTCATGGGCGAAGGCATGAAGATGGTGGGGGAGGAGTTATGCATTGGCTTCAAGGACAGGATGGGAAGCTTGAACTTGATACAGAAGGCAAGGGGAAGCCAAGACGGATTTTATGGATCTTAGCTGCCGTGTTCTGGCTGGAGAGGAGCGAGATGGGATTTGAGGGGGCAAAGAGGTGGTGATTGAGATAAGGGTACTAAAAACCTGGGGAAGGGACAAATATATTAACCAGAGATGGAGAGGAAGGGTTGGATTTTTCTATCTGTTTGGAAGAAAGAAAGAGCAGGATCCAGATGTGTGAGGAGCGGGAGACAGGGGACGATGATGACACCAAGGATGCGAACCAGGGGGAGGATACAGGTGTTGGCAACAGCGGTGGAGTAAGGAGGGAGAGGAATTGGTTTGGGAGGAAAGATGCAAAGCTTCTCAGTGCTTCTCTTTGGTCCTCTCAAAACCTTCCTCTATCTTGTAGTCATCACTATTGCCCGTGGCACTGCAGACCTATTGAAGAGGGAACCATGTTGCTTGGGCACAGTACAGAGAACATCTCTTCTATTAAGCAGACACTTTTACTGTCTGGTGTAGAGTCATCATTTTTATGTAATGGCTCTATAAAGCCCCAGGGGATGGAATTGAAGTCTAAGTCATAAACATGATACTTTGAGATTGGCATCCTATGTCATCATTATTGTTAAAAGTCATGAGATAAGACTTGCCAGATTGCAGAGTTTAAATCCTTGACTCAAGGGAAGCAGACGTGTATAGACGAGGTATGTGAGGGTTCTTAACCATTGTAAAACAAGTCTGGAAAACACTCACGAATATACTGTTGGGGACAATCCTGCACTAACTGGGAAATGGGTTGGGTGAGCTAATAATTCTTTCCTGTCTCTGATTTCCATTCACTTAATTATCTGGAGAGCCACAATTTGATAAATGCACTGCATGTCTGTAAATATGTGAGAGTCCCAGCTCCTGGAGCTGTGCTTTGTGCACTATTCAGACATTGTTTTTGCATCCTACAATTTTAGGGTAATGGTCCATAGGCCTTAAGTCTTTTACAGTTTATCCCTGTAGGTAGATCATTGTCATGGCTACAGCTGGTTGGAAAAATTGTGATGAAACGTTTTGTTGTTGGAATTTGCCGATTCATCTCAATTGAAACGGTTTTAAGGAAAGAGTTCAATGTCAATGACGTTTGGAGGGAAGCCAGGCAGGTTTCAGACCCTGACTGGCACTAGCTCACCTGTCAAGCTCCTCAGCTACCTGCCAGGCAGACAGCCAAGAACCTAGAAGTCCAGGGAGCCCCAGCTCCGAGGCTTGCAGCTCTGGTCTGCAGGGTTTCTGCAGTTTGCAAGTCCAGGGCAACATGCCACACAGACTGCCTTGAAGTCAGAGACCCCTGGGCTTCCATGGGGACTGCCCCAGTGCTGGGGCTCTACTTCCTTTCATGGAGATTTTAGAAATATTTAGGTTTTGTTCTGAATTGGTATGAAATCAAATTTTGAAATATCAAAATCCTCCACGAGATGGAATGACTTTTCTCTGCCCACCGATAGTCATGACAGCGGCTCCCTTTTTGGCTAGTCCACAAGAGGTATAATGACTGCTGCTCTGTAAATATGTTTAATCTACTTAATAGATGTCTAAGTATCTGTCCCGCTGACTGGAGTGGCTCATGACCGTGAGTGCCTACCTCAGATTGTCAAAAACAGGGCAGACACCCCAAACTGGTGGTAAGTTCGGTAATTAGATTTCATCAACCTAGTAACAGATGTGAACTCCTGGATCACTATATCAGTCTTACCCTGGAGTCATGGACAGTCCTCTTACACTCTCCTGTCTGTCTTGTCACCCAGGCAAGTTGGACTTTGTGATAAATAGTCACTTACAGCAAAAATCACAAAATATTCAGGTTGCTTCCAGTCCCACGAGACCAGTCACTTACTCCAGATCAATTTGTATCTTAGATCTCACACCAACAACAATGCCTGTAGCCAATTCTGTAATAAACTAATAAAAGGTTTATTAACAAGGAAAAAGAAATGAGAGTTATTTACAGGTTCAAGCAAGCATATAACACAAATGAGCTGCAGTCTAAATCCTCAGAGCGACACAGTTGTAGTGATGGGTCAATTCAAAAGGTCTTTCAGGGCAAACCTAAGGATAACCCTGAGGGATCTCTGGCTTCAATTTAGAGTGTCTAGTCCTGTGAGCGTTCAAACTGCAAAGAGATGATTATTTTTCCTTGTGTGACATTTTAATATTGTCTTTCCTCAGAAATCAAGCCGATAGCAACAGTTCCCAGGCAAGTCTCTTCTTCATGGAGGAGGGGAGGAATGCACTTAACAAAGTCTTTGATCCTTGATCTCACACAATGGCTCATTTGGGTTTAATGAACAGGATTTAACATCTTTTCGTTAGAGACCACTTCCCCCTGTTTGACGAGTTATGTTGTCACAGAGGTTTACAGTGCAGATGCTTGTTGTCACTTTACAACATGGGGTAGAGTTGAGTGAGAACAACACATGCAGCATCCTACAAGCATTTTATAACACTAAACACATGCTTATGCACTTAACAGCTAATGGCTATTTTGATAATGTTAACACACAGGTAAGCAAGACTGGTTTCCAGCTATGCATTTGGAAGTGTTCAGTGAGGTCTGGGGCCTTGGCATGAGCGGGCATCTGGTCTGCCAGCGTCACAGTATCTTTTACCAATTCACTCTTTTTTTTTTTTTATAACCAAAAGTGACTTTGTGACAGAAAATCCAGCAGCGAATTATTATAAAGCCAAAATGGGGCACTGGTTGTCTCCAGGCCTAGACAGCCTTAACTGCTAGGTCACAGGTTCAAATTTCTCCAGGTCATTGAAGACCTCAGAATCACAATATGTAGCTCCTTACTGACAGACACAACATACGTATGAGTGATGGAATCTGGCACTAAGGCCCAGATCCTCAAAGGTAGGTAGGCATGCTATGATAAATGAGACTGCTCGGCCATGCAGTGGGGATTCTCCAGGTTGAGGGAGGCTGGCAGAGCAGTGAGGGAAGATTTGAACTGCTCCTGCTATATTGCACCTGTTCTGTGGCTAGAGGCTTCCAGTTGTGAAGGCTTTTGATCTGGCACCTTTCACAGACATTACTTTACTTTACAAATAAGAAAAACCAATAGAATAATAAGGAAAACAAACCAACCAGTTTTCACTCCCAGCTCAATTGCTTTCCTGAGTCATCTCAGCTTGCCTAGATGGTCCAAGGTAGAAGGGCTCTGTGTGTGTTTCATTTGCTTATTGACCTATTTCTGCCAACAGTACCTTGATTCCAACAAAAGCACAGTACATTCCCTTTGTCTCTGTGCGCACTTACAGACAATCAAATCGATAAGCTGCATTTACATGGTCACTGCCCTTCAATGGAGTGTGGCTTCTAATAGATTGTTGTGTGCGTATTATACACTCGGGTGTGCTCATTTAAATACGATGCACAAAGCCACATCAGTGCAACGTTATGGCTAAGAATGCCAATGCACAGGAGTCAGGAGATGGAAAGTTTTGGTTCCCACAGCAACTGTGACTCAGACTTCCATGCACACATGTGCAGCGCAGTGGCCACATAGAAAAAACTTGTCTCTTGCCTGAGATACCCAAATAATATTAACTCAGTGTTTGCCTATACCCAGCACAAAGAAAGGCAGGTGCTTATGGAATACTGCAAACACAGGGATGAGTTTACTGAAGGCAAAGGTTTATGGCATCAGTTTAACAGAGGTGATGCTTTATGGTCGGTGTGAAATGAGGACAGCTTCCAGCCACTGTGTTAAACTCAACTTTGTACTGCAGGAACAGGAAGTCAGTGGAAAAAACTCCCCTTGACTTCAATGCATTTGGATCAGCCCCTTGAACTTTCCACCCCAGCATCCCATTAAGGTGGGGTTTGAAAATACATAAATTTCCCTTTAAAATTAAATGAAATGAATGAAGTTAAGCTGGCATAAAATGAGAGTAATGCAGTAGAGCCCTATTAATAGGGAGGTAGTTGGGTCTACAGGCTGCAATACCTGACTGGGATTCAGGAGACTTGGATTCTATTCTTGACTTTGTGGCTGGCTCTGCTGGGGAAACATGGGCAAGTCACGGCCCCTTTTTGTGCCTCAGTTTCCCCATCTGTAAAATGGGCATAATGATCCTGCCCTCCTTTGTGACATGCTTTGAGATCTATTGACGAAAAGTAATATGTAAAAGCTAAGTATTCTTTTTTAATCGAAGGCTCTGTATACAATAAAGGCAAAGTATTGTATTATTAAGTGTGAATTCCTTATCCCTGCCAAATACAACAACCCCGTATTTTTATTAGACCGCCACTCATTAAAGTTTGTAACGGGCTTTAAGATCCAGAGATGAAAGACACAATAGGTGTATTTATTATTACTTTTGTGGTATTCCTCTACATTTTAATGACAACCCCCATTTTAGGGGAAATTCAAAATTCCAAGTGGATAAAGAAATATATAAAAATGAATCTACCAGATATTTGTCAGGGTTCCCAGAAAATCGGTTTGAGGTACTTTTTTTCTAAGCCACTTAAATTGGTCTGTGGGTAAGGCACTGGGCTAGGAATCAGGAGATCTGGGTACAGAGGTGAAAGTAAGACGGTACGCCCTGGTACGGCATACCGGTAAGAGCCAGTGTGCCGTACAGGGACCGGCTTTCCCAGAGGGCAATTTAAAGCCCTGGGATAGGGGCAGCGGGGCTGCGGCGGGGATTTCAAGGGCGCCGGAGCTCCAGCCTCTGCTACCATCCCAGGCCTTTAAATCCCTGCCTCAACCCTGCTGCCCGAGCCCTGGGATAGCGTCAGCAGGCTCCGGAGTGGATTTAAAGGGCCAGGGCAGTAGCGGCGGCTGGAGCTCCGGGGCCCTTTAAATCCGCGACGGAGCCCAGCTGCCACTACCCCAGGGCTCGGGCAGCAGGGCTCAGGCGGGGATTTAAAGGGCTCGGGGCTCCAGCAGTCGCTACCACAGCGGAGCCCCAGAGCCCAGAGTCCTGGGGTAGCGATGGCAGCCGGGAGTCCCCAGGGCTCCTCAGTGATGTAAAGGGCCCGGGGCTCTGCTGCGGTAGTGGCAGCTGGAGCCCTGGGCCCTTTAAATCGCCCCCGAACCCTGGGGTTTCCAGCCGCCTCTGCAGCTGGTAGCTCGGGGGTGATTTAAAGGGCCCTGGGCTCCCAGCCACCACTACTGCAGCTGGAGCCCTGGCCCTTTAAATCAAGATTTAAAGGGCCTGGGGATTTAAGGCCCTGCCTCTTCCGGTTGAGGTCATGCCCCCTGCTCAGGACTCCAGAGTACCAGTAAATCCTCTAACTTACTGTCACCCCTGTCTGGGTACAAGTACCTCTTCTGACACAGGCACTCTTTGTACTGTTGGGCAAGTCACTTGACTTCAATGGGTCAAGGCCTTACACTTGCTGTGCCTCAATTTTTCATCTGTAAAATGTGCATAAACAGCATTTCCTTTTTCATAACCTTTAACAGTCTTATCTATTTAGCATTTTGGGGCAGGGATGCCTCTTGCTATGTGCGTGTAGATCACTTAGCCCAGTTGGGTCTGGATCTCAGTCACAGTCTGTGGACATGACTGCAATAATATTAAATAATTAATAAATATACCACATGACACTCCAATAAAGGCTCCTGGCCTGCTGGAATCATTAGTAACATGACTGTTATTCTTTAGATGCTTTCAGATCTGAGTCCCTGGCGCCTGGCAATCGGAATAGCTTACAACTCCTTTTGTCCGGCAGCTATTATTTCCAGCACATTGTGCAGGAAACTGCAATGCTGCACTTTGTCCCCTCAAGGCAGAGACTGAGCATGTGACTCACTCCACTCATATGATTCTGAAAGAATAATGCAACCCCGGCGCTGGCTTCAGTGGAGTTAATTTTTCCATCACCCCTTTCCCTACCTATGGAAAAACCCCTTTACGTTTATTTCCCTCAGCCCATCTCTTTTGGCTGTGGAAAACATTCAGAGGTCTATTAAAAGTGTATTTTTTCCTTAGGTTGTTGCATTCATTCTCGTATGAATGCCTTTGATCTCAGATGGAAAGTTGAAAGATGTTAGCAAAATCAACATTTTTCCATAGAGAATTTCAATTATACGGAAATTGCATTTGCTGGCAAAAAATCATTTTGATGGAAAATTCCCAACCAGCTCCAGTTGGCAATGTATGTGCACATCTTCCTGGCAAAGACGAGTTCATGGGAATGACCCTTGTACTGAGCAGGGAGACTTGCTCCAGGGTAGCAAGGTGAATAAGGAAGTCACTGAGAAGACGCAAGTGTCAGCAGAATCAGTCACCATAGAGATTGAAGCCCCCAAGGATACGAGTGGGACTGGGAGGAGGGAGAGTGAGAATCAAAGTCGAAGAGATGAGGGTGGAGCTGGGAGAGTGATAGCATGAAGGTAACAATGCTGTTCCTGTCTCAGATAACTCGGCTAGATCTGTGTTTCTCAACCAGGGGTCCGGGGCCCTCTATGGGGCTGCGAGCAGGTTTCAGGAGGTCCGCCAAAATAAACCAGAGAGCAGGGCCAACATTTGACTCCCTGGGGCCCAGGGAAGAAAGCTGAAGCCTAAGCCCCGCCGCCCAGGGTTGAAGCTAAAGCCTGAGCAACTTAGGTTCGTGGAGCCACCTGTGGAATCGGGCTCTGAGCCATTGCCCTGCTTGCTACCCCAGCCCTGGCTTTTAATCTACTGAATATGGAGAAAAACAGTTGTTGTGGCAGATGTGGGCCAGCGCATTTTTATAGCGTGTTGCGGGGTTGGGGGGGAGGCTCAGAAAGAAAAAGTTTGAGAACCCCTGGGCTAGATGATCACTGTGCAGCGCTTTTATACGTGTGGGTGGGATTTTAAAAAGCACCTACATGATCCTACTAGTTGTGCACATTAACCAAGATTTTCAGAACAGTTAGACTCCTCAGTTCACCTTTTGCCACCTAAAACACGAGCCCAGTCAAGTGGAATGGCTGGATGCTCAGCATTGCTGCGAATCTGTCTGTTTATTTCAGTGCCTTAATAAGGATTTGGGAGACTAACTCTAGGCACATGGGGACTGATTCTCATTTAGGCCTGGCTCATGTAGAGTTTTTGTACCAATGTAACTAATTAGTTTAGGGGTGCGATTTTTTTTTTACTGAAATAGTGATAGTGGTACAACCCACAGGTGGATGCAGTTCTATCGTCATAAAATTGCTTTAGACTAGGTCTATGCTACAGACTTTTGCTGGCATGGCTGGGTTGGTCAGGAGTATGATGAGGTGTGATTAGTGACTGAGAAGGCTGTACTGGCAAAAGCTGCTGGTGTGGACACAGCTTAGTTTTGCCAGTAGAGTTTATTTCCTTGTTGTTGTTGGAGGGGAGGGGCTGGAAAAAGCCATCCCATTAAAAGCACAGATTTGCCCCATATAAACTGTGTCACCACTAGGGATGCTTTGCCAATATATTATATTGGCCTAACTATATTCCCAGAATCTCTCATATGGAGACCTGGCCTCATATCGGTATAATTATCCCCTCTTCCCACACGGGAATAAGTTATACCGCTATAAGCAACTTTATACCAGCATAAGCATGTCCACACTAGAGGACTGATTTGTCTTGCACACTCCCAAGTTTCACCTCACTTAAAAACTACTTGTTTAAAAAGTCAGACACAAAAATACAAAAATGTTACAGCACACTATTACCGAAAGCTTGTTTATCTTCTCACTTTCACTATGTAGTTATAAAATAAATCAATTGGACTACAAATATTATACTTACATTTCTGTGTATAGTACATACAGCAGTAAAAACAAGTCTTTGTCTATATGAAATTTTAATTTGTACTGACTTCGCTGGTGCTTTATATATAGCTTGTAGGCAAATATCTAGAGGAGTTGATGTACCCTCTGGAAGACCTCTGCGTACTCACAGGGGTACACGTATCCCTGGTTGAGAACCACTGCTTTACACTGTTAAGTGGCCTGATTAAAATTAAGTGTGAATGAGAATCAGGGCCCTTTGACTTCAATGAAGCTGAGTTGATTTACATCAGATGAGGGTGTGGCCCTAAAAGTGTTTTTTTTTTAATTGCAGCCTAATTCAGTGGCTCGTACATTTCCCCTCGTTAGATCCCTCACTTTAACTCCTGCTTTTTGATGTATGGATTGACCTGACTATGAAATAGCACCTTGAACTTCACCGGGTAAGCTGTGGTGAAGCAACAGAGTTGGGAAAGTTCATTATCTCATCACCCATGTCCGGTATACTTCATACTTGTGACTAGCAGGATTTACTGCTGTATCCTTTTCCGTAGTTCCACATTATCAATCTGGGTGTTTCTCAATGGGTAATACCAGTAGGTGAGGGCAGGTCATGAGTTGTACTTTTGTCACAAGACTCACCTCACATACTACTTACTGTAAGGAAATGCAGGAGTCTTTTTGTTAATTCACTAGCTGACAGATAAGGCTGCTAGCACTCAGAGCTGGCGTTCTGCATCACTATTTCCTGCATCCAAAGATAGGGAAGCCAAACAATATAGCTAATTGTGCAATCCCCAGGTTCATTGTCCCTTCGTTAAGCGCTATTCTTGTATTATTATTCATAGACGTTAAGACCAGAAAGGAGCATTCGCAAAAAGAAAAGGAGTACTTGTGGCACCTTAGAGACTAACCAATTTATTTGAGCATAAGCTTTCATGAGCTACAGCTCACTTCATTGGATGCATACTGTGGAAAGTGTAGAAGATCTTTTTATATACACACAAAGCATGAAAAAATACCTCCTCCCACCCCACTCTCCTACTGGTAATAGCTTATCTAAAGTGATCACTCTCCTTACAATGTGTATGATAATCAAGTTGGGCCATTTCCAGCACAAAACCAGTCGGAGAACACTTCAATCTCTCTGGTCACACGATTACAGACATGAAAGTTGCTATATTACAACAAAAAAACTTCAAATCCAGACTCCAGCGAGAAACTGTTGAATTGGAATTCATTTGCAAATTGGATACAATTAACTTAGGCTTGAATAGAGACTGGGAGTGGCTAAGTCATTATGCAAGGTAACCTATTTCCCCTTGTTTTTTCCTACCCCCCCACCCCCCCAGACGTTCTTGTTAAACCCTGGATTTGTGCTGGAAATGACCCACCTTGATTATCATACACATTGTAAGGAGAGTGGTCACTTTCGATAAGCTATTACCAGCAGGAGAGTGGGTTTGTGTGTGTGTTGGGGGGGGGTGGTGGTGTGAGAAAACCTGGATTTGTGCTGGAAATGGCCCAACTTGATTATCATACACATTGTAAGGAGAGTGATCACTTTAGATAAGCTATTACCAGCAGGAGAGTGGGGTGGGAGGAGGTATTTTTTCATGCTTTGTGTGTATATAAAAAGATCTTCTACACTTTCCACAGTATGCATCCGATGAAGTGAGCTGTAGCTCACGAAAGCTTATGCTCAAATAAATTGGTTAGTCTCTAAGGTGCCACAAGTACTCCTTTTCTTTTTGCGAATACAGACTAACACGGCTGTTACTCAGAAAGGAGCATTGTGAATATCAAGTCTGGGCTCTCACATATTACAGGCCGGAGAACTCTATTATGTGATTCCTGCATTTAAATCGCTAATGTTACAAGGCCTTTTGGTCACTGCTGACATGGGCTGGTTTTGAATAGGTGCCCTAAAAGTGAAAGTGTCTTCCTTTCCTTTCCAGCCCACCTGAGACATCAAGGGCTCAAAGAAGAGACTTGAATTTATGGCTTCCTGGCTCCTAGCCCAATGTACTTTTCCCTAGGTTACAGTGATTATAGAAGTTACTTTGGAAAAGAAAATGGAATGATGAAACCTTTCCTTCCCTAGTAATGTGATGGTATCCAAGTAGCTGATCCAAAAAGTTGTGTCATTATGCAAGGGGTGGGACAGGAGTCAAAAGCTGACTAGGCAACAGCAGCACCATTTGTTACTCATGGTTTGTTAATAATGTTTTCTTATACTCTGAATTGCCGGAGGAGGCCGAGGTATTGCAGGAAAGTAGGACAGAGGAAGAGAGGATGCAGGCAGGGTCTGGATTACCAAATCGAACAGTGTTACTGTCGCATTTAGTAATGCCGCAGACAAACTGGTAGACTATTAAGAGAGAGGTAATATAAACATTGAAAGGGCACTGGAGCCACTGACTGAGATGTGAGATGTCACAAGAAGGTGTATGGTCAAGTTCAGGGTTTCTCAACCTTTTCAGGCTGGTGACCCTTTATTTGGAGTCCAAAAATGTTACAACATAAGAACATCAGAATGGTCATACTGGGTCAGACCAAAGGTCCTAGCCCCGTATCTTGTCTTCCGACAGTGGCCAATGCCAGGTGCCTCAGAGGGAATGAACAGAACAGGGAATCATCAAGTGATCCGTCCCCTGTCGCCCATTCCCAGCTTCTGGCAAATAGAGGCTAGGGACACCATCTCTGCCCACCTTGGCTAATAGCCATTGATGGACCCATCCTCCATGAACTTATCCAGTTCTTTTTTGAAGACCCTCTGACATTTACTATAGTATATATACATATACATATACTATATACATATATATACACATATACATATACTATATATATATGGTTTGTGTGTATAAAAAGATCTTCTGTACTTTCCACAGTATGCAGCCGATGAAGTGAGCTGTAGCTCACGAAAGCTTATGCTCAAATAAATTGGTTAGTCTCTAAGGTGCCACAAGTACTCCTTTTCTTTTTACTATAGAAATGAATCAATGCTAACAACACTAAGCCTATATAATGTATGGGTGAGTGTGTTTCCAGAGGTTGAAGGGTAAGGGTGTGTGGGAGAGTGAGATAGTGGGAGAAGGTCGCTGTGGATAGGAAAGGGGTGGAGCTACATCACACAATTATGGCTCCTACTTTTGGCTGCAGACTTTGATGGATTTGGCTACCCCAAAGTTATTTTGGAAATTGCATTTTCTTTGCTTTAGAGAGTAATAACATTTTCAATGCCTTGGGCTGCTCCCCGTCACCCTGATTGACCAGCTGCAGGGTTGTGACCCATCAGCTGAGAAACACTCCTCTATAGCTGAGAAGATTTGGTGTCAGACTTGACCTCTGCTCCCAGTAAAGATGAGCCTGAATGAACACCCTGGGTCTGAACACCTGCAAACTTTGGCGACGTTTGGAGCTGGATGTAAACTTTGCAGTTCAGGCACATCTCCAATTCCCAGCCCTGCCCTGGCAGTGACTCGTCCAGTGACCCTGACAAGCCATTTAGGCAAAAACATCCCAACTTGGATGCCCACTGTCAGGCACTTTTTTAGTCCATTTTTAGGCATCTAAATAATTCGACTGGTTTTCAAAGTCACAACGCCCACTGAAGCCAATGGGAGTTTTGCATGAGTAGTCACTGAAGGCCAGATTCTGAACACTTATTCTCACTGATGAGCAAGTTCCTCATATGAGTATTCTCACTGGTTGCAATAGAACAACTGGTGTGAGTACTGATTGGCCTTGAGAAAGGACTTGGCTCCTCAAAGGTATTTCAGTGAGATGTCAAATGGAGTTAGGCACCTAAATACCTTTGAGGATCTGGGCCTTGGGGATTTGACCCAATATTATCATTTGTTCATTGTTACAAGAACTAAATATGTATATAGTAAGTATAATTAAAAACTCAGCTTCTACTGCCCTAGGTAGTTAGAGTAACTGTGATATGTTCCTATACTTAGAACTGGAGTTTCTGCAGTCTCCAGCAGCTAGGTAAGTTTAGGCTTGAAATAAGGTACACATTTTTAACAGTGAGGGTAATTTACCATTGGGACTGCTCACCTAGGTATGAGATGGATTCTCCATCACACAAAGCCTTTAAATCAGGATTGGTTGCCTTTCTAATAAATAATCTAGCTCTTTGAAAACTTGTAGTGATTGGGGGAGGTCCCGGATGATTGGAAAAAGGCAAATATAGTGCCCATCTTTAAAAAAGAGAAGAAGGAGATTTGGGAAATGACAGACTGGTCAGCCTCACCTCAGTCCCCAGAAAAATCATGGAGCAGGTCCTCAAGGAATCCATTTTGAAGCACTTGGCGGAGAGGAAGGTGATCAGGAACAGTCGACATGGATTCACTAAGGGCAAGTCATTCCTGAACAACCTGATTGCCTTCTATGATGAGATAACTGGCTCTGTGGATATGGGGAAAGTGGTGGACGTGATATACCTTTACTTTAGCAAAGCTTTTGATATGGTCTCCCACAGTATTCTTGCCAGCAAGTTAAAGAAGTATGGATTGGATGAATGGACTATAAGGTGGATAGAAAACTGGCTAGATTGTCGGGCTCAACGGGTTGTGATCAATGGCTCCATGTCTAGTTGGCAGCCGGTATCACGTGGAGTGCCCCAGGGGTCAGTCCTGGGGCAGGTTTTGTTCAACATCATCATTAATGATCTGGATGATGGGATGGATTGCACCCTCAGCAATTTTGCAGATGACACTAAGCTTTGGGGAGAGGTAGATATGCTGAAGGGTAGGGATAGGGTCCAAAGTGACCTAGACAAGGATTGGGCCAAAATAAATCTGATAAGATTCAACAAGGACACATGCAGATTCCTACACTTAGAATGGAAGAATCCAATATACTGCCGCAGGCTGGGGACTGACTGGCTAGGTGGCAGTTCTGCAGAAAAGGACCTGGGGATTACAGTGGATGAGAAGCTGGATATGATTCAACAGTGTGCCCTAGTTGCCAAGAAGGCTAACGGCATATTGGGCTGCATTAGTAGAAGCATTGCCAGCAGATCAATGGAAGTGATTATTTCCTTCTATTCAGCACTGGTGAGGCCACATCTGGAGTACTGCGTCCAGTTTTGGGACCCTCGCTACGGAAAGGATGTGGACAAATTGGAGAGAGTCCAGCAGAGGGCAACAAAAATGATTAGGGGGCTGGGGCACATAACTTACGAGGAGAGGCTGAGGGAACTGGGCTTATTTAGTCTGCAGAAGAGAAGAGTGAGGGGGGATTTGTTAGCAGCCTTCAACTACCTGAAGGAGGGTTCCAAAGAGGATGGAGCTCGGCTGTTCTCAGTGGTGGCAGATGACAGAACAAGGAACAATGGTCTCAAAGTGCAGTGGGGCAAGTCTAGGTTGGATATTAGGAAACACTATTTCACTAGGAGGGTGGTGAAGCACTGGAATGGGTTCCCTAGGGAGGTGGTGGAATCTCCATCCTTAGAGGTTTTTAAGGCCTGGCTTGACAAAGCCCTGGCTGGGATGATTTAGTTGGGGTTGGTCCTGATTTGAGCAGGGAGTTAGACTAGATGACCTCCTGAGGTCTCTTCCAACCCATATCTTCTATGATTCTATGAACAGGATGCATACAGGCTTGATGCAGCAATTACTGGGCGAGATGCCAATGTCCATGCTATGTTGGTGGTCAGACTAGAGGATTACAACAGTTCCTTTCGGCCTTAAAATATTTGAATCAAGGAACCCTCTCTATAGAGTAGTAAAAGCAGAGGTCTTGATGGGTCTCAGGGTGGCTTTCTTTCTCAAATCTTGGTTAGCTCAAATGATATTTGCCTCAGTGCTTTGCAAATATCTTGCTTTAAAGTTACACTTTAGTTACAGAACATGGCAATGTAGAGAGCCCTGCAAATCTGTGGATACCCGTGGAGCATTTTTGTGGATCGCGGATTGGATGCGGAGACAAATTTTGTATCCAGGCAGGACTTTAGCAATATATTTAACGTCAGCAGCAACCTATTCTCACTCCTCCCCACTCCCATATGTGCCACGCTCACAAAAGTCACTGGCTGTCAAAGAATAATTGTACATTTTTACATGGGGACAAAAGCTCAGACTTCGTGCTTCGTTCTTCCTTTAAAAAATTTTTTTTTACTCCCATAATCGGATTTTCTACCTTGGGGCTTTTCTTTAAAGCTTGTGCTCTCTTGGGCCCAGGATCGTTGCAGTGGTTCTGGGCTGGTAAAAGGCTTTCTGACACTGTCTGCTGGTGTCCACGCTATGATGTGTTTTTGAAGCTAAGAAGGTCGGATTTGTCTTACTGGATATGACCTGGTCTGTTTAGTCTGGTCTCCTGTTTCTGACTGTGCCCAATGCTGGAGGCTTAAGCAGAGGATGAAAAAAACCGAATCCCATTAATAATATACCCAGCCAGTGTTGGGCAGTGCTGAGGTATGTGGTGGGAGTACGAAAATTCCTTCTTGATTCTTGCCGGTGGTCAGATTGTGCCCTGAAGCATGGTGCTGGAGTACTCTTCTCTTATTTTACCTTAGTTTCCCTAGTTACAAATATTATTAATAGCCACAGATTATCCGGCCCTTTTGAAAAATGCAGTCACAGTATTTGTCAGTGGATCCCAAGTGAGTTGGGGGAAACTGTGGGATGACCCCACAGACTTTCGTGTAGATCATAGAGTCGGCACATGCTCTGTTCTCTAGTAAAGGACAGTTCACCTCATCCCAGCAACCAATCTCGGAGCTGCTATAGCCACTGCCTAGGGGAGAGATAAGGTCCTGGATTCTGACTTGCTGGGTGACCCTTAGCACGTAACTGTGTGTATCAGCTACTCCATCTGTAAGCTGGAGACGGTACCCCCTGCCCAAGAGATAGGGGGATCCCTCCCAATGCGCTTGGAAAATCTGCTTGCGTTTCCCATATTCCCTCATAGGAGCTGCCATGCCTGGACTCTTCTGCTCAGTCACTGGTAGAGCAGGGAATTTTCTTGCCCGGCACCCTGCTGCTCCTGTCTGGAGCACCAGCTGACAGGGCTCCTGACAGACCCACTAGTTGCCACATGGATGAGTCACCTCCCCACCCATTATTTCAGCTTCATAGTGGTCAGTGATTCTTTAAACCAACTTGGCCATTCATCCTTATTTTTAGAGTGGCACATGCTTTTCTTGTATGATTGAAGGATGGTCTTGGTATGAACACGCTGGCCTGAGACTCAGGAGACATGGGTTCAATTCCTGGCTCTGCCACAGACAGTCCATGTGATCTTGGGCAAGTCACTTAATCTCTCCGTGTCTCAGTTTCCCATCTATAAAGTGGGTGTAGTAAGACTACCCTACTTCACAGGTGTTGTGAGGGTAAGTTTATCAATGTATGTGACACCTATCTGGGCCCCATTACCACAATATCTGTGCACATGTAGTTGCTTCCCACGGGACTCCTGTGAGGAAGGAGATATTAACTCTACAACTAGGGACTGAGGCTCATAGAGAGATTACATGACTTGCCTAAGGCCACACAGGAAGTCGATGGTGGAGCCAGGAACTGAACCTAGCTGTCCCAGGTTCCAGCCTAGTCCCTTTCTCCACAGACAATCCTCCTCTCAGATAAGAGGCTGGTGGAAGACATAGACAGAGAGGTCGCTGAAAAATTTTCATTTTTTTTTTAAAGAGAGAAGTTGATTTTTCTTTTCCAGGTTTTCCTGGTACTGTTTGTAATGAATTCACACCTTTTTATTTCCAGAGGGGTTGAAGAAATAAATTCAGCGTTAAAAACTGCAGCAAACTCTTCTTGAGACAGACTTCCTGTAGAGGGCTGCCAAATCCTGATGCAGCTTTTTGCAGCGTCCTTATTTAACCTTTACCAGAGCCAAATAATATGCAAAGAGCCAACTGTTTCAGGCCATTAACCTTGCTACCAACCATCAGTCAAATTAATGCTGGTGGATTGAAAGTGTGGCTGATAGCTTTGGAAAGGAAGTCCTACCTTTTGTTGTTAAAGATAGAGCCATCAGACACAATTTACCCAGCTAGTTAAATCTTTTGGCTCAGATTTAAAAGGAATTGGAAAAGGCAAATGAATTAAATAACTCTAAAAATCCATGGGGATTCAACCATCTCTTTTTGCAAATACAGACGAACACGGCTGCTACTCTGAAACCAATCATCTCTCTGTTTCTGATTTGTTCTTAGCTTGTTATTAGTGGGCCCACACCTGCCCTGGGCCATGGCTCCAGCTACTGTAAAACTCTGTCCCCTTGGGAGCTGAGTTTACAAACTGAGCTTAGTTAGTTCTGTGTTCATTGCATAATAAATGCCAGCTATTGCTGAGATTTCAACACCACAGTCCTCGGCCTTACTTGTCACGGGGGAAACACTTTGAGAAGCTTTTCTGCTGAGTTTAAATGTTAGGACACAGTCCTGTATCCTTTCGATAGTGCCCAGGTTGACTGACGCTGGGAAACTCTGCAGACGGAGGGAAATGAGGAATCCTCCCCTCATCAGACAACACTCAGCAGCGGTGTGGCCCTGGTACTGGGGGAAGGACCATCAGATTTGTGTAGTGGTGACACCATCAGATTCTCCCCTATCCAGGCCCGCCCATCACCCAACCTCCACTAGGAAACAGCATGCAGGGAACTTTCTTCCATGCCCTGTAGCCCCGGGTGGTGGCCCAACAGCACTTTTACAAGAAGAGGGATGAATACACTCTGGGCCTGATCGAAATCATATTGAAGTCAATGGGGATCTTTCCACTCATTTCAGTAGGTTTTGAATCAGTCCCCATCTGAGGAGGAAGCCAGATTTTCCTGTTTACCTTGTGGCGGTTATTTCTTGAGTCATCGAGGGCCTGCGTCTGTGCTTCTGACTCTGATAAAACTCCCACCGGGGGACAGCTCCTCGGTGGTGTCGCGCAGTCTGAGTGACTCACAACTGACAGTGCCCATCTCAAGTCAGACTGTCAGAAAATAGGGCAGACATCTTAAATTGGTGGTATATTCTATCATTAGATTTCACCAAGCCAGTAACACATGTGCACTCCTGGATTACGATATTAGTCTTACCATGGAGTCACAGACAGTCCCCTTAGGCTCTCCAGCGCATCTTGCCACCCAGACAAACTAGACTTTGTGAGGAACCCCAAAATCACCTCACATTAGGTTACTCCCAATCCCAAAGGATCGGTCAGTGGGTACTCTTGGTCTTACATCAAAAACAATGCTGGAAACTAACTAAAGGTTTATTAAGTAAGAAAAGAAATCAGAGTTATTGAGAGGTTAAAGCAGGTAAAATACATTAACAGGTGAGTCAAAGCTTGTAAGTCCAAAATGTTAACAGAGTTTAAGGAACCTGGTAGATTTCTAAAAGTTCCTCAGGGTTACTCAGAGAAATTCTGGGGATCTCTGTCCACTTGTTTATTATTCACCCTGTTAGAATCCAAAACAGTTCAGAGATGCAGGTTCATTCCCTTAAACCAGCATTTATAGATCCTGCTCACAGAAGCCAATCTGAACAGTGTCTTCACCCACTTGGGTTCTGCCTTTGACGAAGAATAAGCAATGCAGACAGTCTGTGAATTCCCAGTGTTGCTTAATGGCCATTGCTTTGAAGTTAGCCTCTTCCTCATTTACATCCCCCAAGGCTTCATCTGCATTTAATGTGTAATTTAGTTACAAGAATATACATAATACAGTTGTCTGCCATTACATTAGGATAGGGATAGATAAGTGAAAACAATAAAAGTAACACTTTATTAGTTTTCATGCGGTTTATATAACAAGTAAATTATTATCTTAATATTAACACATGCTCTTGATCTAAGGTTAATTAAGTACAGGGTTATACATAATGTAATGCAATAGAATCCAACAGGTTAGAGATAAGTGAAGACAATTACATTAGCATTTCACTAATTTTCACGAATGTAGAGCAAATGTAATTACTGGGGCATATGCCATGTAAATGTAATGTAGTAACATCCCCCTTTCTCCTATTCTAATAAGTGAATACACAAGTGAATTGGCCTATGGCTCTGATTTTAGCTGGCAACCTGCCATCACAGGCATAAACTGGTGAAAATAATGGACCTATGACAACTTACACTAGCCAAGGATGTGGACTCTATAGACTGGAATGGCAACTTGTCCTGAATAAGGAGGGCCCTACTGGATTTCCATTGGGAAAGAAACATTGGTTGCATGGTTTTGGGGAGCTTTCGTGAGAAATCTGGCAGCCTTTGGGGACCTATTTATTGACCATACAAATCAGAGATTCTTCTTCTTCCTACCCCTAGAAGGGAAAGGTGGATTTCCAGACCAGAGCGACACAATGCATATATGGTCATTTCAGCATGCATTTTTAGGCTTGTGTTTTTCCTGTATGGGGGCTCTTTTCTTGCAGCATAGAATGAGCTGATATTGCTGTAAAAACATAGAATCATAGAATCATAGAATATCAGGGTTGGAAGGGACCCCAGAAGGTCATCTAGTCCAACCCCCTGCTCAAAGCAGGACCAAGTCCCAGTTAAATCATCCCAGCCAGGGCTTTTGTCCCTACATGTTCCCTATATCCACACATTACACAGTTAGTGCGAAGATACTTTGATCGTAAATAGTGGAATCCCCTAAACTGGCCTGGAAAGTTCATAATCTTGCAAGAGCTGGTGTGAAATTTAATTTGCGCGAAACTACCTGAGAGTGGGTAAGTGTGAAACGTGCTGAACTCCGCAGTTACCGTTGGTCTAATTTAGTATATATAGCCTTCTGAAAAACACATCCCTGTAAAATTAAATACATGTATCTGTGTGTCTATTTATAGTCAGATTCATCCCTGGCATAATTCCATTGATTCATCCTGGGTGTGAGTAAATCCCAACTCTGTGCAATACATTCCTGGTATAAATCATTCCTTGTGTAACTCCATTGATTCAGCCTGTGTCAATTCATGCCTGATGTAACTTCTTGTAACTCCAATGGATATAGGTCAGAAAGCGTCCCCTCCAAGGTAACTGGGGCACTTCATTAAAAATGCATTGGGCCAATTGGGCCAAACGTGAATTACACATTATACATTATATACTGCAGGGATGAAGGCCATATGGTGGATGGATGGATGGGAAGGTATATCCTACGCCTGTTGTTTGCAGAAATTATGATTTAAACAACAAAACTGCTTCTGAAAGAAAAGTATTTTAGGCATTGTAAAATGGGGAAGGATGTGCTAAAGCAGGTATTTCCACACTGTTGGGCCTGCTGTAGCAAAGATTCATCTCCCACATAAGACCCGGCTTGACATCCCCTACAAGGGTCTAGACCAGGGATCAGCAACCTTTGGCACATGGTCCATTAGGGAAATTCGCTGGCAGGCCGGGACGGTTTGTTTACTTGCAGTGTCCGCAGGTTCGGCTGATCGCAGCTCCCACTGGCTGCGGATTGCTGTTCCAGGCCAATGGGGGCTGCCGGAATCATAGAATCATAGAATCATAGAATATCAGGGTTGGAAGGGACCTCAGGAGGTCATCTAGTCCAACCCCCTGCTCAAAGCAGGACCAATCCCCAATTAAATCATCCCAGCCAGGGCTTTGTCAAGCCTGACCTTAAAAACTTCTAAGGAAGGAGATTCTACCACCTCCCTAGGTAACGCATTCCAGTGTTTCACCACCCTCCTAGTGAAAAAGTTTTTCCTAATATCCAACCTAAATCTCCCCCACTGCAACTTCAGACCATTACTCCTTGTTCTGTCATCTGCTACCACTGAGAACAGTCTAGAGCCATCCTCTTTGGAACCCCCTTTCAGGTAGTTGAAAGCAGCTATCAAATCCCCCCTCATACTTCTCTTCCGTAGACTAAACATCCCCAGTTCCCTCAGCCTCTCCTCATAAGTCATGTGTTCCAGTCCCCTAATCATTTTTGTTGCCCTCCGCTGGACTCTTTTCAATTTTTCCACATCCTTCTTGTAATGTGGGGCCCAAAACTGGACACAGTACTCCAGATGAGGCCTCACCAGTGTCGAATAGAGGGGAACGATCACGTCCCTCGATCTGCTGGCAATGCCCCTACTTCTACATCCCAAAATGCCATAGGCCTTCTTGGCAACAAGGGCACTCTGTTGACCCATATCCAGCTTCTCATCCACTGTAACCCCTAGGTCCTTTTCTGCAGAACTGCTGCCGAGCCATTCGGTCCCTAGTCTGTAGCAGTGCATGGGATTCTTCCGTCCTAAGTGCAGGACTCTGCACTTGTCCTTGTTGAACCTCATCAGATTTCTTTTGGTCCAATCCTCCAATTTGTCTAGGTCCCTCTGTATCCTATCCCTACCCTCCAGCTTATCTACCTCTCCTCTCAGTTTAGGGAAGCGGCGGCCGGCACATCCCTGGGCATGGGCCGCTTCCCACAGCCCCCATTGGCCTGGAATGGCGAACCGCGGCCAGTGGGAGCTGCGATCGGCCGAACCTGCGGACGTTGCAGGTAAACAAACTGTCCCGGCTTGCCAGCGGATTTCCTTGATGGGCTGCGTGCCAAAGGTTGCCGATCCCTGGTCTAGACTGAGCTGCCACTAGACCAGTGTGGTTGGCCCTAGAAGATCACTACAGCTGAGGATAGTTGGGCCTCGTTTGCCACTTTACATGGTTGTTGCACTGTGTTTTGGGCTCCAGCCCCTGAACTCAGGTTGTGATTAAACTTCTCCGCCTTACTTCCTGAGTTCCCTCCTCCATGGGCTTTATCTAGTTTGCAGGCTCTCATAAGTTACAATCTGCCTTGGGGTCTTCCAGGAGGAGAGATGGCCCCTGCTGTGTAGGGGAGGTTGCCCATGTAACCAGTATCCATTAATGAAACCAGCCTGCTGCTGGTCTGATCTGTCATGGCTGTTAACTGGGGCCCGGCACAGCTCCACTCCTGCCTACATCCCTGCTCTGATTTTACCCCACACCCCTTTAAACGCCCCATGCTCTCCACAGCCCTTTGCCTCACTACAACTTCCCTCCCCTTCTCACACCATCAGTTTTGTCCTTTCCTTCAGGATGCCCCCTGCACTTGAATAACTTCCCACAAATGCCCCTCCAAGGAATCTGCAAGCCCCTCATGAAAATCTTCTCAAAGCCTTGAAGCTAGAGTGGGCTCAAACCCAGTCCACAGGTCTGAACAGCCCTTAACCTTTCCCGGGAGGAACGAGTTCTCAACTGGAGCTGCAAATGGCCCCTACGCTTAATCACGGGCTGGATCTGAACAACCCAAGATAGAATCATAGGACTGGAAGGGACCTCCAGAGATCATCTAGTTCAGTCCCCTGCACTCATGGCAGGACTAAGTATTATCTAGGCCATCCCTGACAGGTGGATCCAGACCTGTATTTTGCAGCTTGAGTGCACCCCTAATGCAGAACCTGATCCTGTGAGGTCCAGACTGGCTCCTTAGAGGTGCAGAGCACCCTCTCTGCTCACTGGAATCCTCAGCTCATAGGATCAGGCCAACATTTAAAACTTGGGTGCCTGAAGTAGGCACTCAAATGCCGGGGGCCTGATTTTCAGAGGTGCAAAACACCTGCAGCTTCTGGTGAAGCCGATGGGAGCTGGGAAGGCTCTTGCTCGGGGTGCCCTGCACCTGGAATATCGGTCCCTAACCATGAGGTGAAAGCGATGTCACGCAGTATTGATCGTTGTTGTGTGGTGAGCAGTAGGGTTGGATTGAGGAGTGCTTGATTTATCAAAGATCTGATTGGATTGAAAAAATGCTCCACATGCTTTTAATGGAGTGATTTGTCTCTCAACTGGCACAACCCTTCCCCAGCGCTGCCTGTTCCACTCAACACTGTCAGCCCATTCCATGGACCAATGCAAGGTTTGGAGGAGATGCAATGGCAGACCCTATTCTCCGCTCACTTTGAAGTGCTGTGTCCCCTGGGGTTGCACGAAAAGCAGCAGTCTCTGCAAATGAGACTCCTTGAGCACCTCCCTGCATAAGGACCTGCCACGCTACAGACAGGCTTAGTTTGTAAATCGGTGGCATAGGAGGAAACCCAGAATCTTAAGAATGCTGGGTCACTGCTGTAGCATGCATGGGTTAAATACACCCCAAGTGAGGTTGGGAATTGCTGGGTCCCCTGCATCCGTTCACCAGCCGCTTTCACACGCATTACATTGCTGCGTCCAGTCTGCCCTGGTCCCAGCTGTCTGCAGTAAAGTCAACATTCCCAGACACTCTGGTGGGAGTGTCTGTGCTTAGCTGCGTGAAAGGGATTTGACTTTTCAGCCCCTGTCCTGGGAATCTCTGGCTATTTAGGTGCATAAGTGCCTGCTTCTTATTTACTCTAAGACCACTTTATTCCTGTCTGGCAGTATAAAGGGGGCTTAAAGTGGGTGTATGCTTCTTGTCACGGTTGCCCGATCACTGCACTCAGTGGTGCCCGGTCACTGGAAGAGCAGTCGCGCTCAAGCAGGTGGCATATTTTGAGGCTTTCTGCCGCAGTCACAGGTATTGGGGCCAGTGATGTAGCCCCACTTGATCATCACATCTCTAAACCAGGCAACTCCATGGTGGAGTTGATTGAGGCAGCGTCACACCGTCCCAGGCTGATCTGCACCGGGCGATAGGGGCTCGACTGATTGGAGCCAGAGTCCAGAGGCTACAGGATTGTTCTCTGCTCATTTGCCATAACTGATCTCTTGTCTGTTTGGGTGACAACGTGAGGGGTTTAATGGTGGCAAGAAATCTTGGCGGAGACGTCCGTGGTGTTAGATCAGAGGGGGCAAACTACGGCCCACGGGCCACCGCCGGCCCGCAGGTCCCTTCCCTCTGGCCCCCGAGCTCCTGCCAGGGAGCGGGGTCAGGACAGGCTTGCAGAGGAGCCAGCCCAACTCCCCGGCAGCGTGGTGAGCGGGGCAGAGCCTAGCCCCTGGCCCCTCCCCTTCTGCTCCCCTCCCTCCCTGCCTCCCTCTCAGTCACAGTTTGCTGGGGGGCACCTGGGCAGCGTGGCTGGCTCTCCAGCTGGGTGGCACGGCTGTAACGCAGCCAGACCTGGTGCTCCAGGGCGGCGCGGTCAGGGGGAGTTCCGGGGGGCGGGGTGGGAGGCGAGGAGCAGGGGAGGGTTTCAGAGGGGTGGTCGAGGGGCCTGCGTCCTGCTGCCGGGGACAGGGGCAGAGTAAACCAGGTCCCCCCTCCACCTCCAGCATGCTTGGCCCCTGTCCACAGCAGCCAAGCCCAGACAGGGAGCGAGCCCTGCCCGACTGCCAGGGAGAGCAGCCAAACGAGCAGGGCAAACACACAGAGAAAGGACTGAGCCCCCCTTTCCCCCACCCCAGGGAGAGCAGGGAGGGTTGGATAGGGGACGGAGGGGCCCCAGGGGGGCAGTCAGTGGGTGGGGAGCAGGGGAGATTGGATAGGGGATGGGCATCCCAGGGGGACGGTCAGGTGGCAGAGGGCAGGAGTGTTTGGATAGGATACAGAAGTCCTGGGGGGCAGTGAGGGGTGGGGAGCAGGGGGGGTTGGATGAGGGTGGGAGTTCCGGGGGGCCAGAATGGGGCCAGGGGCCAGACCACGCCTCGCTGTTTGGGGAGGCATAGCCTCCCCCAGCCGTCCCTTCCTGGCCCTCCATACCATTTCTGTACCCGATGTGGCCCTAGGGCCAAAAAGTTTACTCACCCCTGTGTTAGATCATATAGCGGATGTCTTGGATCTATGCATTGGCCTGTGTGTTCAGTTCTACTAGCAACTTCCAGCTTATCTTTACACAGGCGGGGGGCATAAAGGGGCTTAATTGTAAATGAGAATCAGAACGTCTATTTATTAATGAATTGGAGTGTAATAATACGTCATGATTTTATGTACTTTTAAAATGTGAATTAACTCCTCCATCTCTATGTGATCCTGAATAAGAACAGCTAAAAATAATACCACACGACCAGGGCAAAGGGAATACTCCCTGCCCCTCACCTTCTAGTAGATTGCAGACGGCAATAATGCTTGTAAATAGTTAATGGCGGCTGACTTGTGAATTGGGTTGGCAAGATTTCACATGGCCATAAACCTGCTTCTCAGAAGTTGACATGAACCATGCAGGGCATTGCATTTCCTTCTATCTTCCCCATTGTTTAGTCTGTGTTTGAATACGGTTGTTTGATATTTACATTTGTTTCAGGTTGGGGCTGATATTTCCCCCCCGGCTCAGATTAAATCATAGCTTTGAAACTCATGGAGCTGCTCCTGTTTATTTTAAAACTGAAAAAAAAACCCAACATATTCTGCTAGGCTGTACTATGGATGAATCAACATTGAAATATAAAACATGAAAGGCCAGAACCTTGCCAGATGTAACTTGGCACAGCTTTGCTGACTTTAACAGAGTTTGGGATATATCCTCAGCTGGTATAAATCAGATAGCTCCATTGATTGGAGCTGTTCTGATTTATGCCATCTGGGAAGCTAGCCCAATTTTGTTAATTGGAGAATGCTCAGCCCTACTGCTGTCCATAAGGCACAAGGGACTATGCCGGTTTACAGTATAAAGTGCTCGTTTGGCTAAATTTACCTTTTCCTATTTTATAATCGGAAGCGCATCCCCCATGGCATTGGATACAATAAATAAGAGAAGACAGATGCACTGTTAGTTTTAATAATTTAATTTGCATGCACAAATCTGGAATCAGAGCTCAGTCATCTGAGGACAAAGGGAAGAACTGGGGGCAAAATGAGTTTGTGGTTGCACATAAAGCCTGTAATGCAGAGGACTGCCTTACATAACAGAAAGGATCTACACAAACGGGGAAAAATGCCATGCACGTACAAGCCATATTTAGCCACTGCTGCAAAGACAGCTGATAAAAACATAGATGATGTTTCACTGCCCAGTATGTTAAGGCATTTTTGGATTGGAACATTTAATTTACTCAGGCTTTTTCATTGGATACTTTATTAGCTTTTAAATAAAATACATAAAATTCGGCAACTATAATCTCCCCATGTAGTAATATGAATAAAGCAGTGTAATTCCTAATGTATTTCCCTAAATCTGAAGTAAAATTAGAGAGACACTGTCAATTTTAAAAAGCATGTCTGTCTGAATTCTTTTTTTTTTTTTGCCTGTTTATATTACAAGAAATGCACCCGATTGTTGTAATTAATGGAGATTAGAGGAAAAAAACTCTTGCCTTTTGCAATTTGCTTCTTTTGTGCATTTGGCAGCACTTTTATATACAGTCTGTTTCCTCGAACAGCCAGTTAGTTAAGCACAGGTGTAATCTTTGCATGATCTGGGCCTTATCCAGTTTCCCGTTTGTGTCAGCATTTTGCAGCTCTATGAGTAATAATAACACCTGGCTCTTATCTAGCACATTTCATCAGGAGATCTCAAAGCACTTTACAAACAAGGGCAGTATCATTATCCTCATTTACAGAGGGGAAAACTGAGGCACAGAGCTATTACGTGACTTGCCCAAGGTCACCCAGCAGGCTAGTGACAGAGATGGGTACTTGAAACCCGGTCTCCTGAGTCCTAAGCCAGTGTACTATCTGGTAGGCAATAGCATTTCTTAATGAGGATGGGATTTTTAAAGGAGCCATGGGAGCTAGGTACCCAACTCCTACTGATTTAGTCGGACACCTAACTCTTTGAGGCTCCTTTCGAAATTTCAGCCTAAATATCTGAATTTACTTTGGGGCAAAATAAATGTGTTTGCTGAGGGTGGAATATTTAAAAGCATCTTGGAGCTAAAGTCCCACTGAAAGTCCAAGGGACTTGTGCTCCTAAGTCACAGAGGGCTCTTTTGAAAAATCTCACCCTGGAACCTGAAATCAGGTAACATTACAGACATTCTAGAAGTTTTTATCAGAAATATACAGTAATTTTTCCATTATGTGAGGAATTTCAAGTTTATTTAAACAAACATTGTTATGTATTACCCTATACACGAGGAACAGCACATGTATTTGTCAGTTTATATGGTTTTTTTTTTCAGACTAAGGAAAACAACGAGAGAGCACACATTGGTTCACTCTGAAAGATTCTACATTGGAGCTGGGACACAAAATGGCAGCAGACAGAGATACTCCTTAACAGTTTCACTGAGAGCTCATGTTCAGCTGATTATCCTCCACGACCCTCAAATCTTTTTCAGTGTCACTGCTTCCTAGGATAGAGTCCCTCATCCTGTAAGTCTGGCCGACATTCTTTGTTCCTAGATGAATATTTTTACATTTAGCCATATGTAAAATGCATATTGTTTGCTTGTGCCCAGCTTACCAAATGGTCCAGATTGCTCTGTATCGGTGACTGTCAAACCTGGATTTGTGCTGGAAATGGCCCACCTTGATTATCATGCACATTGTAGGGAGAGTGGTCACTTTGGATGAGCTATTACCAGCAGGAGAGTGAGTCTGTGTGTGTATGGGGGTGGGGGGGGGGTGAGACAACCTGTATTTGTGCTGGAAATGGCCCACCTTGATTTTCATGCATGTTGTAAGGAGAGTGGTCACTTTGGATAGGCTATTACCAGCAGGAGAGTGAGTTTGTGTGTGCGGTTTTTGGAGGGGGGTGAGGGGGTGAGAGAACCTGGATTTGTGCAGGAAATGGCCCACCTTGATTATCATACACATTGTGAAGAGAGTGGTCACTTTGAATGGGCTATTACCAGCAGGAGAGTGAGTTTGTGTGTGGGGGGGCGGAGGGTGAGAAAACCTGGATTTGTGCTGGAAATGGCCCAACTTGATGATCACTTTAGATAAGCTATTACCAGCAGGAGAGTGGGGTGGGAGGAGGTATTGTTTCATGGTCTCTGTGTATATAATGTCTTCTGCAGTTTCCACAGTATGCATCCGATGAAGTGAGCTGTAGCTCACGAAAGCTCATGCTCAAATAAATTGGTTAGTCTCTAAGGTGCCACAAGTACTCCTTTTCTTTTTCCTAATTTTTGTGTGATCTGCAAACTTTATCAGTGATGATTTTATATTTTCTTCCAGGTCATTAATTAAAATGTAAAAAAGCACAGGGCCAAGAACCTGTTGGACCCCACTAGAAACACACCCATTTAATGATGACTCCACATTTACATTACATTTTGAGCCCTATCAGTTAGCCACCTTTTAATCCATTGAATGTGTGCCATGTTAATTTTATATCTTTCTAATTTTTAAATCAAAATATCATATGGAACTAAGTCAAATGCCTTACACAAGTGTAAGTATATTACACCAACCCTATTACCTTTATCAACCAAACTTGTAAGCTCATAAAAATATAACAAGTTAGTTTGACAGGATCTATTTTCCATAAACGAATGTTGATGGGCATTAATTATATTACCTTCTTTTAATTCTTTATTAATCAAGACCCGTATCCGCCACTCCATTATCTTGCCCAGGATTAATGTCAGACTGACAGGCCTATAATTATCTGGGCTGTCCCTTTTGTCCTTTTAAAATATTGGCACAACTTTAGCTTTCTTTGAGTCTTCTGGAATTTCCCCGGTGTTTCAAGACTTCTTAAAACTCAACAGAAATGATCCAGTGATCTCCTCAGCCAGCTCTTTTAGAACTGTTGGATACAAGTTATCTGAATCTGATTATATTAAAACGGCTAATTTTAGAAGCTGCTGTTTAACATCTTCCTGAGATACTAGTGGAATGGAAAGAGTGTTATCATATGTTATGACTACATCATCTGTTTTTTTCCCAAATACAGAACAGAAATACTTATGGAACACTTCTGCCTTTGATAAGTCTATCATTTCCATCTAGTAATGGACCACTGCCATTGTTAGGATTCTTTTTGTTCCTAATACACTTCAAAAATGCCTGTTTAGTGTCCTTAACTCTTCTGGCCATAGCGTTCTCCTTGTGTTCCTTTGGCTCCCTTATCAATTTTCTACAGTGCCTATTATCTGATATCAGTAATCTGGACTTTATTTTGTTCGCACATTATAAATGTGATCAAAGTCATGATCACTTGTACTTAAGGCGCTTGTTATTAAGGTCCAGAGTGTTTTACTGTTAATGCACTTGGCAACTCCTTTAACTTGCTACTCCTATGTTTTAAAGAAATCTTTAAGTGTATGTGAGTTTTCTCACAGTCTATTTGTTTGCCGCTTATGCTAAATAATGCTACATTCAGTCAGAAGGAATTTATAGTAGATTGCATAGAGAGACTGGCTCTCCAGGCAACCTGACATGCTATACCCTCATTGGACTGTCTCAAGCAGTGGTTTAACAGAGAACAAGTCAAATTAAAGGGCAACTGTCATCCACTTATGTCCAAAAATTTACCCTTGTCATTAGAGCTGAACAAATACTGAATTTTTCAGTTTAGTGGCCATTGAGAAAATTTAAAAAAAAGAAAAAGTTTCAAATTGAAACTGAATTTTTTAAATTTTTTCTTACCATGCCCTAGTCCAACGTGCTGTCCACTAGGTCACATTGCCTCCTCTGTGTGAACAGGAACTCACTTTCTGTCAGTAATTGCCAGAGAGGAAAAAGGGTGACATTTGCTTACTAAATTGTTCATTGGGAATTGTTTGCCCAGCACCAGCCATAACAGGTTGAGTACTTTTCACACGAGGGGCTTCTTTCTTATAGGGTGAAATCCAACCTCAGGCAAAGCCTGTGCAGAGCCACTTTCTCCTAAACCCTCAGGGAGACTTAAGTGGCGCATGGACTTTGTGCTGCGTCCCTGCACAGGGGTGAATTTAGAGCTGGTGAAAGCTGCCTGATTGACTGAGCCTCTAAGGGGAAGGGGCTATCTCATGCCTTATGCCTGTCCAGTCCTGAGTCTCTCCAAGCAAACATGTGAATTGTAAAGGCAGTTTTGTGGTTGGGACTCCTGTCTACTTAGAAACCAGCCTAAGACCCACACAAGATAGCCATCACGTAGTAAGAACATACAGTCACTATCCACCTGGGCTAACTTCAAACTACCTATCCCAGTACCAGTAACCAAACTACCTACCCCATTTCTAAGCTCCTAATCCATCCATTTTGATTGAGGCCAGTTTTGTAAACTGATTTAGCTTCCCCCTACCACTCCCAGATCTATATACTACACAAGCAATAAACGGTGTCTTATTTTATTACTCAGTTAATCCAAAGAGTGTGGTAAGAGCTGTCATTCAGTACAAGGGATTTAATGATTGGAAGATTTATAGCTTCAGCTGAGTTTTGTGCTGGTATTTGTCTAGTAATTTTCCCAAGGAAATAAAAAACCAGCTGGAACAAGGAAGCTACGGAGAGGAGCGGGACCAGAGTACAAAGGGCCTTGTTACTTCTCATAAAGATGCCCATTGAACCTTCTTATGCCAAGAGCTGGTTGAGTATTGTTCAGCATATACCTGCTGGAAAATGATGATCAGTGTAAATAGAAACTATTGCCAGGAGAGGGTCAGTTACAACAAATTTTGCAAAAAATGTTAAAAAAATATTTTTAAATAGTTGAAATGTCCCATCCCGGCATTTTCAAAATGAAGAATTCTGGTTTCCCTGTTGGAAATGACTTTTTGTTTCAAAACTTGAACTAATTCTAGTGAAAAATTTAAAAAAAAAGAAAAAGAAAAAAGAAAAGGTTGAAATCAAAAAGGAAGGTTTCAGAATTGTTGAAATTTACCATGGAGGGCCTATGATGGGGAATGGAAGGGGGACTACAATAGAGGGCCATCCTGAAATTCCTCTCCAACGCACAGATTCTAATGTGCAAGGCTGTGTGTGACCCACTGCCCAATTCAAAATGGCTGCCAAGTTACTTTGTAGAATCATGGAACTATGCCATACCTTGAGCATGAAAGGTGCTGTGTAATGACCAGCACTGTCCTTCTGCATGTAATGATCATGCTCACGTGAGAATCATGCTTCAGAATTTACAAGGAACTTCTCACACCAACAAAAATACCAGCATACCGCTTTAAATTGGCCCACCATGCAATACAACATTTACCCTTTTTCTGATAATCCTCTGTGACATACTTGGCTATAATTCTGACTGGTGGAGGGCTGTGTCACCCCTGCCCTGCAACTTTGGGTGCCTTACAATGCCTTGCTGAAGTAGCTGCCACCTGGGCCGCTCACAAACAGCCTTCCAGCATGCAAGCCACACCCTGAGTGTCTGTGTGTAACTGCACCCTGCCAGTTATAGCCTGGTTCTCATCAGCCTTGGTTATACTGCAGGGTGACCGCAACACACCTCCAGTCCTGGATTTCCCTCCAGAAATGTATATCCTGTACTGCCCAGCCCTCTCCTGGACAATACAGATATTTTAAATCCATTATTCATTTAAGGGAATAATATACCACCTTATTATTTTAAATAGAGTTACCAAAACACTTCATCTTAAACACACTGGATTAGATAAAACAATAAAACAAATTTATTAATAATAAAGAGATAGATTTTAAGTGAGTACAAGTAATGAGGCATAAAAATCAGGAATGGTTACAAGAAAAATAAAGATCAAATGCTCACTAGTGCCTAATTTAACAAACTATATTAGAGTCAAGTACATTTTCTCGTCACATGCTTCCAGTAAGGTTACTGACCAAACTCATCACCCCCCAAAGTCCAACGGCTGCTTTCCTTTGTCTTCTTAAGTGCGATGGCAGAGACAGACAGGGAGAGAGATATACACCCCTGCTTTTTATAGTTTCAGTCCCCCTCTTGAAAAACATTTCTGGCTGAGAACCAGGAGACAAAGTGTCTATGTGGAATGATGTTCCCTGCTGTTTTCCCCACCTGTTGGAGCTTCCTTTGTTTCCCCTTCCTGTCTGATGACTCTGTTTACTGCTTAAATGTAAATTAGTGCGAGCACACATTCCTGTGTATAGGACAGACCTGTTTACCAACTTCTGCCTGGGTGGGGTTTGGACCATGTGTTAATAACATCATACAATCTTATAACTTCACATTACAGAGTGGCCACATACATGTTATCAGGACAATACTGACCAGCAAATTATGAGTTTTCAAATGATACCTTCCAAGGCATACCATGTACAACGATTATTACAATAGTGTGTGGAAAGTGAATACAGGTATGTATTCCACCACACCCTCCTAAGTTGTTCTGCCTCAGACAAATGCCTTTCCATCAGAAGATTGTCACTTCACACTGACATGCTCTGTTATCGCAGAACCCCAACCAAGCAGCCAAACCCACCCCCCCAAATCCAACAACAAAAACCAAACAAACCATAAAACCCTACGCCAAGCAGTGTCTTGACCCCCCCAAAAGGATCAGTGCAAGGTACTCCATGAAGTCCACCAAAGATTTTGCTACTGCTTTTACATGGAAGGCGCTCAGATACTATGGTGATGGGCGGCCTTATAACACCCTAAGAGAGAGCAAGATTTACAGATAAGTCCAGAAGGGACCATTGTGATCAACTCGTCTGACCTCCTGCATCACACAGGCTATAGGACTTCCCTGAACTGAGGTCCATTTGAATGATTACAAAAAAAAATCCACTCAATTTAAAAATAGACAGTGATGGAGAATCCACCACAACCGTTGGAAAGTTATTCCAATGGCTAATAACCCTCACTGTTCAAAACGTTTGCCTTATTTCTAGCCTGCATAGATAAACTGGCACTGATACAAAAGCTTGTGGGAAAGCAGGAGCTGATAAGAAACCCCAGGGTCATTGGTGGCGATGGTGGTTAGTTCACACAGCTGTTCTGGACCTAGGTCAGTGCACGCTGCAGGCTGCTAAAGTTAAGCCTCCCCACCCTGGTGTGTGTCAGATTCTGCATGAGGTTTCTTTGATGCTGTGAATACCAATACCATTAAGAGTCTGATTTATTTACCTGCTCCCAAGATGTTCCCACGTTAGCTTGATGCAAATGATACGTGGTGTTTCCATCGCACTTTTCATTGGTTGGTCGCAAAGCACTTTAAACAAACAATGTGGGTAAGGATTATTATCTCCATTGAAAAGACTTGGGAACTGAGAGGTTAAGTGATCAGATCAAGGTGACAGAGCCAAGAATAAAACCCAGGTCTCCTGACTCCAAACCCCTGCTCAGTCCATTATATTAGATGTCTGACATTAGCAATGTTCCTGATAGCTGAGGCCTTGCTCCTAAGGTGCTACAGAACTAAACAAATCATTGAATATAATGAATAGATAACGAACCTATATTAACTGCACCCCTGAAATTCCCATTGATCTCCCCAGCGATATGTGTTTTTTCCAAACTGCTACTGTTTGCCTTTTCCAAGCAAGTGGATGGTTTGAAATTACTGTTATGATCCCTGAGGATTGTTCCTAGGAAGTTCGCTTCTTTCTTTGTGGGAGAGCTGTCTGCACTCATCAGCTAGCTCCTATGAGCATGTCTCCCCTGCAATAAAAGACCCGTAGCACAGCTGCAGTCAGCTGACTTGGGCTTGTGGGGATCAGGCTGCGGGGCTACAAATTACAGTGTAGATGTCTGGGCTCAGGCTGGAGCCAGGGCTCTGAAACCTTACAGGGGGAATAGGTCTCAGATCCTGGGCTCCAGCCTGGGTCAAAACATCTACCCTGCTATTTTTAACCCCGCAGCCTGAGCCCCACGAGCCTGAGTCAGCTGACCTGGGCTCTGCGACTTGGTGCCGTGGGTGTTTCACTGCAGTGTAGCTGTGTCAAGATTGCTAGCCATACAGACTTGGCACAAGGAGGCCTAGGAGAGGGTTGGTTGCAAGTGCTTTTGATTAAGTGACTCTGGACGCTCGTTTGCTTTACAAATACAGCCAGTCTCTCCATAGGCGCCGACTTCCCCTCTACTCGGGGGGAGGGGGGGTGCTCGACCCCACCCCCAGCCTCCGCCCCGCCTCTTTCCACCCCTGCTCTGCCTCTGCCCTGCCTGTTTCCGCCCCCTCCCCCGCGGGGACTGAGGGGATGAGACTGATATTCCCTCCCTCCTCTTTCCTCTCTGCCTGTCCCCTCCCATGCAGGCATATTATTTGGGTGTTTATGGATGCAAAGGGATGGAGGCTATTGGGTCAGAAATCTGGTGTAGACCTGACTTCGTAGCATTAATTCTATTGCAGTGCACATTACAGAGCTCACTTGAAAGTAAAGTATATGTGAAGAACTCATCCACCCGATTATAGTGACAAACCCTCCAAGAGAATATTTTGATACTCCCAAATCATAAATGTGAGGGCTGAAGAAATCAACAATAGACAAGGGCTTCAGCACAGAAGCTGCCCTTGAACTGTGTTTCTAAAATGTGCAGCGTTATGTAACAACGGGGAAAGGATGGAAAAATACCATCTGATGCAACTGCTTCACTCACTGGCTGTGACTCACTCAGAAGAGAGAGCTATCTGAAGGAAGATGTTTCTCAGGAAAAGCATAAATGGGATTCCAGAACAAGAGCACATGGCATACGACTCTTTGGAAGCCTGGCTTCTCATCTCTTCTTCGTAGGATTCCTGCCTGTTTCATCCCAGGAGAGTGTTATTTAGTACTTTCCATTTTCAGAACACTTTATAGAGTGTGGGTCAGATTCTGACAGTGCTTTGGGTCCAATCCTGCAAGCAGATGCACCCAGGCAAAGTCCCACTGGAGTCAGTGGGACCTCAGAAGGGGTATATTGGCACATCTGCTTGGAGAATGGGGTCTGAAAGTGGAGTAACTCTTCCAGATTTATGCTCATGTAACTACCATCAGAGTCTGGCCCAAATGCATCCTTGGTATAACTCCACTGACCTGACATACACCAAGGACGATTTTAGTTTATTAACTAATTAACCCTCACAACAACCCCATGTTGTATATAAGTATTATTAATGCCATTTTACACATAGGAAAACTGAGACTCAAGCGATTGATGCAGTCCTAGGATGCATGAGGTAAGGTATTTCCAGCAGAGACAGGGAAATGTTAGAACTTTTATACAAGGCACTTGGTGAGACCTCATCTGGAATACTGAGATGAATTCAAACTGGAATAGGTGCAGAGAAGGGCTAGTAGGATGATCCGAGGAATGGAAAACCTACCTTAGGAGAGGTTTCAGAGTAGCAGCTGTGTTAGTCTGTATCCACAAAAAGAAAAGGAGTACTTGTGGCACCTTAGAGACTCACAAAAGTTTATGCTTAAATAAATTTGTTAGTCTCTAAGGTGCCACAAGTACTCCTTTTCTTTTTACCTTAGGAGAGGAGACTCAAAGAGCTTGGCTTGTTTAGCCTAACCAAAAGAAGGCTGAGGGGAGATATGATTGCTCTCTATAAATACATCAGAGGGATAAATACCAGGGAGGGAGAGGAGTTATTTAAGTTAAAGGCCAATGCTGGCACAAGAACGAATGGCTATAAACTGGCCATCCACAAGTTTAGGCTTGAAATTAGGCAAAGGTTTTCTAAGCATCAGAGGCGTGAAATTCTATAACAGCCTTCCAAGGGAGCAGTGTGGGCAAAAAGCTTAACTGGCTTCAAGACTGAGCTTGATAAGTTTATGAACGGGATGGTATGATGAGACCGTCTACACTGGCATGTAGCTGATCTGTGACTGCTAGCAGCAAATATCTCCAATGGCCAGAGACGGGACACTGGATGCGGAGGGCTCTAAGTTACTGCAGAGAATTTTTTCCCAGGCGTCTGGCTCGTGGTTCTTGCCCATATGCTCAGGGTCTAACTGATCACCATATTTGGGGTCAGGAAGGAGTTTCCCCCCAGGTCAGATTGGCAGGGACCCCAGGGGTTTTTCGCCTTCCTCTGCTGCATGGGGCACGGGTCACTTGCAGGTTTAAACTAGTATAAATGGTAGCTTGAAGTCTTTAAACCATGATCTGAGGGCTTCAGTAACTCAGCCAGAGGTTAGGGGTCTATTACAGGAGTGGGTGGGTGAGGTTCTGTGGCCTGCAATCTGCAGGAGGTCAAACCAGATGACCATGATGGTCCCTTCTGACCTTAAAGTCTATGAGTCAATGACTTGCCCATCATCACACAGTGAGTCAATGGCAGAGACAGCACTAGACACCACATCTCTCAACTCCTATCCATAGGGCTACACTGTCCCCCTTTGACCTGAGTGGAGTGACTCTGGATTTACACAAGGGTAATTAGGAGCACAATTTTACTCATGATCATGTGACTTTCCAACATCAGTCAGAAGTTTCTAGTTCCAAGGCCCATGATCAATCCACCATTCCTTGCTGACAATCTGCATAAATACACCAGATTAACTATACCTGGTCTTATATAAGGGGACATGTATAATTAAGAAGTTGGTTCCTCTTTCAGTTCTGTGCTGTTTTGCCTGCAACTTGTCCCTAGTGACAGCCTTTGACCGAGTGCTGGTCCTCTTTATGTACAGGTTGTTTTGTTGTGGAATTTGTGCCACATTTGGTGGAGGAGACAGTGATAATAAAATTCAGGCCCTACAGTATTGTCTTGGTTTGTTGCTTGCTTATTAGACTCACAAAGGTGCAGTTCTCCGAGCCGTATGCAAGCACTTCTACAACAAGGGCTGCGTTGCTAGCTGCTGTCTTCACAGCTGCTTTGAGAAATGGTTTGTTTGGTGGTAACCCAATAAATCCAATTTCCTCCTTTCCTGTTTGCCTGACTTTGAACAACGGCTGACAACAGGGTCATACTGAATAAGGACCATGGGGCTTGCAGTCCTTGGGGCTAAATACTGCGGGTGTGATCCAAAGTTACTCCATTGAGCCAGTCAGCCCTAGCGAACATGGGTACAGCTCCATTAACGTAAGGGAAGTTGCACCACTCACACCAGGACTGAATGTGGTTCACTGATCTCCCTGGAATTGTCCAGATTTACACAGGAGTAACTGAGAGCTTCGAATGCTTTGAAAAATTGAGATGGGAATAATATTGGCAACAATGTAAAACTCACTGAAAACAACTGTACTGTAGATAGAACTTGCAGTGGGGCATTCAACTTACTTAACCAGGAGAACATCATTTCTCTTCGGCAGTCCCCTGCCTCATTCACTATGCAACTTCCAACTTCTGCAACAAATAAGGCAGGGGTCCTACAGACCACAATCTCCTTCACTACACAACCCCAGTTCATCTCCAGATCAGCTCTATCCTATGCACTGAATGAGGCAGAGGTCCTGTGGAACAACAGTGTGTGATCATGTAATCAAAGACTGTATCATAATGCATACACATAAGGAGGACAAATTAAAGTGGCACGGGCAACCTTAATTCTGGCATTTCTTGGCTTTGGAGAGCTTGACTTTGCAGCAGGAAAGTTCATTCAGCACAGTGGGCTTGGCTTAAAAAGAACATGCAAACACAGAAAGCTTGACACGTCCATCTTCATGTGATCAAAGAGTAGCCTTACACACATGACCTTTAGATAATAAAGAATAATCGACTGCAATTAAAATGACATACTTGAAAAAATATTATGTACATGCAACTGTCTTGGTCAGAACACACCCCCAGACACGTGCTGTATTTTCATGTCACATTAGGTCATTTAAAGTGAGACAATAATGTTTGCAAAGGCAGCAGCGTCACACTTGCCATCACACAGAACTGTAGCTTAATGTAGCAGTATATAGATATATATTTGTACAATTGTGTATATTCCTTCAATTAAGAGATGCAAACAATCATCACTGGCAAAGGAGGACATGACAGCAGAGGTAGGTCGTGCCTCCATATACATGTGGGCCTTCATTGTTGATGAGCTATAGCTGCATCAGCTGTTTCCTTTGGGTCTGTTAAATCCCATTTATTCGTGAGGTTGAATCGTCTAGAGTAATGTAATTTTTCCTTGTAGGAAGGAGATTAAGATGGAACCTAATGATGTATCCATTTCTGAGGAATATTTGGTTTCAATATCTAGTGGTGGGAAAAATACTACAGATGTGGAATTTGGGTTTGGTTTGTATGGGTACTCAAAGGCTGACTTTTGCCTTGTGTGTTGATTTCAATGGGGAGAATTTGGCCCCCAAAGTTTGGATGCTGATCCAAAATTTATCCAAACGGCAGATGGGCCTGAACCAAATCAGTGGATGTGAGCACACAGTGGAATTTGGATCCAAACTTTGCAGCTGAAGCCCATCTCTGATCCCAACTCTTGGTCAGATCCTCCACTGTATGCCAGTCTGACTCCGCTGAAGCTAGTATAGTCAGCATAACACTCATGTTATAGAGTGAAAAATCAGGTCCTATACCCGACCTTCTTAAATCAGCACATTTTCTGCAATCTCTCCAATGCAGGGTTAGTTGTGATAGTCTACGACTTGTTGCAGTCTGTCAATCTAGAAAGAACAGGAGAGTATCTTTTCGGCAGGAGTTAAACTCTCCTGCTGCCAGTTCCAGCCAGAATTTGGAAGACTGGAAGCCAGAGAAAAGGAAAAATTATGAAGATTGAAAAAAGAAACAAGATAGGGCGCTCATGCTGCAAAATCCAGATGGTTTTTGACTCCAAAGTTTCACAGCTGTCTATGTGATGACCACCATCTGTGCCAACAGCAGGGATTGAACCAGGAAGCTCCAAAGATGAACATGCGAGTCTACAGGTCAGCTAAAGAGCTACCTACTAGAACGTAGAGAGGAAACAGAGCCATATCCTTTGTGGACTGGATGCAGAGGGGGATGTGTAACAGCAGCGGGTTACTTCTGCACCTTGGGTTTTGGTCAAGCCCATTTCTTTTAAAAAACTCGTTAACCAAATATAAGAAATAGAGCTCATTAGAAAGTTTTTGTCCCTCGCAGTTTCCCCTTGGTAAATGCAGTTTTGGTGAAACTGATTTCTTTGTGCAAAATAGTATCAATTTTGATGGCATTTCATTTTGAGAAAAGTTGTAAAAAGAACATTTCAAAAATATCGTAACCTCCTATGTTGACATTTTCCGATCAAAATATTTTGCTTTTTCGTTTTGAAATGTACTTTATTTTACATTTTAAAAAATTGAAAATAAAATGGGTTGAAATTGAAATGAAAGCTGTCAATTGACTCCAAATAAGTTTTTTTTCCTAGAATTTCATCTCATGAAACAATTTGAAATTTTGGCTTTTCACCCTGATTTCAAAATCTTGAAATTTTTCATGGGACAGAAAATCCATTTGCCAGTCAGGTCTAATAATAATCCCATTTAGCGCAATAGTGGGATTTGAATCTGGGACCTTCAGTACTAACTTGACCCTTTACCACTTTACCTAAAAGCCTAACTCCTCCAACTGACAGATGCAGTTGACTCACATACTCTTATACAGACCGGCCATAAGAGGAAGCACTCAATAAACACAGAGACTGAAATATGCGTCTTCCATTCTCCAGGTGGTTCCTTCAAGCCAACATTGAGTGCCTCAAAGATAACAACTGACACTGACGTGGTGGTGAAAATGTTGGTGGCTGTCTCCAGAAGGGCTTCTGTTGCCACCACCAGAGCTCAAATAATGGTGCTACCAAAGAGAAATTTTAAGAAAAAAAAGTCTAGTGTAGACAAGGCATCTGTGTGGAACCTGAAGTAGCCAACATGCATATGTTTAACACAATGGATCAGCTAATATCTAACATGAAAAAGAAAAGACAGCTCATACTCATAGTCGGAATTACACTGCAAGCCCCATGACTTGTTCAACAATAAGTGCAGTGCCAGTTCTTGATTTCAAGCCAATCTATCATGTGACAAGGCAGTCAGGAGTTTTCTGTTTCAAACTGCAGTGTGTTAGTACAAATGTTTATGCAATCTAGGAATGTCCATGCAAATAACCACTCATCCAGGATAGCTGGCTGAATTACAAGCCAGCTAGAGAGCTTCTATGTCTTTGTTTTTCTTGTCAAATGTATGGACCTAAAATTAATAAACTAGGTCTCAGATCTTTGAGAACCTTGAGTTAGTCTGCTGAGATGAAGTGGAACAATTCTTAGGCAATAACTTAGGCAAAATTCCCACTGACTTGAGGGAAAGTTTAGCCTTGGTAAAAAGAAAAGGAGTACTTGTGGCACCTTAGAGTCTAACCAATTTATTTGAGCATAAGCTTTCGTGAGCTACAGCTCACTTCATCGGATGCATACTCTCCTGCTGGTAATAGCTTATCTAAAGTGAACACTCTCCTTACAATGTGTATGACAATCAAGGTGGGCCATTTCCAGCACAAATCCAGGGTTTAACAACTTTAGATAAGCTATTACCAGCAGGAGAGTGGGTTTGTGTGTGCATGGGGGGGGGGGGGGGGATAGAGAAAACCTGGATTTGTGCTGGAAATGGCCCAACTTGATTATCATACACATTGTAAGGAGAGTGATCACTTTAGGTAAGCTATTACCAGCAGGAGAGTGGGGTGGGAGGAGGTATTTTTTCATGCTTTGTGTGTATAAAAAGATCTTCTACACTTTCCACAGTATGCATCCGATGAAGTGAGCTGTAGCTCACGAAAGCTTATGCTCAAATAAATTGGTTAGTCTCTAAGGTGCCACAAGTACTCCTTTTCTTTTTGCAAATACAGACTAACACGGCTGTTACTCTGTAGCCTCGGTAAATAATGCAGGATCTGACTGAATATCAAGGTAAAGATTGTGAGAGGAGAACTTGTTTTGCCAAATTTAAAATCCACTCAGAATCTGTGGGCTCCAGACTTAGATTTGGGGTATTGACCTTTGGCAAGCTGTGTTGTTCTGAGCAGCCTCACGTTCCCATAATAGTCTCCGAAGTAGGTTACAAAATTGTTTCCAACAAAGAATCATTATGGTTTGCATGGCACAGCTTTGCCTTCAGTTAAAAATACAAATTAATCCATCAGTATGACATTTGAAAAAACACTTCTGGGAAGGCACGGTTCATGAAACTCCAACAATCACACAAAACAAAACTTTTAAAAAATAGTTCTAAAGGTCTAGAGAATTCACAGAACCTAACCCACCTCTACTCCGTCCCACCTCTATAAAGAACTAGGACTGAACCTATCCCATCATGCTGAATGCATATGTAGAACTAACTACTGAGGTGAAAACCTCAGTGACATGTGCGTCCATTGGGCCTTCTGTAAACTCTTGCGTGCATAAGTCACTTCATCTCATTGTGCCCCTTGTCCCCCACGATTTATCTGCCTCTTATATTTAGACTGTAATCTTTTTGGGGCAGGGACTGTCACTAGCACAATGGGGCCCAATCTTGGCTGGGCCTCCAGGCATTATAGTAATACACATAATAAACAATAACCAATCCCCTGGTGGTTTCTACTTCCATTCAACTCATTACGTAATACAACTTAGCCGGCGTAAGTTGGTTTAGACACATTTTGAAAACATAACCAGGGTCCCAATATTACTATTTTGAGGGGTGTTTCTGGTGCAAGTGTCTACAGAAATGGATGGACTACATAGATTTGTAGAGTAACCCCACCTGCTGCAACAGAGACTTGTTGGCCCTATGATGCTGTTATCAAGGCAACATGTATATGAAATAGTGCCAATAAATTCTCCTGTGGTGGGTGGGTGGGAGTTACTCTAAGAACCGGCTCCAAAAGCGTAAACTGACTGATTTTCTATATTTGGCTTGATCAGAATGCTGCACTGTTGGTCTGTCGTTTGGTGTTGCTGGCTTTTTAAGCCGTTCACATGTGAGATTGTGGGCTGCTGGCCTGTCTCCCCCGTCCAGGGAGAACTCACTGCCATGCCCAAGTCTCATTCAGGGGCACAGTTTTATTTAACATAAAACAAGCAAAAACCTAAGAACAAAAAGCAGTTCCGCGGCCCGCGTGGGCTACGGCTCCCAGAGATATTTACCATTGTCTCCCCGAGTGCTGAAAGGGCACACCTGCCCTTCAATCCCTGCTTCTGGGTCTACTGCAGGAGGCCATCTCCCACCTGCAGCTCCCCAGCTGAGATACTTGCTGGCTTTTATAATCTCTTGACCCCTTCCCAGCTGGGGCTCTTAAATGAACAGGGCTGGCTGCCCCAGGCCCATTAGCCTTTAAAAGGACAGAACACCCTGTTACAGCCTGTTACAGTCGCATCTCTAATTTTAAAGGTTATGAGATACGAACTGAATTTCTAGCCAAGCCAATTAGATCCTCACCTTCAGGAAAGCAAAGGATTGCAGCTAAGCAAACAAGGGCAATAAACATAGAGCCATGGATAAGTCACAGGCACCGGCTCTTCATCACATGGTATGCAGTAATGCGGAAGATCTGAAGTCAGTTTCCCCAACTCTCCAAGTTCCGGGGTTCCCAATCCATGAGGACCGGACCTTGCTTCATCTTCCTGCTTGTTCTCTGACTAGTCATATATCTGGATCCAAAACTGCCATTTCTGGATAACTGAAGAGCCCCAGTGGAGTCAGAAATATGTTAACTTCCCAGATATTGACAGTGTCGGAGTCCAAGGAAAGATGAAAATATTTCTCAGCTGTTGACACTGTGTCCTGATTTCAGGGAAGGACAGAGTTCCCATAATGTCAGAATCCCGTAATGGTGAATTCCCATCAGCACTTTAGTGTCAGGCTCGGACAGCTGACCTGTAAAGCTCATTCAATAGATATGCTCATGTGAACTGATGTCCATGTCAAATGTACCCCAGAATTTTGGAGCTATGTGAGATCTTAAACAGGAGAAGAGTAAATGTGGCATATGCATAAGAGATCATGACCGGGCGACGACTTACCCCTGTGGCCCCTCCTGCTGGTCTCTCAGGGAATTAGCTCTTCCAGCCTCCGGAGCGCCCTCTGCAGGCCAGTATCTCGCTGCTGCTGGCCCCCGTGTCCCTTCCGGACCCTGGTGCCCCTTTCCTCGGGGTGCTGCCCCCTGGCAGTACTCCCACAGATCTGGGTCTCCCCCTCCCAGAGGAACCCCCGCCCTCTATCCCCACTTTGCCTCAGTCTTTGGCCACTGCCAGTCATCAACTAGCCCCTGTTCCCTGGGGCAGACTGCAGTATATAAGCCACTCATCACAGGCAAGGGGGGTTTGGACCTGCTGCCTCTGCCTACCCGTGGGCTGCCCCCTGCAACCCTAGTACCCTTTTTGGCCTTATCCTAGGCCTGCAGCTGGGGGGTTTCCAGGCCAGAGCTCCCCAGCTCACTGGCCTTCCCCCAGCCCTGATCCACCTTAGGTACCCAGGTACGCTCCCCAGCAGCCAGGCCCTTCTCCCTCTAAAGGCAGAGAGAGAGAGTCTGTTTCCTGGCCCATTGCCCTCTTATAATTGTCAGCGGGGCCCTGATTGAGCTGGCCACACCTGTGGTCAGCCACTCACTCAGCTTTTCCCAGCCGCAGCCCTCTCCAGGACTGCTTTTAACCCCTTCAGGGCCAGAACGGGGTGACCACCCCGCTACAGAGACTAAATGGAAAAGTTGCAAAGCCAAGATGCTACAGGAGGGTTACAAAATCTACTATTCAGGGAGTTATGTCTCAAAACAGTCTTGGAGTTATTTTGGATGAAATCACGCAGAGGCATGTGACAGAGATCGCCAGAAGCTCAGACCAACTGCTGAGCATTAAACTGTGTTGGGAAAAGATAACTATCCGTGTAGTAAGTGGGTGTGCACCACAGTTAAGAGAGGATCAAAAGGTAAAAGGGGAGTTTTCTGATGAGTTGTTGTGCCTTATGGGTAACATGCCATCCAATGGGAAGATAATTATCAGAGCAGATCTAAATGCACATGTTGGAACTGGGAAGACTGGGTATGAAACTGTCCATGGAGGCCACAGCATTGGAACCAGAAACTCCGAGAGGGTAACGGTCCTACACTAGCATTGGACTTGGGGATCACAAACACATAGATTATGAATGATCAGTTTTAAGGCAATACTTGGTAAGGGCATTGTGAGACAGCACAGACTTCTCCTTATGGACTTCAGAAAACAGAGAGCTTGGAAGCATCTGAACTCCGGGACCCTGGAGGCCTAAGTGTTGGAAGCTTAAAGATGAGAATGAAAAAAACCTTCAAACAAGGAGAAATGTGTAGACTTCCTAAATACATGCAGGGATATGTGGAGGACAGCTGGTTCAAACTAAAGTCAACTTTTCTGGAAATGGCACATGAAGTCCGAGGAGTGATAGAACAAGTGCTGAAAAGGATAAGAAGGGAGACATGGTGTGGGATCCTCAAGTTAAAGAATCTGTTGAAAAAAAAAAAAAGGTAACCTTCAAAAATGTCAGGCCAGTGGCTCAAGCCGTGATAAGATGACGTACATGGAAGCAAAAAGGAGGCCAAAAGAAGTGTTGCTGAAGGCCTGGCTTGTAATAAGCTATATAAGGCAAGAGAGAAAATGGTGACGGATGTGAGTGTGTTTGCTAACATTGGAAAAGAACATGGTATTTTGCAAACGGATGGTGAGTCAATAAACAAAGTTTGGAGTGATTACTTTGAAAGGGTGATAAATGAGGAGAACCCATGGGAGGAATTAAGAACATGTAAGCCGAACCAGGGCATGACAGATTGAACCTAGATGGAAGAGTTTGCAGAGGCACTTCAGAAAAAGTAAAAAGAGATAGCATCTGGGTCAGATAAAGTACCAGTGGATGCGGTGAAGTCATTGGGAAGGGAAGGCATCAAGTGTCTTACAAGTTTCTTCAATGATATTGTTAAGAAAGGGAAAATGCTGGATGAATGGTGTAAAAGTTTTGTGGTGCCTATTTTTAAACATAAAGGAGATATTACAGTGCATGTTAATGATCACCCAATGAAGCTTACGTCACATGCTGTGGAAATATGGGAGAAGATTATTGAAAAACATCTGACTGGAATGGATGAAATTTGGAAGAGTCAGTATGGATTCATGACGGGAAGGAGTGATGCCATATTTGTCCTATGTAACCTCATGGACAAGATTTGGATGACTTTGAAAACTGGAGTAATAGAAATGGGATGACATTAAATAGTGCAAAGTCAACACTTAGGGACTAACAACAAGAATTTTTGCTATAAGCTACAGACATACCAGTTGGAAGTGACTGAGGAGGAGAAAGATCTGGGTGTATTGGTCTATCACAGGATGACTACAGTGAATTCTTTCCCAGGTGTCTGGGCTGGTGGGTTTCACTCACATACTGGGTCCAAGTGATAGTCATATTTGAGGCTGGGAAGGAATTTCCCCCCAGGTCAAATAGGCAGAGACCGTGGGGGTTTTCACTTTCCTCCACTGCATGGGGCATGCGTCACTTGCTGGTTTGAATTAGAGTAAATGGTGAATTCTCTGTAACTTGAAGTCTTTAAATCATGATTTGAGGACTTCAATAACTCAGCCAGAGGTTAGGGGTCTACTACAGGAGTGGGTGGCTGAGGTTCTGTAGCCTGCGCTGTTCAGCAGATCAGAGTAAATGATCATGATGGCCGCTTCTGGCCTTAAAGTCTATGAATCTATGAGTCCAGAGAAAAGAGATGGCTACTGGGCATGGTCTTTGTGGACCTGGAGAAGGCGTACAATCATGTACCAAGAGAATTAGTTTGGTCGAGTTTGTGACAGAGAGGCGTGACAGAAGGATATGTCCATCTTAACCAGGATATGTATGATGGATGAGTACTGTAATTAAAACTAAATGGGGCTATAGAAGAGAATTTCTCTTAAATTATGGCCTCCACCAGGGGTCAGCTTCAAGCCCCTTTTTGTTTGTGGTTGTCATGGATGTGATAAGTGAGAATTTGAACCTGCTGTTTGCCAATGACTTAGTGATATGTGCAAAAGATTGTGAGACCCCCGCAAGCCAACTTTGAACACTGGCAACATAGGCAGGCTGGGCTTAGAGTGAACACTGGTGAGACTGAAGCTATGATTCCTGAAGGATGAGGACTCAGCATAAAGGAGTTCACAGGCAGAGGGCTTTGAATAGTAAAATAACTTAAATACCAAGATCAATGGTTGCTGATGATGGTGTTCACTTGAGTGTTGCCCAGCATCATACTAAAGGTAAATGGTGGGACCTGACCCTAGTTCTCTGTGACAAAAAGATGGCAATAAAGTTAAAAGGTAGATGTATAAAACTGTAATTTGACCAGTCCTAATGTACATAATTGAGAGTTGGCCATACACAAGACAGGGAATCAGTATGCTTTTCACCATGGAACGGAAGATGTAGAGATGGTCAAATGGTTGGACATTCCATAATAGAAAATGAAACAAGGGTGTAAGAGGCTTAATATGAGCTGCTCCAATTGAAGACAAATTGAGCGAGGCTTGGCGATATTGGTATACGCATATCCAGTGGAGACATCAGTAGGATGGCTCTGCAATGATTGTGGATGAGAGACAACCAAATGGGAGACCAAAGACTAGGCACAAAGACTGGATATCAGCGGACCTCAGACAGATCAATCGGCATGACAGCCTGGCGTACAATAGTGAGTTTTGAAAGAGGGCTATAAAAGTTGCCGACCCTGAATAGGGAAGTGCCAAGAAAGAAGAAGACAGAGTTCCTGTAATGTCAAACTCCCATAATGGTGACCTCCCATCAAGCCCTTTAGGATCCCTCTGTTTCAAGGCTAGTTTAACTTTGTGGTTCTGATAAACATTCTGAGGCACGTGGACCAAGCAGTCTCTGGACACACCCTAGTGCAAGAAACGTGATTGTCCCTGGCCCTTGCACCGAATATGCAAAAACAGGGGAAAGCTCTTTGCATGCTTTCCCCCTTCCTTCCGTGGGCCTGCACAAGTGTCAGGGACCATCTGGGTCATTTCCACTCTAGGCCCTGCATCCCAGGAAGCCAGTGAAGAACTCACCCTTACAAACACCGCAGTATTCTGTAGTGGTTCCAAACACTACACCTGGCAGTAGGCACTACCGTCCTGTAATGCTACCTACCTGAGCCAACAATGCAACCTACCTGGGCATGAAGCCATCAGCCCTCGGGAAACTACAACTAGGTAGGGAATTGCAGTGCATCTCGTCAGTGACGTGGGCAACTGCAAGCACCTCAAACCTTCCACCATGCTCTACACTACCCTCTCATAGAATGTCATGTCAAATTCAAGGTCTTGATCCTTATGTAACCCTTCTGCCAGGCCAAGTTGATAGCAGCAAGGGCCGGGTTCAGTATACAGGGGTTCCCTCTCATCAAAGCAAATGCAAAACTGGCTCGAGCCCCCACCCAGTGACCTGGGAAAATTTTACACACCCCCTGGGTGCCTCAAAGAGGCAATACTTCCCCTCTCGCAAGCCTCGGTGTAGCAGAGAATCTTTAATAACATGAGGTAAACAACATCAGCATTAAATTGGGGAAACACCACAACTAGTGTTCATTAACCAAACCATGAGCAAAGACCCACACCAGCAAATTGGGCCACATCCTTTCCCTTGGGTTCTTGAGTCCCAGAACCCAAACGTCTCTTGAGTCCAGCAATCCACAAATCACCCAAAGTTCAAAAAGTCCAGCCCCAGAGTTCAAAAGTTCATCTGCAGAGTGTTACTCCCCAGTCTGGCTAAAATGTGCCTGTGTGTGGGGGAAAGAGGTAAGGGGCACCTTACGTGTCCTGAAGCTGACTGCCCCACAGGGCTCTGCTCCGCTGTCTCACGAACGGCTCCGCTCCACCACGACCGGCTCTGCTCAGCTCGCCATCTCACGAACAGCTCTGCTCAGCTCGCTGTCTCACGAACACTCCGCTGTCTCACGAACGGCTCCGCTCTGCACGGCTCACCTCGCTGTCTCACGAACACTCCGCCAGCCTATCCACAAACAGCACCACTGCACTCTAGTTCTTCCAGCTCCCCACTACTTGACACAGTGCTCAGTGATTCCAGCTCATAGTAGTGGGAGCCTTAGTGCTGGTGCACCATAAGGCCAAAGTGAATTCAGCACAGTATCTGTAGCAAGACTCTTAATAGACCCAAAATTAGCTCTGACAGTCCACAGTGGAGAGAGACAGAGGTGCAATTGGCTTTTCAGGCCCTCACAAAGAGGCCCACACCACCAGGTACAAATACCTGTCTCAAGCCTCTCTCAATTCACAGAGTTTTGGAACCCATGTCCCTTGCCTAGCGAGTGCTACTTAGTTGATGGTGAGTCCCTCCATCATAACAAAAGGCCAAGTACAGTTCCAAGCACAGTTCCCATAATCAGGGTAATAACAATTTATTCTTCCCGCCCCAATAACAGAGACACTGGGGATCCCACAACAGCCAAAGTGACCATTTGGGCAGTTATGGCCTCATTCTAGGCGGGATGGGTGTGCCTATGCAAATGAGATCAGCCCCTGAAGTTCTTTTCCACAACTTGCCATACCTCACCACCAGATGTCAGGGTGGAGCTCATCCTGACTCTGCTTACACTTAACTTCAAGGTACTGATTGATCTGGGGCCAGGGTACCTAACAGATCACTATAGCTTCCGGGAAAGGCCTATCATTTACAGTTCCACCCCTCAGGCACAGTGGACTTGTCTACAGCAAGGATAAAGCTTGTCTGCGTTGTGGACAAGTGCTTTCTCAGGGTCCAGTTCAAGACAGTGGAGTGAACTCTCACAGGAGTTAAAAGCCACCTCAAACCTCACCCCCTTCTGCTCCAAGGGCAAGGTGCTCTTTCTCCAGCCTTGCCATTGTTGATATAAACACAAAGAACAGTGTACATATAACATTACATTCCTACACAATTTCCCCCAGGGGCAGGGAAGGGGAAAAGAACAAACCACATATGACAGATGCTACATCATGTAATGAACTTCTGAAAGGTATTTGGGCCCAGATCTTCAAAGGTATTTAGGTGCATAACTCCTATCAGAGTTAGGCACCTAAATATCTTTGAGGATCTGGTCCATGGATGCTATGGTAATGAGGGCTAAGAACCTGAACAGAAGAGAACAGAACACAGTATTATGGCAGGTTTCATTGCTGCAGAACACTGTGTATTATATCTATCTATTGTCACCTGTCCTAGACTCTGGGTTCCTGTCCCCTAAAATAAAAACACACAATATAACATAAATGATTGCTCATCACTAAATATCCACCAATTTCCCCAACTTTTCACCCAGAACTTCCTTCAAAGCCTGAGAGAAAAGGTGAATTTTGCACCGTCCTCAGAAGATTTACAAATGTGGGCTATTTCGGACCAAGCGGGAAAGGAAGATTGAAAGCTGAGGGCCCTTCACAGGGATGCTTTTGCTTTCAAACAGTTTTGCTAAGTGTCCATTTTAACACCTTTGTTATGTGAAATGCTTTAAAATATTAGATTGTGAGCTCTTCAAAGCAGGGGACTTGAATTTCATTTGCCTGTAAAAAGTCACTGGCAGCTACGACGCCAGACGTATTAATACAATAATCATTTTGCAAAACTATGCAATCTACTAACAAGTGTTACCAAACAATAGCATATTTCAAACACTAACTAGTGAATGCTTTCATTGCCACTGTGGATTATCTCCATTTTATAGACGGAGCGTCTGGGGGCAGAGAGTTTCACTAGCTTTCCCATAGTCAGATAATAAATCAGTATCAGTACTAGGATTAGGACACAGCAGATTCTGGCAACTTGTCCTATGATCAGGCCATTAACTCATGCGTCTCTCAGCAGCCAGCCTCCAGCCTTCAGTGATGAGTGGGGCGTTACCAGCAAAGGGCTTAATCCAAAGCTTATTTAAATTAAAGGGAGTCCTTCCTTTGGCTTCACTGGGCTTTGGCTCTGACCCATAGAGCCAAGTGGGGGCATCACAACGAGTAGACATCGGTGATCTGGAATGGAGGAAATATGAAAACGGAAGGGAGAGGCTCTTTGAAATGCAATTCCCTTGGGAATACCCTGCCCTCCCTTTCCATTTTACGGGGGCGGGGGGGCAACCTGGGCATATTTCCCAAGTGGCTGGATTTCTGGTAGCCCAGTTTGCAGGCCACCCTTAAAACCAACACAAGATGAGCATAGTCAATCCCAAGAAAAGATGCCCGGCCAGAGAGCAGACAGGTGGCATTCAATCACCCCGCCTCTGATTATTGTTTCTAAGTGTGTGTGTGTGTGTGTGTAAAGCCCCCAAGGAAAGGGAAAAAAAGTCAGCTGTGTGAGGGAAGAGCCACAAGATTATTGCAGGACATGTTCCCATTCATCCCGATCATTTTTTCCTCCCTTTGGAAGCCAATGGCTTTTCCGTTGGATGCATTTCACTCAGTGGTGTTGTTAATCCCCATACACATCGCACTGCAGGAAACTGCTCACTCTGCAGTATTTCTCGCAGTCTGCAGTGAGTCATTCCCCCCCTCCTCCCTCAACATTATTACCTTTGCTTTAATAATGGGGGAATCTGAGGCACACATGGAGCAGTGAAATGACTTGTACCATTTCAGCAGCTGAGCTGGGATTGGTGTTTAGCTCCCAGCCCTTTGCTCAGTTTAACAATAAGCTGCTCCTGGGCAGAGACAGAAACTAGCTGTGTACATCGTGTTCTGCCTCCAGTGAGTTAGCCCAGCTGTTTCAAAATCATTCTCAGCAGCTCGCAAATAAACAGGAACAAGCCAAAACAACCCCTCCTGCATAAGCCTTGAATTGTCATGTGGAACACACCTAAGATTAACAAGGTTCAGACAGATTTACAATGAGGTTAGTCAATAGCCTCTGTTGTGTCCTCTTGATCTTATCTGGTGGGAGAAAGAGAACGGAAAGTTTCTCCTGTGGAGAACATTTGTGCTGTCAAGAAGTGGCCTCAGAATCCTGCTCCACTCCCCAGAGGAGATTTCCACTTTGCATGGAATGACTTTCAAACTCAGACTTTTCCTTCTCCCGGGGGGTGTCCCATCTGCATGGTCTTTCAAGCATTCATGGCAAGAAGTGCTGGAGTTTACAAGGGACAATGGATATAGATCCTACACACTGACGACTCCTTCAAAATCATGTGTCTGGCCATATTCTGGCCCTTGCTGTCTACCTGTATTGCCAACCTGAAAGGCCCATTTGGTGGCTTTTCCGACAAACAGTTTTGAAGGTTTCTTCTACACCACCCTTTACATATAGACCCCATATAGCCTCCTTTGAAGCCTTCCCAGATGAAGGACAGCCCAGTGGTTAGGTGGGACTTAGGAGATCCAGGTTCAATCCCCTGCTCTGACACAGACTTCCTGTGTGATCTTGGGTAAGTCACTTAGCCTCTCTGTGCCTCAGTTCCCCATTTGTAATATAATAATACCTAGCTGTTGTATAGCGCTTTCCAGCAGTAGATCTGAAAGCACTTTACAGAGGACAGCAGTGTCATTACCCTCATTTTATAGACACGGAAATGGAGAAAGGAAGGGACTTGCCCAAGGTCACCCTGCAGGCCAGTAGCAGAGCCAGGGACAGAGCTCAGATCTCTTAAGTGCCAGTGCAGGGCTCGAGCCACACTGAGTATAATACCCTTCCCTTCCTTCAAGGGGAGTTGAGAGGAAAATGCATTAATAATTGTGAGGTGCTCAGATGTGACATTAATGGGGGTCACATAGGTCTTGGATAGACAGCTCCTCAGTACTCTCTTTTTGGGGGAGCTGCCTACAAGTAATCAGCTAACTAATGTTGAACAGGATGTGAGGCATCTGGAGAAAGATGATGTTCTTTATTTAGAGGTTAAAAAAACCATCAAACTTTCCAAAGATTTGGCCACCATCAAACTGAGCAAATTGTTATGCTGTGTAACTAGATGATCATAACCTCATCCTCCATCCAAGGGCCTGTCTTTTCACTGTCTCACTCAATGTTCGTTTCAGATTAGATAGTAAACTCCTTGGGGGCAGGGCACCAGGTCTTTTTATATGGCTGCACAGCGCCTATTACCAGCGCACTGGGATTCTGTCTGGGATTTCTGGGTGCTGTGGTAATAGCAACAATAATGCATTAGTTATTATTGATAATATAGCATCATTACTTAGATTGTAAGCTCTTTGGGACAGAGGGGGGGTCTTTTTATTATATGTTTGTACTCTGACTACTGCAACAGAGTCCTGATCCATGTACAATGATGATTATTTATTATTATTATTATTATTAATAATAATAATGCATAGACATGTTCAAGATTTTTGGAGTTTGTGTAGGCTCCTACCAATCGAAAAATGATGAGGAATTGCACTGAGGTAACATGGAATCTTCAAAGCACTTTAGAAAGATTGACTAATTAACAAACACTAAGGAATTAAAATACACATCACCCCGGTGAACTAAATAAATATTATCCTCCTTTCCTAGAGATGGCTTGTAGAAGACTGCTGGAACAGGATGTCAAAGATGAGATGAAAATTCAGGAGTTCATGCATCCTATCTTGTTCTCTAACCATGATTTTCCCCAAACACACTTTTTAAAAAGAGAAATAATTAAAATGCCTGCCAGGGCTTAGCAGGTGTGTACCCAAAACTGCAAGCATTTTCCTGTGTAGCAATTTTATATGCAGCATCTTCCAACGCTCACATAAAGGGCAGTGACTTGATCCAGTTCTCCAGCTGGTGCCAGCCATCTGTAAGTTATCATGAAAGCTGGAGGGAACATAGCTGCATACCCAGCGTGTCTCCTGCTTGCTCCAGCTCTGTAATATCACAGACTCAAGAAGTTTGCCGGTGTCCTTAAAAAAAAACCCAGTCAAACAACCCCCACCATCTACCCTTCAAAAAACAAATAAACCAAAAAATCTCTCCTTGGAATTTAATGAAGACCCCCTTCTTTCCCAGTGAACAGGGTACACATATTTTGGAAAAGAGCAGCAATTCCTAAAGAGAGGGTGTGACTTACTGGACAGTCGGCTGGACTGAGGCTCAGTAGATTGGATATATCTGCCACTGGCTTGCCTGGACACTTTGGGCAAGTCACTTCCCCACTCTGTGACTCAGTTTCCCCATCTGTAAAATGACAACAATGACACTGATGTCCCTTGCAAAACCTTTTGAGAGCTACTGAAGTAAAGAACTAGGTATAATAATAATAATGTCATAATCTTTTATGCAGCAGGAGAGACTTCTTTCCATTCTTTTGCTCCTTCTTTCTCTCTTCCTCTGTCTTGTCTCTCCCTTCCTGCCCTCAACTCACCTTCACTGTCCTCCTTTTCCTTTCCCCCTCTAGTTTTCCCATTTCCCTCCTTATTTTACATGAAGCTGCATAGAGGAGGTGAATGGAATCAGACCACCCTTCTGTTTGCTCTGCAATTGCAAGGCCACTAACTTAAATCTCTCCCTCCCTCTGGTGTCTGAGCCCTGGTCTGCACAATGGGGTTAGGTTGAACTTAGCCGCGTTAAGTCGATTTTAAAATGAATGCGTCTACACAACCAACCCCGTTCCGTCGAACTAAAGGGCTCTTAAAATCGTCTTCTGTACTCCTCCCGGTGAGGGGAGTAACGCTAAAATCATAGAATCATAGAATATCAGGGTTGGAAGGGACCTCAGGAGGTCATCTAGTCCAATCCCCTGCTCAAAGCAGGACCAATCCCCAATTAAATCATCCCAGCCAGGGCTTTGTCAAGCCTGACCTTAAAAACTTCTAAGGAAGGAGATTCTACCACCTCCCTAGGTAACGCATTCCAGTGTTTCACCACCCTCTTGGTGAAAAAGTTTTTCCTAATATCCAACCTAAACCTCCCCCACTGCAACTTGAGACCATTACTCCTTGTCCTGTCCTCTTCTACCACTGAGAATAGTCTAGAACCATCCTCTCTGGAACCATCCTCTCAGGTAGTTGAACGCAGCTATCAAATCCCCCCTCATTCTTCTCTTCTGCAGACTAAACAATCCCAGTTCCCTCAGCCTCTCCTCATAAGTCATGTGTTCCAGACCCCTAATAATTTTTGTTGCCCTTCGCTGGACTCTCTCCAATTTATCCACATCCTTCTTGTAGTGTGGGGACCAAAACTGGACACAGTACTCCAGATGAGGCCTCACCAATGTCGAATAGAGGGGAATGATCACGTCCCTCGATCTGCTCGCTATGCCCCTACTTATACATCCCAAAATGCCATTGGCCTTCTTGGCAACAAGGGCACACTGCTGACTCATATCCAGCTTCTCGTCCACTGTCACCCTTAGGTCCTTTTCCGCAGCACTGCTGCCTAGCCATTCGGTCCCTAGTCTGTAGCTGTGCATTGGGTTCTTCCGTCCTAAGTGCAGGACCCTGCACTTATCCTTATTGAACCTCATCAGATTTCTTTTGGCCCAATCCTCCAATTTGTCTAGGTCCCTCTGTATCCTATCCCTGCCCTCCAGCGTATCTACCACTCCTCCTAGTTTAGTATCATCCGCAAATTTGCTGAGGGTGCAATCCACACCATCCTCCAGATCATTTATGAAGATATTGAACAAAACCGGCCCCAGGACCGACCCCTGGGGCACTCCGCTTGATACCGGTTGCCAACTAGACATGGAGCCATTGATCACTACCCGTTGAGCCCGACAATCTAGCCAACTTTCTACCCACCTTATAGTGCATTCATCCAGCCCATACTTCTTTAACTTGCTGACAAGAATACTGTGAGAGACCATGTCAAAAGCTTTGCTAAAGTCAAGAAACAATACATCCACTGCTTTCCCTTCATCCACAGAACCAGTAATCTCATCATAAAAGGCGATTAGATTAGTCAGGCATGACCTTCCCTTGATGAATCCATGCTGACTGTTCCTGATCACTTTCCTCTCCTCTAAGTGCTTCAGGATTGATTCTTTGAGGACCTGCTCCATGATTGTTCCGGGGACTGAGGTGAGGCTGACTGGCCTGTAGTTCCCAGGATCCTCCTTCTTCCCTTTTTTAAAGATTGGCAGTACATTAGCCTTTTCCAGTCATCCGGGACTTCCCCCGTTCGCCACGAGTTTTCAAAGATAATGGCCAATGGCTCTGCAATCACAGCCGCCAATTCCTTTAGCACTCTCGGATGCAACTCGTCCGGCCCCATGGACTTGTGCACGTCCAGCTTTTCTAAATAGTCCCTAACCACCTCTTTCTCCACTGAGGGCTGGCCATCTACTCCCCATGCTGTGATGACCAGTGCAGCAATCGACCTTGCTGGGTCAAATTTGGGGTAGTGCAGACGCAATGTGATGGTACTGGCCTCTGGGAGCTATCCCAGAGTGCTGCAATGTGGCCGCTCTGGACAGCACTTTGAACTCCGATGCACTAGCCAGGTACACAGGAAAAGCCCCGGGAAATTTTGAATTTCATTTCCTGTTTGGTCAGCGTGGCGAGCTCAGCAGCACAGGTGACCATGGTGGTCCCCCCAGAATCAAAAACAAGCTCCAGCATGGACTGAAAGGGAGACACTGGATCTGATTGCTGTATGGGGAGAAGAATCTGTGCAGGCCGAACTCGGATCAAAAAGAAGAAATGCTAATATATATGCCAAAATTGCACAGGGCATGGTGGAGAGAGGCTACAACAGGGACACACAGCAGTGCCGCGTGAAAGTTAAGGAGCTCAGGCAAAAGACAAAGGAGGCAAATGGGTGCTCCGAGTCAGAGCCCCATACATGCCGCTTCTGTGATCAGCTGCATGGCATTCTAGGGGGGGACCCTACCACTACCCCACCACTGTCCGTGGACACCTGCAAGAGGGGAGTCTCACGCAACAGGGAGGAAGATTTTGTGGATGAGGAAGAGGAGGAGGAGGAGGAGAATGTGCAGCAGGCAAGCGGTGAATCTGTTGTCCCTGGCAGCCAGGACCTTTTCATCACCCTGGAGCCAATACCCTCCCAAGGCGGGATCCCCAACCCTGAAGCTGGAGAAGGCAGCTCTGGTGAGTACACATTTGTAACTACAGTACAGGGTTTAAAACCAATAGTGTTTAATGTTGGTTTGCCCTGAAGAATTGGGATGCATTCACGGCCAGTACAGATACTGGAAAAGTCTGTTAACGTGTCTGGGGATGGAGCGGGAATCCTCCAGGGACATCTCCATGAAGCTCTCTTGGAGGTACTCTGAAAGCCTTTGCAGAAGGTTTCTGGGGAGGGCTGCCTTATTTTGTCCTCCATGGTAGGACACTTTACCACGTCAAGCCAGTAGCAAATAGTCTGGAATCATTGCAGCACAAAGCATGGCAGTGAATTGTCCTGGGTTTTGGTTGCATTCAAGCAACATTTGGTCTTTATCTTTCTATGTTAGCCTCAGGAGAGTGATATCATTCATGGTCACCTGGTTGAAATAGGGGAATTTTTCTAAGGGAACAGTAAAAGGACCCCGTTCATGCTGGGTTGTTTGTGCTTGGCTAAAAGGGATCATCCCGGAGAATAGCCATGCGGCGAGGGGAGGGGTGAAGGGATCATCCCAGAGAATAGCCACGCAGTGGGGTGGGGGACGGTGTGTGCTGCACATCCACCCGAAAACCACAGCGCCTCCTTTTAAATGTGAAACCCAACCGGCATTGCTTGCTATGGGAAAGGATGGCGCTGCAGTTTGAAACCATTCCTACATGTTCTGAAGGCGTAAGAAGCCAACCCCGCTTACCAAAAGGCTTACCATGGCTGCCTGGAAACCGAATTCTGTTGCCCAGCCGTTTGTGATGTGTCACCATATTGGCAGGCGCTCAATATAAAAGGCAAAATGCAACCTTGTACCTAAAGCACATGTGCTGTCTGCTGTGAATTGCTTGATTCACTGTGAAAGAGTCTCCCTCTTGTTCTCAGAAATGTATCATCTTAAATTTTACTCTCCCTTTCTATCTCCCCCCAGGTGCAAATGTTTCTATGCTCCCCCTATCATCTCTGTCCCTGAAGTTATCGCAGATTAGAAGGCGAAAAAAACGCACTCGCGATGACATGTTTTCTGAGCTCATGCAGTCCTCCCGCATTGATAGGGCACAGCTTAATGCATGGAGGCATTCAGTGGCAGAGGCCAGGGAAGCATTAAGTGAACCCAAACAGCAGAGGCAGGAGGTGATGCTGAAGCTAATGGGGGAGCAACTGGACATCATGATGCATCTGTGGAGCTGCAGAAAAGCCAACAACAGCACAGACCCCCCACTGCATCTACTGTATAACTGCCTACCCTCCTCCCCATGTTCCATATCCTCCTCACCCAGATGCCCAAGAACGCGGTAGGGGAGGCTCCGGGCACCCAGCCACTCCACTCCAGAGGATGGCCCAAGTAACAGAAGGCTGTCATTCAAACAGTTTTGATTTGTAGTGGGGCTACAATAAGCAATGTGGCCTTGTCCTTCTCTCCTCCCGCCCCCCGCCCCACCCATGCTACCTTGCCAGTTATCTCACTTTTTTTTAATTAATAAAGAAAGAATGCATGGTTTCAGAACAATAGTTACTTTATTTCCTTTGCCAGCTGTGATCGAAGGGGGGAGGGTGGTTGGCTTACAGAGAACTAAAATCAACAAAGGGGGTGGGTTTGCAGCAAGGAGAAACACATGCAACTGTCACACCGTAGCCTGGCCAGTCATGAAACTGGTTTTCAAAGCCTCTCTGATGTGCAGCGTGCTTAGGTGTGCTCTTCTAATCGCTCTGGTGTCTGCCTGCTCAAAATCGGCCGCCAGGCGATTTGCCTCAACCTCCCACCCCACCATAAACATCTTCCCCTTACTCTCACAGATATTATGGAGCACACAGCAAGCAGGAATAACAATGGGAATGTTGGTTGCGCTAAGGTCTAACCTAGTCAGCAAACAGCGCCAGCGACCTTTTAAATGTCCAAAAGCACATTCTACCACCATTCTGCACTTGCTCAATCTATAGCTGAACTGCTCCTTACTACTGTCCAGGCTGCCTGTGTATGGCTTCATGAGTCATGGGAGCAAGGGGTAGGCTGGGTCCCCAAGGATAGCTATTGGCATTTCAACATCCCCAATGGTAATTTTCTGGTCTGGGAAGTAAGTCCCTTCTTGCAACTGCTCGAACAGCCTGGAGTTCCTAAAGATGCGAGCGTCATGCATCTTTCCCGGTCATCCCATGCTGATGTTGGTGAAACGTCCCTCGTGATCCACCAGTGCTTGCAGCACCATTGAGAAGTACCCCTTGCAGTTTATGTGCTGGTTGGCAAGGTGGTCCGGTGTCAAGATAGGGATATGTGTTCTGTCTATCGCCCCACCACAGTTAGGGGACCCCATTGCAGCAAAGCCATCCAGTATGACCTGCACATTTCCCAGAGTCACTACCCTTGATAGCAGAACATCAGTGATTGCATTGGCTACTTGGAACACAGCAGTCCCCACAGTAGACTTGCCCACTCCAAATTGATTCCCGACTGACCGGTAGCAGTCAGGCATTGCAAGCTTCCACAGGGCTATCGCCACTCGCTTCTCAGCTGTCAGGGCAGCTCTCATCTTGGTATTCCTGCGCTTCAGGGCAGGGGAAAGAAATTCACAAAGTTCAAGGAAAGTGGCCTTATGCATGTGAAAGTTTCACAGCCACTGTGAATCATCCCATAACTGCAACACTATGCGGTCCCACCAGTCTGTGCTTGTTTGCCGGGCCCAGAATCGGCGTTCCACTGTATCAACCAGCCCCACTGCTGCCATGATGTCCAAATTGCCACATCCCGTGCTTTCAGGAATGTCTGTGTCCATGTCCTCATCACAATCATCCTTGTGCTGGCATCTCTTAGCCTGGTTCTGCACATACTCCAGGATAATGTGCGAGGTGTTTACAATGCTCACAACAGCAGTGGTGAGCTGAGCGGGCTCCATGCTTGCCGTGGTATGGCATCTGCATGGGTAACCCAGGAAAAAAGGCGTGAAATGATTGTCCGCTGTTGCTTTCACGGAGGGAGGGAGGGAGGGGCGACTGATAACATGTACCCAAAACCACTCTCAACAATATTTTTGCCCCATCAGGCATTGGGAGCTTAATCCAGAATTTCAATTGGCAGTGGAGAGTGCAGGAACTGTGGGATAGCTACCCACAGTGCACCGCTCCGTAAGTCGATGCTAGCCATGGCATTGAGGACACACTCCACCGACTTAATGCGCTTAGTGGGGACATACACAATCGACTATATAAAATCGATTTCTAAAAATTGACTTCTATAAAATCGACCTAATTTCATAGTGTAGACATACCCTTCGATGCAGCTCTGCAGATGGAAAATTATTATAAGGCAATGAAAACTGCACTGGCTTGTCAGTCTGTGCAGCACTACCCTCTGTTGGTTGGAATGTCAGCTCTGCTCAAGGGTCTTCCATTGCTTGCCAGCCTCCACAGCTAACAGATTCAACAAGTTGTATCTAGCACCCCCAGGGGTTTGTCCAGCACAACTGTTAGGGCTGGTTAGTGCGTATCATCAACCATTCAGGAGTGATCTGCCTATGGATCTCATCTCACCAAAGCATATACGGAAGAATATCGAGTTGGAGTAGAGGGTGGTATTACAACTGAATATGGCAGTATGGCATTTCTGGAATACCATGTTTCGTTCTGGTGTCCGCACTCTAAAAAGGATGTTAGCAAACTGGAAAGTGTTCAGAAAGAGATACCAGAATGAGTCAAGATCTGAAAAACCTGCCTTACCGGGAGAGACGAACAAAACAATCTATTTGGCTTAAAGAGAAGGTTGAGAGAACTTGATTATAGGCTGTATGTATTTATATGAGAAGATTTCTGATAGTAGAAGGCCCATTAATGTAGCAGACAAAGCCATAACAAGATTCAGCAGCTACATGCTGAAGCTAGACCAATTCAGATAAAAAATAAGGCACTTTTTTTTTTAAAAGTGAGAATAATTAACCTTTGAAAAAACTTATGTAGGGCTGTAGTGGATTCTCCATTACATGAAGTCTTTAAAGCAAGACTAAATGTCTTTCCACAACGTATGCTCCAGTCCTCCCAGAAGTTATAGGCTGGATGCAGGAACTGCTTGGTGAAATTGTCTGCCCTGTGTTAGGCAGGTGGTCAGACTAGATGATCACAAGGGTCCCTTCTGGTCAGGCTATGAAGCTGTGCTTATATGAATCCATGAATTCCACTGAATGCATCTGATGAAGTGAGCTGTAGCTCACGAAAGCTTATGCTCAAATAAATTTGTTAGTCTCTAAGGTGCCACAAGTACTCCTTTTCTTTTTGAATACAGACTAACACGGCTACTACTCTGAAACCTGTCATGATAACATGGAATGCATGGGAAATCTCAATGCTGGAATAAGGGTGAAGGGAAAGATGTGAAGAAATTTCAGGCCAAAATTCAGAGCAAACCTCTCTTGAGGTTCTAAAGTGTTCGGTTAACTTTTTCAAAACAACAGGTGAGATCCCCAGCTGGTGCATATCAGCGAAGGATCTGGCCCACTGTTTTCCATTTGTTTTGAATGTCTCCACACTGCCTAGTTCCATCTGGGAATGGAAGTGGAGTTAGCAAATACCATGAGGCTGTTTTCTCAGTACATTGGCAAGCACTCATAATGAATTCATCTACACTGAAACTCCATGTAAACCACAGTGCTTGTAATAGTGAGCCTTTACTGATAGCAGGGGTTTTCTGGGAGCAGGGGAATGAATGTCACTATATTTTAGGTGTAGCTGGAAACAGGCACTACTATAATCTTCATGAGAAAAGATGGCCTGCTCCTGCACCCACTGAAATCAATGGGAGCTTTACCATTCACTTTCAGGGGAACAGGAACATACTCCTAATGGAGACATGCTAAGGGCCCTAATTTGCTCCTATTGAAGTCAATGGCAAAACTTCCATTGATTTCAATGAAAGCAGAAGCAGGGTCTAATTCTGCGGAATCAAGGGCCCAGTCCAATGCCCACTGGAGTCAATGACAGTCTTTCTACTGATGTCGGTACATGCAGGCTCAGGCCCTAATAGACTTGCACTTTTCACACAAGCATCCAAACTAGAGACAGGCCTAAGACCCAGTGTTTGGAGGCTTTCATAAACTTTGGGGGATGTCTGATCCTGTGTTTTCTCTGAATTCAATTGTGTGTCCTATTCTTTTCTGTTCTCTACAGATTCTTATGCCATCCCTGTCACCACTGTCTCTGACTGCCTTCCAGTTGTACATTAAACAATGTGACTTCTGTCACGTGTGGTTTGTTCTCTCTTATCTTCTCCCCAGAGGTAGAATTGTGCATGCAGTGGAGTGTCTTGTTTTGGAAGGGTTTTCTTTTTTTGTTTTTTTTGTTCTTTTAAGGCGTTTTTTCCCGGAATAGGTATGCACACACTGCTCTGTGTTTATGTCAGAGAAGGCCTTGAAGTTGCAGTGGAAGGGAGTGAGGTTTGAGGTGGTTCTTAGCTCCTGGGGGAGTTGTGACAGAGTGGAAGTTTTCCGTAATATTTTGTATGACTATTGTGCGTGCCTCAGTTTCTGCTATGTAGTGCATGGTTAACTAGGGGGTGGGAAAAGGTTGTTTACACTTTGCAGAGACCCAGAGATCCAGGTATGACTGCCACCTAGCTGCCTGGGGCCTGGGCCTTTATGCCCATGGAGAGTCTAAGAAGACAATGGCCACTCCAATTACCCGGACATTTGGCACCTAGCAATTAATGACCATGGACTGGGCAGCCTCCACAGAAAGCCAGCTGGGTGTGGCCAGCTGGAGAACAAAGGGCTAAGGAGGAGGGCCAGGTGACAATGACAAAGGACTGAGGAGGGACCAGGTGGGGTCATTAAGTGTGGCCGGCTGGAAGCAGGACAGGAGATGCTCATAAACTGGGACTAAAGAGGGGTCAGAGGGCTCTGAGACTGACAAAGATGGACTATGCTGGAACTTTTTGTAACCAAGGACTTTCTATGCTGTATTGTAGACATCTAACGAACACTTCTGCTTTTACAGCGCTGGCTGAGAGTCACTGCCGATTAAGAAGCTGGGGGGCGGGGGCGGGTGCATTGTTCCCTTTGGGCATACAAGTCTCTCTCAGGTGTCCAACTTAGGTGGACTCGCTGAAGGGAGCTCACGGTGTGAAGCAGGGGCGCTGAAGGCTCCAAGGTTTGGTCTAAGGAAGCGGTGAAGCCAAGTGGCTTACCCTAGTGAGAGTGTGACCTTAAAGCAGATGTGGCACACTGAAGGAGTCCCCCCAGGGACTGTTCCAGAGATGTTGAAGAGCACCGGACCTGGGGATCCATGACAAGAATTCATTCTAGTCTCACACCAACCCTGAGAAAGCTCTGTCTCCTGCCCAGAGGAGTTTTACCCTTACAGTAGAAAGTTACTTTGTGCCTGAGGAGCAGAGCTGTCAGCTACAGTCTTCATCCTGGGACTTTAGGCCATAGATACCCTAGGCCTCGGCCATTGAGCCCTTTGAAGATAAGAACCCAAACCTTGAACTTGATTTGCTGTTCTGTGGGGAGTGGAGCACAGGACTTTTGCACCTTCTATAGCCCATGTTGCTGAGGAGATGTGCTGCATCCTTCTGTACTAGCTGGAGTTTCCTAAAGGCTGGTGGCTTCAAGCCCAGGAATATTGCACTGGTGTAATCCAGATGGGAGGGGATGAAGAAGTGTATAACTGAGAGAAGGTTGTCATTCACCAGGGTGGGTTTGAGTTTCCTGGCCAACCAGAGATGGTAGAAAGTGTTACTTGTGGACACTACTTACAGGTTCGTGTCAGTGAAGAATCCAGGACCACCCCTAAACAATTGACTGAGCTGACCAACTTGTGGAAGACAATGCGACCTGTTTGAAGTTCACCCACCGATGTGTATTTGCAGTTGGAATCGAGGGTGAAAAGGAAGCAGCTTGTGAAAGAGAGAAATGCCTGCAAGCTGCATGGAGGCTCGAACTAAATGTATTCCCCAAATAAAAAAGACAGAGGAGCAAAAAAAATGCCACCAAGGCTAAACAGCAGAATAAAAGAGGCGACTAGAGGCAAAAAGGCCTCCTTTAAAAATTGGAAGTTAAATCCTACTGAAGAAAATAGAAGAGCACAAACTCTGGCAAGTCCAGCGAAAATGTATAATTAGGCAGGCTAAAAAAATGTGAAGAGCAACTAGCAAAAGACACAAAAACTAGCAATCTTTTTTAAAGTATATCAGAGGCAGGAAGGCTGCTAACCAATCAGTGGGGCCATTGGGTGAACGAGGTTCTAAAGAAGCACTCAGGAAAGACAAGGCCATTGTGGAGAAGTTAAATGAATTCTTTGCATCCGTCTTCATGCAGAGGATATGAGGGAAATTCCCACACCTGAACCATTTCTTTTTAGGTGACAAATCTGAGGAATTGAGGGGTCACTAGAGGAGGTTTTGGAACAAACTGATAAATTAAACAGTAATCAGTCACCAGTATCAGTTCTGAAGGAACTCAAATATCAAATTGCAAAACTACTAATTTTGTTATGGAACCTCTTGCTTACATCAGCCTCTGTACCAGATGACTGGAGGACAACTAATGTAATGCTGATTTTAAAAAAAAATCATGCCTCATCAATCTATTAGAATTCTTGGAGGGTTTCAACAAACAGGTGGACAAGGGTGATCCAAAGGATATAGTGAACTTGGACTTTCAGAAAGCCTTTGTTAAGATCCCTCACCAAAGGCTCATAAGCAGTCATGGGGTAAGAGGGAAGGTCATCTCATGGATTAGTAACTGGTTAAGAGATAGGAAACAAAGTATAGGAAATTGGAATAAATAGTCAGTTTTCACAAGAGAGAGATATATAGCGGGGTCACCAAAGGATCTGTACTGGGACCTGTGATTTTCACCACATTCATAAATCACCTGGAAAAGGGGGTGAATAGTGAGGTGGCAAAATTTGCTGATGATACTAACTTACTCAAAATAGTTCAATCAAGAGCTGACTAAGAAGGGTTACAAAAGGATCTCACGAAAGTGGGTGACTGGGCAACAAAATGGCAGATGAAATTTGTTGTTGACAACTGCAAAGTAATGCTCATTGGAAAAAATAATCCCAACTACACATACAAAATGATGGGTTCTAAATTAGCTGTTATTACTTAAGAAAGACATCTCGGAGTCAACATTAGTTCTCCGAAAACATCTCTCAGTGTGCAGTGCCAGTCAAAGAAGCTAACAGAATTTTAGGGAGCCATTAGGAAAGGGACAGATAAGAAGACAGAAAATATCATAATGCCACTATAAAAAGCCATGATACACGCACACCTTAAATATTGTGTGCAGTTCTGGTTGCTCCATCTCAAAAAATATATGTTAGGATTGGAAAAAGGACAGAAAAGACCAACACAAATGATTAAGGGTATGGAACAGCTTCCATATGAGGAGTGATTAAACAGCCTGGAACTGTTCAGTGTAGAAAAGAGACAACTAAGGGGGGATATGATAGAGGCCTATAAAATCATGAATGGTGTGGAGAAAGCGAATAGGAAACTGTTATTTACTCTTTCATAAAACACAAGAACCCAGGGGTTACCCAATGAAATTAATAGGCAGCAGGTTTAAAATAAACAGGAGGAAGGACTTCTTCACACATTCACAGTCAACCTGTGGAACTTGTTGCCAGGGGATGTTGTGAAGGCCAAAACTATAACTGGGTTCAAAAAAGAGTTAGAGATAAGTTCATGGAGGACAGGTGCATCAATGGCTATTAGCCAAGATGGTCAGGGACGCAACCCCATGCTCTGGGAGTCCCTAAGCCTCTCACTGCCAGAAGCAGGGAGTGGACAACAGGGGATGGACCACTCAATAATTGTCCTGTTCTGTACATCCCCTCTGCAGCATCTGGCACTGGCCCCAGTCAGAAGACAGCATACTGGGCTAGATGGACCTTGCTCTGATCGAGTATGGCCATTCTTATGTTCTTATGTAAAGAGAATTTAAAAGATTAAAATTCATTAGGATAAATAAATCATTTTGTAAAATGCAAGAGACCAGAAGACTGGAGTATTTTCTAAAATTCTTGCTTTACTATTTATGATTATTGCAATTCTCTGATTGGAACAAATCTTCTGCGAAAGAAAAAAAATCTGCAATAAAAAACAAGGGTCCCAAAAGAGAAAGCGTGGCTTCATATCATCTGATAATCTGTCTACCCCACAAGACTGGCAATGAAGAATCTGACCGTTTGGATCAAGTCAGAGACACAGACATAGCAGTATAGGGGTATAATACAAATATAGTACAAGGTCTTGAGAAGCCAAGTTAGCAAGAGGGTATAAAAACTGGTCTTTTGTTTCAGACAAAGAGAAGGCTTTGGGACTGGATAGCTCAGCGAGTAAGTTGGCAAAGCTCCATTGATTTCAGTGGAGTTACACCTATTTACACCCAGTGAGAATCTGGCATGTGGTTTTCACGCTTGGAAGCCTAAGTGTGAAAGTGTTGGCCTAAGTGACTTGCTGCCATTCGAACACTGCTTCCTTCACCCATAAGCAAAGTAAATGACTTTGAGGTGCCATCAGCTACCCTTTGCCCATCCTCTCTGTATTGACCTCTGGCCTGACCTGGGCTAACCAATCACTACAGAAATAGCTATTTAGACTTTTGTTTCAAATAAACAGTCTGTTTTTTAAAAACACATATTTTGACTATCACAGGAAAGTCAAAACTCGTGCAGTTTGTTTTCACACAGTACCTAGAGACATAACACAAGAGACAGGCAAGGTCATGTTTGATAGGGCCAGCTCCTTCACTGGTGTAAACCCGCATGGCTCCATTGATGTCAATGGAGCTAAACTGCTCTAGCTGTTAGGAACAGATAATTGATCAGAGCCTGCACTTCAGCAAGTGTAGCGAAAGATACATTTTCACAGTGGGCCAGATCCTCAGTTCTGGAGGTATGCTGATTTACACCATGTCACCTTTCCAGCTCCATGGTTGAGCTCAGTTCTGAGCTCAGACATGTAGCTAGAGTGTGCTCTCCTGATTTAATATGATCCGTCTTTTCAGGGGACGGAATCCTTTTAGCTTCCATAATACTCCAATTTTACAACGTTGAGCAGATCTAGCACAATTTAACTTGCAGGATGATAATCGAGTGCCACTGTGTAGGCTCTCCTCTTACAGTCTGGTGTGAGGTTTGTGTGTTAACTTAGATTGCACTCTAGTGGCTAAAGCTATACAATAGATTTGAAACGTTTTCCTTCAGAGTAAAGGAGGACTTGTGGCACCTGAGAGACTAACCAATTTATTTGAGCATAAGCTTTCGTGAGCTACAGCTCACTTCATCGGATGCATACTGTGGAAACTGCAGAAGACATTATATACACAGAGACCACGAAACAATACCTCCTCCCATCCCACTCTCCTGCTGGTAATAGCTTATCTAAAGTGATCACTCTCCTTACAATGTGTATGATAATCAAGGTGGGCCATTTCCAGCACAAATCCAGGTTTTCTCACCCCCCCACCCCCATACACACACAAACTCACTCTCCTGCTGGTAATAGCTCATCCAAAGTGACCACTCTCCCTTATTACTGTCTATAGGAGTTGGGCTGGATTCTGATCTCCTGTACATCAGTATGACTCTGTTGACTTCAGTGGAGTTGCTTCTCATTGACACCACCATAGGGACAGAATCAAGCCCATTTCCCCCATTCCCACAAACAAACCCTAGCTCCCTCTAGTTAAGCTATTCTTTCTATTTACAGGTGGGTAATCTTATGTTAAGCATCTTTTGGAAGATTAAGCAGCACTTGTGGAGCACAGCCAGGAACAGAACTCAGGAGTCCTGCTCCACACCCCAGCCCTAACAACCCAGTCACATTACTTTCAAATCCAGCCGACTTCCTAGCTTAAACTGGGAGTTTGGTCTGGATTTAGATAGGTTTTATTAAGCTTGTTCCTGAAAATTCACTTAATACAATGATTATTTTAAAACAAATGATAAAACGATACTGCGCCACGCTCAACGCAGTGAGAGGTGAAAGCTAAAAGCTGACAGATTGTAAAACAAACCTGCAAAAGTGACAGATTGTGGGTAGGTTACTGATACCATTATCTCAGCACTGAGGTACAAAGATTGGAGGACATATTGGTCTCAAACACAAGGCTCTACAATGACGTTCCATGCTGTACACTGGGCTGGTTTGTGGCAACAGAAGTCCTTTTTCTCCTACTTACCTCTGGCGTTGATGACACAGTGACCTTTCGCCATCTGGCCACACTTAATCTCATGACCTCCCAGTGCGACACTGTGGCCAAAAGGCTAATGGGATCCCTGGATGTATAAATAGGAGAATCTCGAGTAGCAATAGGAAGGTTATATTCCCGCTGCATTTGTCATGGATGCGACTGCTGCTGGAATACTGTGTCCAGTTCTGGTGTCCACAATTCAAGAAGGATGTTGATAAATTTGAGAGGGCTCAGGGAAGAGCCACGAGAATGATTAAAGAATTGGAAAACATGCCTTATAATCAGGGCCGATGCAAGGATGTTTCGCGCCCTAGGTGAAACTTCCACCTTGTGCCTGCCGCCCCTCCGCCCCGAGCCCTGCGGCAGCTTCCCGCACCCCCCCGCCATGAGGTGCCCCCCCGGGGCAGCTCCCCGCTGCCGCCCCCTCCCTCCCCTTGGCCCGGGGAGCCGTGTGGCAGCTCCCTGTCCCAGCTCACCTCTGCTCCACCTCCACCCCGAGCACGCCGCCGCCACTCCACTTCTCCTGCCTCCCAGGCTTGTGGCGCCAATCAGCTGTTTGGCGCCGCAAGCCGGGGAGGGAGAGAAGCAGAGCAGGGCGGCGTGCTCATGAGTGGTTCCTCTGCGTGGTGCCACCCCCCCCACCCCGTTACTTGTTGCAGGCAGCTCTCCCTGCGTCCTCCTGCCCCAGCTCACCTCTGCTCCACCACCTCCCCGGAGCGTGCTTTTGGCCACCCCGAACCACTTGGCGCCCTAGGCGACTGCCTAGTTCGCCTAGTGGTTGCACCGGCCCTGCTTATAGTGATTGAATAGATTGAGCTCCTTGAGTCTATTTAACAAGGAGCAGGTTAAGGGGTGACTTGATCTCAGTTTATATACAGGGAACAAAAATCTGATAGTGGGCTCTTCAGTCTAGCAGACAGAAGGTCTAACATGATCCCATGACTGGTAGTTGAAGCTAAACAAATTCAGACTGGAAATAAGGCAAACATTTTTAACATTTAGCCAGGAGAGCAGGGAGGGAGGCTCACCTGTAGCCTCAGGGGAGCAGGCAGGGGGGCCGGCTGGGGGAGGCGAGCAGAGATGAGCACGTGGAGACAGCAGGGCACTCAGGTGGCCGCCGATGGAACTGGGCCCCCCCTGCTCACCTTGAGGTGGGTGTTCAGTGCTGTTCTCATTCACACCTGCCAGTGAGGCCCAAGAGAGCAGAATGCAGCTCTTTGTGCAGACAAATGTTTGAACATAAGAAAATACCTGATGTGGGAAGGACACAACAAAAGTCACGGATTCCATGCTCGGCAGTGCAGAACTGGGGCTGCTGGCCCCACAGCCTGACCTACTTGGAGTTTCTCCAGAGAATAGAGTGTATCCTTCCTACGACTAAACTGATTGTCTTAGGGCTTGTCCACACTGGCACTTTACAGCGCTGCAACTTTCTCGGTCAGGGGTGTGAAAAAAACACACCCCTGAATGCTGCAAGTTTCACTCCAAGCACTGGTAGCTATGCCCCTCGGGGGGTGGTTTCTTTAGAGCGCTGGGAGAGTACTCTTCCAACGCTTTGCTGCAATTACACACGCTGTGGTTTTGCTAGATACAATTGAAAACGCCTCCTTACAAAATATTACTTACGATGACTTAATTGATGATTTTGTAAAGAAAATGTGTAAGAAAAAAAGCAACCTGAATAAATATTTTTTTTCAGAATGAATAAGTTTCTTCAGAGGAAGTTGACTTGTATTTTTCCATTCATGCATCATCTATACTTTTCATTTTTACACATTTTTCACATTAGCGTAATGCAAATACAAGCATTCATCTAGACCAGAAGTTCTCAAACTGTGGCCCGAGAACTCCATTAAGGTGGACCGAGGAAAGGTTATTATGTCTTTTGTTTATAAAGCGCTCTTATCCAAAGCACTTTACAATAGTTAGCTAACAGTCCAAACAGTATTTGGAAGGATCATTAAGTGGCCCGTCGAGACCCTCCGCGATTTTCACATGGTCTGAGAAAAAAAAGTTAGACTACAAAAACAATGAAGGTACCTCACTTTATTTTCATTTATTTCCTATTACTTATAATAGAGGAGGAGGAGGAAGAAAAAAAAAAGAATGAAAAATGGGGGGCGGTGGAGATAAGAGAGAATGTTCTTTTTCTTGGCTGGGTCCCGTGGAGGGGGCCCCAAAAAATGAAGCTGAGCACAGGGCCCCACTAACTCTAAATATGCCACTGCTTTGTGGGCTGTTGACAGCACCACTGAGATACGTCGTGCATCTGCGGTTGCTCAGTATTTCTGTGATGATCCTAATTGTAGGGCAACGGGATGTAGCTATTGCAGGTTTCAGTAGAGGTCCTTTCGTATGCGAAATTAAGATTGATAAATCGGCATTGGTAGCCAGCTTCTATATAGCTGGTCAACGCAAGGACTTGGTCACCACAGTTTCTGCCTATTCTGAAGTCAGCTTGTTCTTGGGGACCAGTTTCTCCAGCAATGCCTTCATTCTGCAAAGTAGAAGCTGCTCCAACAGCTTACAGCAGCCACTGAAAAGTGCTATCGGTCAATAACTTTTCACATTGGTTGCTTTTTTTCCTAGTTTGAGAACAGCTATAATTTTTGCGGCTTTCCATTCTTTTGGTATCCTCCCCGAGGGGTGGATGTTGGTAAAGAAAACAGCTAGCCATTTTTTGCTCTTGGGCTCAAATGCGTTAGGAACTCAGGAAACATGCCATCAAGACTGGGTCAATATCCTACAGAAGCTTGCAGGAACATCTTGGGGAAGCAACACCCACACACTCAGAATATTGACACTAGCCCCGGTCCATTCCACAGTGGAATACTGTGCCCCAGTTTGGAGCGAAAGGCCATGCACCGTTTTAGTGGACACTGAAATGAATGCCACTCTTTGCATAATTAGCGGTACCCTCACTTCAATGCTGCCACTTCCATGGTTATTGATACTGGGTAACATTGCTCCAGCAAATATCTGCCGACACGCTGCAACAGTTAGGGAGTACATAAAGATCATGGCAAATACCACACTACCGCTCCTCCGTGACCTAGAACACCAACTAAAATCAGGAAAACCCTTCTGGTTTCGTGCCACAGACCTCCTTGCTAAAGATAAAGATGTTCACAGAAGATGGTCTGAAGCCTAGGTGGCTGCTGATGTATCAAACAAAAATCTAATTGACGACCCAACTGTGCAAGTGCCGGGCTTCTCCTCCTCCTGGTGCATATGGGCAGCTCTAAATGGTACCCATACCCAATGAGGAAGATGCACATACATACTCCATAGATGGAAAGTGAGGGAATTGCCGAAATGTGACTGTGGCATGGTGCAAACTTTTATACTAATAAAATAAAAACCAGCAGGATCTTATTAAAGAGGAAAAGGCAAAATGCCACATTTATTGTGACTACAGAAAGAATCATAGTAAGCAGTTAGGTATAGCTATAACATTCCATTCAATTTCATATATATTCACACATTCATTCATACACACACACACACACAGGTTCTGCAAGGTTGTTATCATAGTTACCAGCCTTAGAGTTGCTCATGCCAAGCCACTGGCCTGGTGGCCTAGACACGAGGAGGGAGCAAGGCCTTGTCAGATGCTCATCTGATGCTCCTGGAAGTTGGTTTGCAGAATCAGACCCCAAAGTTCTCACTTTCTAGAGTCCATTTTTATAGGAATTTATTCCTATGCCAGTCTATGGGAATTGCTTCATCATGCTGTTGCTGAATCAATCAGCAGATGGCACATTCTTGACGGCTCCACGCCGCCAGATGTTATCTTGTTCTTCAGTTCTCCATCCTTGAGGCTGTTGGGTGGATTCCAGTCTGCCCTACGGGGGTCATCTGGTTGTCTCCACTCTGCGCATTCTTCGGCCGATCAATACTGAACTCCTAGGCTGACACCTCCCTGATCATTCATTTATTATCCACACCAAGCATCCATCCACATACATCCTCTATCTCTATTTTAATCACAATTGTTAACAAAGAGAGATAAATACAACAAAAGGGCGGGGAGTCTCTGTGTGCTGTTTCTGTTGTTACAAAGTATCGCTTTGAGAACAGACTCTGTCTTAGGATGTACTAACACAATTGGCAGCTTGCAAGTTTCATGCAGAGAGGGAGAGAAACCGTAAAAACAAGAGACCAAAACCCAAGAGACCTCTTAATTAGTAATACCCTAGAATTTAAACTATGGAGAATCAAACTCATTTGTGATTTTAATACAGAACTTCTTTAATATGATCCAACAAAACTGTCATAAAAAAACATAAGAACGGCCATACTGGGTCAGACCAAAGGTCCATCTAGCCCAGTATCCTGTCTTCCAACAGTGGTGAATGCCAGGTGCTTCAGAGGGAATGAATAGAACAGGTAATCATCAAGTGATCCATCCCTTGTCATTCATTCCCAGCTTCTGGCAATCAGTGGCTAGGGACACCATCGGCTGTCAGACACATCACGGATGATTGCTCAAATTATGCTCATCCTGGAGGTGTTGCAGCCAATCACATAGCTACCCTCTCTGCTCTGGACTGTCTTAAGATCCAGCTGTAGGCACGCCGTTGCTCTCACTGCTCTATTATATTATATGAAAGAAGAAGGAGAGGCACTAAGGGTCTGATCCAAAACCCACTGAAGTCAATGGGAGTTTTTTCATTAACTTCAAAGGGATTTGGATCAAGCCCCAACCACTTAAACTGAAAGGGACACAACTCCACTGGCTGTCAGTAAACAGCAGGTGCTGTCCCTCGCTGGGCTTAGCCAGGGCTAGAGGGAGACATGACAAACACACTAAGCTAAATGCATTGCAGTAGCACTTTTCATTCCATTTTTTCTCTTCCATAACCCAATCACCTGCTTAACCAGTTTCCCCAAGTCCACTGTGTATATTTTTATAATCATGAGCTATGTGGGTGTGCCCAAGAAAAGGCAACAAAGATTTTATACCACACCCTCACGTAGTACATACTTATGTGGTAATCATAGTGCGCATTATAAAAATAGAAGATGGGAGGGCGTGGTATAAAATCTAGATGGATCAGATGAGTGCATCACAGTCTCTCTGAATTATTCAGATCTCCCCAAACAAGGGGCAGTGATACGAAATCAGCACGGAGGCACAGACCCTCCATTGCTATAAACTGATGTAACTTCATAGAGAACATGGCCTACTAAAAAAAAGGCCAGTGGTAGAACATCACATGGCCCCCCCAGAAACTTTGGGGAAGTTTGGATTCGCAGGAGTCTGACTTCCTCAGGTCTTGTCAATCTCGTAATAACATTTTAAATGTAATCTTAGATTTATAAATTCTTCAGATCAGGAACTGTATTTAGCTATGTGTGCACACAGCCCTTCGCACAATAGGACCTTGATCTCTGACTGGGATCTGTAGGTCCTACTGCAATACAAATAATGAATAACAATAATCAGAGCTGGTTGAAAAAAGCCAATAATATTTTGCAGGAAATTTTTTCAAATGTTCTCTTTTTTAAGATTTTCTCTAATTTTTTTCCAGTGAAAACTGGAATCAAAACCAGATAATATTCACTGAAAATGGGTTTGGTTTTCAGTTTGTTGTATTTTGCTGACAAAATTGAAAGTGTCAATTGAAGCTAAAATTTTCCACAAAAAATGTTGTTTTTTGCGTTTTTTGATGGAAAAATCCCAGATGGAGGGGAGGCTGGGTCAAATGTCAGTGGTATTGCGACCACACAACATGAGCGATGCTCCAGATTGCTTTGGCAGTAGCTGATTTCATATGGGACTGCTGTTTAAAAGGGTTGGACCATGGCTCCAGCTCTGTGGCCTATATGGAACATAAGAATGGCCATATTGGATCAGACCAAAAATCCATCTAGCCCAGTAGCCTGTCTTCCGACAGCGGCCGATGCCAGGTGCTTCAGAGGAAATGAACAGAACTGGCAATCATCAAGTGATCCATTCTCTGTTATCCACTCCCAGCTTCTAGAGAAGATAACAGGGCATGTCTAGCAAGCGCAAAAACCTTGGGGGTTGGGTGTTCACCTCCCCACCCCTCTGAATTGGCACCACTAATGACTTTCCAGATCATCTTATACTCTTTTTAAGATCTGCCATCCAAGCACTAACACACCTTAATACTGACTAGCTTATGAAATCAGAGGGCACAGCCTGAGCTGGTAGAACTGTGGGCTGGCAGAACCCCCCCCCCCCCCCAGCCACCTACCTTTTTGTAACTGTTATTCTTCGAGATGTGTTGCTCATGTCCATTCCATTCTAGGTGTGAGCACACCCACGTGCATGGTCCTCTGAGATTTTTGCCGTTGTGGTATCCCTAGGGTCAGCTGTAGCGCCCCCTTGAGTGCTGTGCCCATGTGCAGGAATATTAGGCGCTGCCCTCTCAGTTCCTTCTTGAAGGCAATTCTGACAGGAGGGCAGGTAATGGAATGGACATGAACAACACATCTTGAAGAACAATGGTGACAAAAAGGTAGTGCGATAGACCCAGGCCAGTTGGGTACAGCAGCGTAGTCGAAGGCAGATATACTGGCCACTGGATTAGTAGTTTTCTGTTCCCTGACTGACCAGAGCAGGGGCTGCTCCAGGCCAGAGTCAATACCTGACTCCTATTAACCTGCAAAGAGTCAGGTAAGGCCATGAAGCTAATGTGAACACCTGACTCTAATTAAGGCTCCTCTGCTACTCTAAAAGGGCTCACTCCAGTCAGAGCCAGGGAGCCAGAGGAGAGGAAGTGTGGCTGAAGGACTGGGTAATGAAGATACCCTCAAGTCATTGGTAAGGGAGCCCTCAGGTATGGGTGAAGAAGGGAGAAGCAGGAGAGCTGTGGGGAAGTGGCCCAGGGAGATGTAGCAACTCTGGCAGTGAAAGGTTGGCTGCCAACAGCTGCTGCCATTAGGGTCCCTGGGCCGGAACCCAGAGTAGAGGGAGGGCCCGGGTTCCCCCCAACCCACCACTACAGAAACACCTCCTGGGAGGGGAAGACAGGCCCCTGTCAGGACAGGAGGCTAAATTGTTTCGGTATAAGCCTGTAGAGACAACAGAGACTGGGAGTTCTCCCACCAACCGCCTTGCTGGCTTATTATGAATAGGGCTCAGTAGACTGTAACCCTAGCCCTAGACAGAGAAGGGCTATGCGGAGGGCCGCAGTGAGCCTCTGAGGCTAGCATAAACCGCCTGGAAGCGTGGGACCCATGGGGATAAGGTCGGAGGTCTGCCACAGTAGGTAACCGTTTTTCCTTCTTCCAGGGCTTGCTTAGGTCGATTCCATTCTAGGTTACGCATAAGCAGTATCCTCAGAGCTGGGCTTGGAGTTCACAGTCTAACAGCTTGCAGTATTGCTCTAACGAAGCCAGCATCGTCCTGGGCCTGCTGGGCAAGTGTGTAATGGACGTGAGTGTGTGGACGGACGACCAGGACCTGCTGGACAGCAGCTGGGCACTCCTGCTCTTCTGCATTTAATCATGCATCAGCCAAGCTGTCAGGTGCAGCGCCGGCAGGTTTGGATGCAGAACTCTGCCATGGTTTTGGGACAGCAGGTCTGGCCTGAGTGGCAGCCGTAACAGAGCAGCCACTGAGAGGTCCAGCAGATCCAGTATGGGTCTGAGGCCCCCTTTTGCTTTTGGGATTAGGGAATACCAGGAGTAGAACCCTCTCCCCATCAAGTCTGGAGGGACCTCCCTTACCACCCCCAGGCGTAGGAGGCTCTTGACTTCTTGAATGAGGAGTTGCTCATGAGAAGGTTCCCTGAACTGCAGGGTGTAGCCTGAAGATATTATGTCAAGCACCTGTCGATCTGAGGCCAGGCTGACCAGAAGGGGCTCAGGTGGTTAAGAAAAGGGCAGGGGGGTGGATCCTGGGAAGTGACTGGGGCCCCGTTCTTGGGCCAGTTGGATGCATCCTTACAATGCCTGCTTCTGGTTTCCTTGACCTCTGGAAGAACCAGGCTGGATGGAGGAATGGGAAGACAAAGAGTGATGCTGTTTAAGTCCCTTGTCTCTGTCCTTCTTTCTGTAGGAGCTGGGCTGGGAGACACCCCAGGACCTCGACGGAGGCGGAGGCAGCAGGGGACGGAAAGGCTTTCCAGCCTGCTGAGGGGTGTGAAGGCCCAAGGAACGGAGAATGGCGCGGGAGTCTTTAAAGATGTGGAGCCGTCGGTCAGTCAGCTCTGAAGAGCCCTGCTCCCCAGATGGAAGGTCCTAGAGGGTAGTTTGCATCTCCTGGGACAGCCCAGAGGATTGTAACCAAGAGCTGCGCCTCACAACCTTCTGTAGCGGAAGCGACTACCCTGGCTGCCGAGTCTGTAGCGTCTCAGGCCATCTGGAGGGTGCCTCTTGCCTCCGCTTTGCCCTCGTTCACCAAGGTGGTGAACTCCTGGGCCCGGTCCTGTGGGAGGCCCTCCTTGAACTTGCTGATGGAGTCCCACAGGTTGACGTTGTACCTGCTTAGTAGGGCCTGATGGTTAGACACCAGAAATTGCAGGCTCGCTGTCGAATACATTTTCTTGCCACACAAGTCCAGCCTCTTGGCGTCTTTATTTTTTGGCACGCCACTGGCCTGGCCCTGCCGGGCACTTTCATTGGGTGTACAGGTACTCAAACCCCTTTGCGGGGACATAGTACTCCTTTTCCACCTTCTTGGAGGCAGGAGGGATGGAAGAGGGGGTTTGCCACACAGACTTGGCAATTTTAGGGACCCCTGGGTGGACAGGTAACGCGACCTACATCGGGGTGGAGGAGGGTATGACATTAAAGAGATTGTTGGACTCCCCTGCTAGCTCCTCAACCTCCAAGTTTGGGTTGGCAGCCACCCTTTTGAGCAGGGCCTGGTGCTCCTTGAAGTCATGGAGGGGGCTGCTCGTTTGTGAGGGGCCTGCCACCGCTTCGTCCGGAGACGACGAAGATGACTGCACAGCAGGGGGAGGAGTAGCTTCCCCTTGTTCGTCTGGGGATGACTCCTTGGACATTGTGGCCTGCTCTGTCGCCCCTGTGTCAGATTCGGCATTGTGCTCCGACGCGGGTGTCAGCTGTGCCAAGGGCAGCTTGTCCAATGCAGCCTGGGAGGAACAGTGGGAGTACGGGACCGGCATAACAGGTACACCTCACGGGTTCCAGTACTGCCACTGAGCAGGCCATTGCCCCTGCCTACAAGCTGCTGCCTGGTGGCGATTTGCTGAACTCCCCGTCAGGCTCCGGCCATTGCCCTTCCAGTGACCAGGGCAGGGCTGTAGATGCCTGAGTCTGCCAACTGACCCTCATCGGCGACCGGTAAGGAGAGGGCGAGGACCGGTGACTGTCCGAAGAGCGGTACTGGGGAACCAGAGACTGGTGCCACAACCGGGAATGATCCCGCACCAGGAGCTTGGGGGGTGGGGGGAAATCAATACCTAGGAGACTGCCTAGGCGATGGTGATCTGCACCGTGGCGAACTCTGGTGGGAGGCCGACAGTACCATGGGTATGGGGATTGGCATCGTGACTCAGGTGTCCCATGCCTTGCAGGTGGAGACCTTGGCATCACGGACCTGTGTCTTCTAACTGGGTACCGAGGCTGCGGTGATGGGGACCGGTGCCTGTGGTTCGGGGATTGGGGACGCTCTGCTACTTTAGGGGGCAGTCCCATAATCGGCTTGCCTGTAGATGCCAGGGCCTTTGCTGGGTCCACGGCCAAGCTTGGTCTCTGTGGTGCCAGTCAGCCTACTTGCTCTTTGGCCACTGGACCCATTTCAGGCACAGATGACACTACAAGGAGCCAGGACCCCCTGCAACCTCCCAGGAGTCAGAGGCGGGTCCCTGGCTGGATTGGGAGGTCTGACCTCAGCAGTATCCCCGAGCAACTCCAGGGTGGGCATGTGACCTGACACAGGTCCTTTGCCTGAAACCCCCTTTTTCTGCGGTGCTGGCAGACCCATCGACTTCGACCGCTTCTTAGGCACTAGGGAGGGGGAACGGTGCTGGGTGGATTCCATTGCCAGTGGTGCGCTGCACACCAACACCGAGGCACCAGGCGTGGAGTCTGATCGAGAGGGCTCTGAGGTAGGATGAAGCGCAACCTCCAGGAGGAAGGCCTCAAGAGGATATCCCATTCCTTCTGAGTTCGAGGGCGAAAGGTTTTGCCGATCCTGCACTTCTCCTTTCTGTGAGACTCCCCCAAACACTTTAAACAGCTCTCGTGGGGGTCACTTATAGAATTGGCCAGCTGCACGATGAACATGGCTTAAAGCCTGGGGAACGTGGCATGCCCTGCTCCGAGGCGAAGTCCCAGCTGGGACTCTAACTCCTAAACTACTACTCTAACACTTAACTTAATGGTCTAACTAAGTACCTATCAACTAACAACAAAGGAGACAGAACAATGGACTGTAAGAACTGCTAACGCTCTTGTCGTGCAAGACAAGATGCTCTGACCAATCGTCGTGGGCAGAAAGAAGGAACCGAGAGGGCGTAGGGTTGGCAGCGGCTAATATACCAATGCATGAGCGCGGCACTCAAGGGGGCACTACAGCCGACCCTACGGATGCCGCTAAGGCAAAAATCTCCAACGACTGTGCACATGGGCTTGCACACCTAGAATGGAATTGACACCAGCAAGCACTCGAAGAAGAACTGTCCAGTTCAGTGACCTTCAATGGCTGTTTTGCTGTCATCCCAGTTGCTCCTGGGCAATCTTTAATTATGGTGACCCAAAGCATTTTATATTTAAAATTAAAAAACCCCAACGCTAAAGAAGTTACAACCTCAGACTTTTTTTGCTGATCGGGAGTCTACATTCATGGGCAGGCTGGGACGCTATTCCCAGCAAATGACATTGTCATAAATTGAGGTGCTGTCCTCACTGTTATTTGGGGGCCCCAGTGTACCTTCTTTTTTCTTGACTTATGAAACCATATCCTGATTTCAGAGGCCCTGGCCAAAAAAAAAAAAAAAAGTCTCATTACTCTCTCAGCGGGTGTAGAATGGTTGTTGATAAAGGTGCTGTTGGCAGACTACCTGGGGAGGTTGTGGAAGCTCCTCCACTGAAGGTTTTCAAAAGGAGGCTGGAGCCATCTGTCCTGGATGGTTTAGACCCAACACATCCTGCATCTTGGCACGGGGTTAGACAGGGCTGACCCACAACATTTTGGGACCTGAGGCGGGGAGCTCAAATGACACCCCCATGCCCCCTTGCTTGGGCCAAAACTTTGAAAGGTCTCAATTCTGTCTTCTTCCTGTTCTACTCCTCTCATGGTACTACTCTGCTACCAACCCCAATAAAGGAGAACTAACTTAAAATGCCTTGTTCAAAAATTTTAAGTAACACTTAACTTTCAAACACCTAAACAGCAAATGTAACTTTTCTTGTCTGCATAGTAAACACTGGCATTTTTATCTGTTTGAATAATCAAAGTGGTGCTTTCCATGCTTTCTTGGTTGCAAAGATTTGCACTGCTTCCTGCTGAAGGTTCACAGTCTGGGCCAGCTCATGCTCTGTTGAGATGGTTGCAAGGCCGACCAGCCTCTCCTGTGTCATTGTGGAGCGTAGATGTGTTTTTATTAACTTCAGCTTGGAGAAGTTGCGTTCTCCACTGGCGACTGTTACAGGAAGCATTAGAAATGTAACCCTTCTGCCCGTCAGAGTTGGCAGCAACAAGGGCCGGGTTCAATATCTAGGGGATCCATTCCAATAACACAATGCAAACCGGCTCGAGCCCCCACCCAGTGACCTGGGACAAATATATACCACCCCCGCTGGGTGCCTCCAAGAGGCAATACTTCCCCTCTCGCAACCACATAGTCTGAGTGTAGCAAAAAGCCTTTTAATAACAGAGAGAAACAATGTGGCATTATGTTGGAGAAACACCACCAACGGGATTCATAACACAACCCATGAGCAAAAAAAAAAAACCCACCCCAAGCAAATTGGGGCATGCCCCTTTCCCTTTGGTTCTTGAGTCCAGCAACCCCAAATCACCCAAAGTCCCAAAAGTCCAATGACCCAAAAGTCTCTGTCCCTGGTCAGGGCAGCCCCAGAGTTCGAAAGTTTATCTGCGGAGCTTTACCTCCCAACCTGGGTGGAGATGGGACGGGGGTAAGAGGCACCTTACATGATCTGAAGCTGACCGCCCCACAGCTCCATAGGCCTTCGCTCCGCTCCGCCAGCCGCCCCACGAACTCCTTTGCTCAGCTCCGCTCCGCGGCCCACAAGCAGCTCCCGCCATCCCACGAACTGCTCCACCAGCCTGTCCACAAGGCACTCCAGCCGTCCCACAAACTGCTCCACAATATATCTTCAGCCTCCCCCACTACTTAACACAACTCTCAGTGATTTCAGCTCTTAGGTGAATTCAGCTTGTAGTAGGGGAGCCTCAGTGCTGGTGCACTGTTAGCCCAAAGTGAGCTCAGCAGCCTGTAACTAGACTTCTAATGAAATCAAAATTAGCTCTGATATTCCACAGTGGAGAGAGGAGGAAGTGCAATTAGCATGTAAGGCCCTCACCAAGGGGCCCATGCTACCAAGTATTAATACTTGTCCCCAGCCTCTCTCAAGTCACACAGTTTTGGAACTCATGACCCTTGCCTAGCGAGTGCTACTTAGTTGATGGTGAGTCCCTCGATCATAACAAAAGGCCAAGTAAAGTTCCAAGCACAGTTCCCATAATCAGGGTAATAACAATTTATTCTTCCTGCCCCAATAACAGAGACACTGGGGATCCCACAGCAGCCAAAGTGATCATTTGGGCAGCTATGGCCTCATTCTAGGCGGGGTGGGTGTGCCTGTGCAAATGAGATCGGCCCCTGAAGTTCTTTTCCACAACTTGCCACACCTCACCACCAGATGTCAGGGTGGAGCTCATCCTGACACTGCTTACAGAAGTATGCGCAGAGCAACAAAAGCATTTGGAAAGAGAGTGGTCATCTTATTTGTGCACATATATTCCAGGACACCCTTTGGAGTTGATCCTGCTAAAATGTATCTTGAAAGGGCTTTCAGTTCATCACCTAAATCACTCACATCAACATTGTGCATGTCATCATGTGTCAACACTGTCTCTAGTGCCCTGTATTGCTGGTGTAGGTCTTTTTCAGGTATAGTGAGGAGTTTTGGAAGTTATCATACAACATCCCAAATATACTGCTGTGTTCCTTGAGCTGCATGAAACGTTCTTCAACTGACTGTATTGCACAATCTAGCACCTGGTTAAAGAATTCAACTTTGAATAGTTGTTTGGGGTCTCTTATGGGATTATCCCGTGCCTCGTAATCAAAATGTCTTCTTCTTCGGTGACTTTTCTTTTCTTGAATGGGTGGGAAAATAGCTTCAGTGTGAAGTTCCTCTGCCAACTTCTGTGCACTCTTCAGAACGTTTTGAAATCCCTCATCTGACCAGTAAGACTGTAGGTATGACTTTGCTTTGTCCAGTTGTTCAATTGCTCCAGATATATCAAGGTCAACACCTTGGAGTCGCTTGCTTACAACATTTATTTCAAACAGTATGTCATGCCACAACACTAAGCCACACAGAAATTTGAAATTATGTAAGTTTCTGGTGATACCATTTTCCTCTGCCACTGTTCTCCCATGAACAGTTCCTGTCATAGCATTATCCTCCATAATGACAACTATGGCACCATCTATCTTCTCCATTTGGTGTTTGATCGGCTTTATCGCCTCCACTCGACTTTCCCATCGTGTGGTTTCAGTGTCAGAAAGGATGTTCCCAGATGTTACTTCAAAATTTGCCGTTGATGCAGAGAAAAATACATAGACGCTTTGAATTACATTAAAAAATTCAGCAGCCTCACTAGAAGCTGATGCTGCATCACTGACCACCAAGTTCAACGAATGAGAACTGCATGGGACAAAAAAAGCTCGAGGGTTTAACTCTCGCATCCATGTCTGTACTCCTCTGTTCTTTCCTCTCACGTTGGGACCATTATCGTAGCCCTGACCTCTCATGTCAGCTATCGCAATTCCTGTATCTTCCAGCTTTTTAAGAAGCACGTTTGTCATACCAGCTCCTGTAGTATCATCAATGTCAAAAAATTCTAGAAAATGGTCTCTGACAGTCACCATTGCAGGGACATTTTCACTAGGTTCTATTGTTACAAAACACACCATTAAAGTCATTTGTTCCGTATGGCTGATGTCAGGTGTGCAGTCCAGAATAGCAGAGTAATATCTTGCTGACTTCAGATCTGCCACAATCTTCTGTTTGACTTTTGTTCCCAGTAACTGTATGATCTCATTTTGAATTGTTTTTCCAAGGTAGTGGTGTGTGTACATTTCTTGGGTGGTGACCCTTCTTATGCTCCTGGAGTACAGCATCAAACTCAGCCATCAGAGCCACAATTTTAAGGAAGTTTCCATTGTTTGGCACATACAGCTGATCTGAAGTGCCGCGCAGTGCTAGGTTTTGGGTAGCAAGCATTCTCATAATGGCAATGAGCCTTTTCAGAACATTTTGCCAGTAAAGAGACTCTGATGCAATCTTCTCTTGATGCTGATCATCTATGGTGGCCTTTAACCTTAGTCTCATCTCAAGCTCTTTCCATCTATGGAATCTTCTCTGGTGATTTGCTGCCTTCTTATGGCATGCCAGAATTCTAGCAAGATTTTTCCAGTCCTTTGTTCCTGTAGAACCCAAGGTGGCTGGAACATTAGACTGGAACAGTTTGCAACAAAAACAGTGTGCAGCATTCTGGGTTTTTGAGTACATAAGCCATGGCCTCTCCACTTTGTCACCATTGGGGATTTCACACCGGTAATGTGTTGGATGGAAACTTCTTTTTTCATTGTCTTTGGGGAACATGAAGTTTTTCACTTGCTGTGGCCCACGCACTACAAGGAAGTCCCTAAGGCTACTGCTCAAGTGGGTCCACAGGCCTGGATCATCTAGACTTAAGGAACTAAACTCAGTAGCAGCTGTTTCTTGCGCCTCCACCACACTCTTCTCTGATCTACACTTTTCTTCAGGAATGTGCATGGTTACATCCATTTGAGATGGAGATATGGATGCTGCAGTAGCTGCCAGGTCACCTGCCCTCTGAAAAACTGGACGATCAGGCATCTCCTCACCACTCACATCCTCACTGAGGCCGGAAGGCTCACCGTGAACATTTGTGTCTGTGTATCTCAGGAGAGCTCCTTCCCGCTTAGACAGAAAAGCTTCCTTTGCTTGCTTTCTTTTTCTAAATGCTGCCCCCGAGGAGGGGCGTTTTCTTCTTTCACTCATGACTGCTGTTCTGTGCCAGCTATAGTGGATCTCAACACTCAAGTGAAGGGGACAAATAAGCAGGCTGGTAGCAGGGCCTGGGTGAGGGAAGATATTAACGTCTTAAGGGCCTAACTGGCTCCTACTATGTCAATTGACTGCCTGTTCTCCTCAAGTGGGTTCAGGGAAGCAGCAGGAAACAGGAAGCTCCCTGAGAAGCAGATGTTAATCAGTCCAGGCTCCTGGGGGTGCTAGAGAGGTCCATAAGAGGCTCCTCCTCCTCTATCTCCCTGCAGCTCCTGCTGCTTTCTGTTATTCCCTCTCACTTTTTCTCCTGCCTGCCTGTTATGTCTCTTGTGCCCTCCCTCCTCCAGCACAGCATTCCACCGTCTCTGTGCGTCTAGAGCAGAGAGAATACATGTGCACCAGCAGCAGACACAATTTTCTACATTCTGAGTCCTTGTGGCGCCCCCCGACACAGTCTGGCACCTGAGGCACCGCAGTTCGCCTCATGGTAAGGCCAGCCCTGGGGTTAGATTAGATGTCCCTTGCTGTCCCTTCTAACCCTATGGTTTCTTTGATTCTATGATTCTCCAGGAAAGCCATGCAAATAAGTATTGCTATAGTGCCATCTAGTGCCCATGTTTGGAAACAACTGATTACATTAATGTACAGTATGACCTTTTTTGTCTATTGATTCTCAGATGATGGTGACCTCCTGTCCCCTGTGCATTAGAATACTGTAAGAGATGGGCAAGCCACACACAGACACACTATGAGACTGACGAAGTCCTGGCCTGCTACACACCTAACGCACACAACCTCCTTAGCAAGCTCATATCCCTCTCAATTGCACAGCTGCATTCTCTGTTGACAAGGGGTAAGTTCTGCTCGTATCACTTGAAATCCTTCTGTTTTTGCTATCAACCTACCAAAAACCTGCTCAAATGAAGCATTTCTGACAAGTCACCAAATTGTTTTTTTAAAATGTGAGGCCCAAGGAGCTTTTCCAACTTCAAAGTTTAGGTGCACAGAGTTTCACAGACAGATGGGACCATTAAATCACCTAGTCTGATCTTTTGTATATCATGGGCCATTAATTTTTATCCAGTAACCTCTGTACTGAGCCCAAGAACTTCCAGAGATCAAGCTCTTTTCACAAGTAGTGGCAATTCCAGCCCATTTTAAAAAAGATTTTATAATCCACTGTATTGCTCCAAAAATCTAAGGAGTCCTTGTGGCACCTTAGAGACTAACAAATTTATTTGGGCATAAGCTTTCGTGGGCTAGAACCCACTTCATCAGATGCATGGAGTGAAAAATACAGTAAGCAGGTATAAATATACAGCACATGAAAAGATGGGAGTTGCCTTACCACGTGGGGGGTCAGTGCTAACGAGGCCAATTCAATTAGGATGGACGTGGCCCATTCCCAACAGTTGACAAGAAGGGGTGAATATCAACAAAGGCAAAATTACTTTTTGTAGTGTTAACGAGGCCAGTTCAATCACGGTGGATGTGGCCCATTCCCAACAGTTGACAAGAAGGTGAGAGTATCAAGAGAGGGAAAATTATTTTTTGTAGTGACACAGTGATTTTGCTACAAAATCATTTTGCAGATTAATGATCGTCATCATTTCACATTTGTGTATAGTGCCATGGAGCACCCCAGGTGTTTTACGGATAGATATCTAAAGACAAAGACCCTGCCTGGGGGAGCTAGTAACCCAAACTGGGAGTGACCAAGGCAGGATGCTGAGACAGTCTACATTGTTATGCTGAAAGGTATTAATGGTGGCTGCCAGATGAGTCTTGGATCCAAAGACAATTCCAGCCCTTGTTACAGCCAAGCGGTGTGCAAAGAACACTCCTTCAGGCTCAACAGAAGGGGCAATCAAGCCTCTTCATGTAGTAAATTCAGCTGCAACCAGTGGTGGCTACTGCCCAAGGCTGAGGCCACATGGCAGCTCAGAGCTAAGCTGAGTGGACTGAAGGGTTTCCCTGGTTGCAGACACAGGGGCTAAGCTATTTGTTGGCCACCTGTGTACGCCAGAGGCAGACAGCAGGGAGAAGGAGTTCTGAGCCTGACCTTGAGAGGAAGCAGAGAGATAGAGTTTCTTGGGCACAGAGCTCGCAGGAGTGGCAGACGTGGGGATTTCGAGCAAGGAAACTGCCTGCTGCAGTTTGTTTCTACTGACTTCAGGGAAACAGAATTTTGTCTATATTTTTTGTAAGTAAAGATTGCACCCAGAATATACTTGACTGGAATAGCTGATTTTTCATCCTAATGGAAACAACCCTGCATGGCTCCAAATACTGGCTAACCACTCCAGCCAAAGGGGCAATAATATCGAGCAAGAGGGAGAGGAACCAGGAGAAAGGTGGACCTGGTTGTGGGGTTGTTAAGGTGGCACACGGTTAGCTCCTCTTTAACCACCACCACAAATGAACATTTCCATTATCTGGGTTGCTGTTGGAGGGATTGTGGGGAAAAGTGAGCTTTAAGGAGGAATGATAGATTGTTGGGTGTGGGGGGGGCAGGGAGGACCGTCAGGTGTAGACACAGTATGAGAGAAGGGACAGAAGCACTTGTACAAGAAGTAAACTGGATGAGCAGTGTGCTGTCTTCTAAAAGAGGAGCAAATATCATTCTGGCACTGCCAGTAATGCAGGCTCCCAAGCTAATCCCATAACTCATGTAACAGCTGATCAGAAACATCTTATGATCAGACCTTTCCAAATAATGTGCCCAACTAACCCGTGTCTTACCATTAAGGTAGAAGAGCTCTTTGCAACCTCTGCATCGTTTGTGCCGTGTGTTCATGAGATTCCCTTCACTCCAGCGTCCTCACCTGCTTTCCTGGGGCTGTGCCAAATGTTTGCGATGAAAGCCAGACCCCATGTGGAAGAAGGCTGGTTGTGTGCTTTGTTATGACCTGAAAGCTCAGCCCATGTTCTTTGATGGAGCCGTGACTCGCTGCGACATTTGTACGCCTCCTCCTGGCATAGCTGCAAGTGAACGGGGCCCAGAGTGTTGCAATAAAAAGACTATTTTTATATTCATTTTATTGATTTCTATTTCAGGAATGCCTGGGAGCCCTAGCCCTGGAGCAGAACCCCACAAGAAGCTGGAGGGCAGACGAGGAAGATTCTCTGCAGGACGTGCTGAAGGAGTGATGAGCAAGGTAGGAGGAGAACCAGGAGAGGACAGAGGCACAGAATCCAAGGGGAGGACAAGATTTCAAGAAGACCATGGCTGACAAGTGTCGAAGGTGGCTGACAACTCAGGAAGGATAAGGATGGAGCACTGGGTCAGTGCTCTGGCCAGGAAGAGGGCAGAAGAAGAAAGGGGAAGCCATTTCAGTGGAGGGCTGGGGGCAGAAGTTGGATTTGATAGCCTTGCAAATGCACACGCAGGGCTTCACTAAACCTGGGGAAGACTCAGTCCCAGCCCGTAAGAACTTACAATCCAATGGAGACCACACAAGACAACATTTCAGCCCAGGGAGGGTGTGGGGAGATGGAGGTGTAGGAGATCAGTGAAGGAAGACCTCACGGAGGGATCTGAGGAAGGAGGGAGAGAGAGAAGGCACTTGGTGGATAGAAGTAGGGGACTAGGCCAGGACTGGGGGCAGCATGAATGACATTGTGAAGCTGTGAAAGAGGGAGAAGATGAAGAGAGAAGTAGAGGGACTATATAGAGGGGGTAGCAGGGAATGAGACCAGAGGGGCACGTGGACAATAGATGATGTCCAGTGAGAGGTGTGTCAGTTTAGAGCCCTGAGGCTCCAGATACAAGAAGGGCTTTGTTTCCTCCAAAGCTCTAGGATATAAACACCAGAAGTAACAAATTCTAATAAAACAAACCAACTTTATACCTCTCCATGCACCCGGATAGTGACAGGGCCCAGGCCAAACCCTGCTCTCAGCTACAGGGATGCTGCTGTCATTGAGGTAGTGGAAGCTGTACCCGTGTTACAGTGCATAGCTGAATCTGTCTACCTGAGGGATGGATCAAAGCTAGAGCCACTTCTCCATTTTCTCGCTGAATGTTGAGGGAATTGGATAAAGGAGAGCTTGATCTGATGGCCTGTGCATTTGTGATGAGCGCATGAGGCCCGTGGTGACACCGAGATAAGACAAATCCTCATACGATTGGACCCCCATTACCACAGGATTCGAGCACAGCTGGGCTGGCGGTGTCGCTCCTTCACCACGAGTCTGGGTTCTTTGGACACAGCCCCCTGAGATGTAGGCATTTAAATGTGCAAACGGGAGAGAACCAGCTCCAACCATATTCTTGAAGGACTCTTAATACTTGGTGAGTCTTTGGGGACCCAAACGTGCATCAGGCTTCACACGAGGGCCCAGCATAATATTGTTTCACAGGACTCCTCTCCACGAGGAGATACACAGAGATGGGGCAGAGTATCTTACATGTTAGAGCAGGCACAACCCCTGGAGAACAGCACAGCTTTCTGAATGGCCCTCTGTCAGCACTGGGTTTACAATGGTGTCAACGGCACCATGGCGGTGGACCCACACTCAGAAGGGGCCCCGGTGTCCAGACTGGGATCCTGCCCCTCCGCTCTGCCCCGGGGCCCCGCCCCTGCTCGGCCTCTTCCCTCCTGAGGCCCTTTCCATGGCTCACTCCTCTCTGCCCTCTCCCCCTCACCCACCCGCTGCTCGTTCCTCTCCGCCGCTCCTCCACGTGAGAGCGGTGGGCGGGGCCTTGGGGGGAAGGGGCTGCGGGGGCGGGGCCTCAGGGTGGCATGGAGGTCAGGGCCTCGGGGGGAAGAGGTTATGCAGAGTCCGAGCACCGGGGCCCTCAAAAGGTTAATCTGGCCCTGCCCTCGCTGATATTCTCGTATATAATGCTTATCGAGGGCCTAATCCATAGCTCATTGGAGTCAATTGGAGGCTTTTCACAGACTTCAGTGAGCTTTGGATCAGGTCCTAAGCATGCAGATATCACCATTTTCATGTCACCATTACATTACATCCTAGCAATAAGACCTGCAAAGGTGGTGCATTTCAGCGTCTTGACCTCACTTACACAGCACTTAGCTTTCTGCCTCCCTACCTGACGGAAGCTATATTCCCCAGAATGCATTGTGTGTTCTGTCCGACTCCAGCCAGCCAAGGAATACAATCGTTCTCGCTTGCTATTATTGTATAATAACCAGGAGGTGGCCCAGGAGTCTCGATTTGGGATTTGTAAAAGGAAAACTAGTGGTGTTTCCGTTGTATTTAAACTTCCGAAGTTCAGGGAGAGGAAAGTCAGTCACGTAAAAAGTTTTAGTTTTGTTCTTTCTATAACAGCCAGACTGTGAGGTGGCTTTTGGTCTTGGGAAACCTCATCAGTAAGCTTTTGTTTTTTGTTATCGAAACCCAGGTTCCATTTTATCCAAACTTTATCTAAGAGCATAAGAACAGCCAGACGGGGTCAGACCAATGGTCCGTCTAGCCCAGTATCCTGTCTTCCGACATTGGCCAATGCCAGGTGCGCCAGAGGGAGTGAACAGAACAGGCAATCATCTTCCATCTTCTGCAAACAGAGGCTAGGGACACTCAGAGCATGGGGCTGCATCCCAGACCATCCTGGCTAATAGCCATTGATGGACCTAATCTCCATGAATGTATCTAATTCTTTTTTGAACCCTATTATACTTTTGGCCTTCAGAACATTGGCTGACGAGTTCCACAGGTTCACTATGTGTTGTGTGAAGAAGCACTTCCTTTTATTAGTTTTAAACCTGCTGCCTATTAATTCCATTGGGTGACCCCTACTCCTACAAGAAGGAGTAAATAACACTTTCTTAGAGGTCTATAGAATCTTGGCTGGTGTGAAGAAAGTGACTATCATATCCCCCCCCCTTAGTGGTCTCTTTTCAAACTGAAAAATCCCAATCTTTTAAATCTCTTCTTATATGGAAGTTGTTCCATCCCCCTACTCATTTTTGTTCCCCTTTTATACCTTTTCCAATTCTAGTCTGTTTTGTTTGAGATGGGGTGACCCGATCTGCATGCAATATTAAAGGTGTGAGCGTACCATGGATTTATATAGAGGCATTATGATATTTTCTGTCTTATTATTTATCCCTTTCCTAATGGTGCCTAACATTCAGTTAGCTTGTTTGACTGCTGCTACACATTGAGTGGATGTTTTCAGAGAACTAGCCACAATGACGCCAAGATCTCTTTCTTGAGAGGTAACAGCTAATTTAGACCCCCATTATTTTATATGTATAGTTGGAATTGTTTTCCAATGTGCATTACTTTGCATTTGTCAACATTGAATTTCATCTGCCATTTTGTTGCCCAATCACTGAGTTGTATGAGGTCCCTTTGTAACTCTTTGAAGTCTGCTTTGGACTTAACTATCTTGAGTAATTTTTAGGGCTGTCAAGTGATTAAAAAAAATTAATCGTGATTAATCGCACAGTTAATAATAGAATACCATTTATTTAAATATTTTTGGATGTTTTCTACATTTTCAAATATATTGATTTCAATTACAACACAGAATACAAAGTGTACACTGCTCACTTTATTTCTTTTTATTACAATTATTTGCATTGTAAAAAAACAAAATAAATAGTATTTTTCAATTCACCTCATACAAGTACTGTAGTGCAATCTCTTTATCATGAAAGTTGAGCTTACAAATGTAGAATTATGTACAAATAACTGCATTCAAAAATGTAAACTGCATTCAAAACAATGTAAAACTTTAGAGCTTGCAAGTCCACTCAGTCCTACTTCCTGTTCAGCCAATCGCTCAGAAAACAAGTTTGTTTACATTTGCAGGAGATAATGCTGCCCGCTTCTTGTTTACAATGTCACCTGAAAGTGAGAACAGGCGTTCTCATGGCACTGTTGTAGCTGGCATTGCAAGATATTTACCTTCCAGATGCACTAAAGATTCAGATGTCCCTTCATGCTTCAACCACCATTCCAGGAGACATGTATCCATGCTGATCACGGGTTCTGCTTGATAACAATCCAAAGCAGTGCGGACCAACGCATGTTCATTTTCATTATCTGAGTCAGATGCCACCAACAAAAGGCTGATTTTTGTTTTGTTGGTTCATGTTCTGTAGTTTCCACATTGGAGTGTTGCTCTTTCATGACTTCTAAAAGCATGCTCCACAACCCGTCCCTCTCTGATTTTAGAAGACACTTCAGATTCTTAAACCTTGGGTTGAGTGCTGTAGCTATTTTTAGAAATCTCACATTGGTATTGTCATAAATATAAAGGGAAGGGTAATCACCGTTCTGTATACAGAACTATAAAATCCTTTCTGGCCAGAGGCAAAACCCTTTCACCTGTAAAGGGTTAAGAAGCTAGGATAACCTCGCTGGCACCTGACCAAAATGACCAATGAGGAGACAAGTTACTTTCAAAGCTGGACGGGGAGGGGAGGGAAGGGTCTGTCTGTCTGTGTGATGCTTTTGCCGGGACCAAGTCAGGAATGCTCTTCAGAGCTTCTGTTAAGTTAGTAAGTAATCTAGCTAGAAATGCATTAGATTTCTTTGTTTAAATGGCTGGTAAATAAGCTGTGCTGAATGGAATGTATATTCCTGTTTTTGTATCTTTTTGTAACTTAAGGTTTTGCCTAGAGGCATTCTCTATGTTTTGAATCTGATTACCCTATAAGGTATTTACCATCCTGATTTTACAGGAGGTGATTCTTTTACTTTTTCTTTAATTAAAATTCTTCTTTTAAGATCCTGATTGCTTTTTCCTTGTTCTTAAATCCAAGGGTTTGGGTCTGTGTTCACTGATGAAAACTGGTGAGGATTTTTATCAAGCCTTCCCCAGGAAAGGGGGTGTTGGGCTTGGGGGGATATTTTGGGGGGAAGATGTCTCCAAGTGAGCTCTTTCCCTGTTCTTTGTTTAACATGCTTGGTGGTGGCAGCATAGGGTTCAAGGACAAGGCAAAGTTTGTACCTTGAGGAAGTTTTTAACCTAAGCTGGTAAGAATAAACTTAGGGGGTCTTTCATGCAGGTCCCCACATGTGTACCCTAGAGTTCAGAGTGGGGAAAGGAACCTTGACAGGTATCTTCTTTGCATTTTGTCAGATCTGCAGTGAAAGTGTTCTTAAAATGAACAACATGTGCTGGGTCATCATCCAAGACTGCTATAACATGAAACATATGGCAGAATGCAGGTAAAACAGATCAAGGGACATACAATTCTCCCCCAAGGAGTTCAGTCACAAATTTAATTAACGCATTATTTTTTTAACGAGCATCATCAGCATGGAAGCATGTCCTCTGGAACAGTGGCTGAAGCATGAAGAGGCATACAAATGTTTAGCATATCTGGCATGTAAATACCTTGCAATGCCGGCTACAAAAGTGACATGCAAACGCCTGTTCTCAGTTTCTGGTGACATTGTAAATAAGGAGAGGGCAGCATTATCTCCTGTAAATGTAAACAAACTTGTCCGTCTTAGCGATTGTCTGAACAAGAAGTAGCACTGACTGGACTTGTAGGCTCCAAAGTTTTACATTGTTTTGTTTTTGAGTGCAGTTATATAACAAAAAAAAATTTACATTTGTAAGTTGCACTTTCATGACAAAGAGATTGCACGACAGTACTTTTATGAGGCGAATTGAAAAATACTATTTCTTTATCATTTTTACAGTGCAAATATTTTTAATAAAAAATACACACTTTGATTTCAATTACAGCACAGAATACAATATATATGAAAATGCAGAAAAACATCCATAATATTTAATAAAATTTCAATTGGCATTCTATTGTTTAACAGTGCGATTAAAACTGCTATTAATATCGCAATTAATTTTTTTGAGTTAATCACATGAGTGTGATTAGTCGACAGCCCTAATAATTTTGTCATCTGCAAATTTTGCCATCTCGCTGTTTCCTCCTTTTTTCAGATCATCTATGAATATGTTGACCAGCACTGGTCCCAGTACAGACCCCGTGGGAGACACCACGATTTACCTCTCTCCAATCTGAAAACTGACCTTTTATTCCTACCCTTTGCTTCCTTTCCTGTCTTTTAACCAGTGACTGATCCACAAGAGAACCTTCCCTCTTATCCCAGGACTGCTTACTTCGCTTAGGAGCCTTTGGTGAGGGACCTTGTCAAAGGCTTTGACAAACTGCCACAGGTTTGGGGTGATTTGGAGGGAAAGTTCTGGTCACGGCCCATCTCGACTCATAACTGATTTGGGGCTGTTTGCTAATGCCATGCTTCTTGGGCGCAGTCCTCATTTGTGGAACACACAGGTTACAACAATCAGGTTTTAAAATCCATGCGGCACTAGAGGGCGCCAGGACAAAACTTTCGGCCAAAGAACAGGTGTGTCCCAGCAAGTGCCAATACACTGTATCCATGATGACTAGCTGAGGGAGGTCTTTACACTGAAAAAAATTAAAGGTTAACCAGACTGCTCCAATGATACCAGACTCAGAGTGGCACAAAGTAGCTGGAGTGTACCAGATAACCTGGCCTACTTAGCTTCCAATCTCTATCCTGTTGATTTAAGCTTTTACTTGAAATATTCCCTTTCAGTTTCGTATATCTTGTTGGGTGACTAGAGAGTTTTAAAATGATACCTCCTGTTTTGGTAGCTGATATTTTTCTTTGACTTGAGCCTTTCAAACCAGCCTTTAAAAACGCACAACAAAATTCCTAGCACAGGGACAAGAGTCTTTACAGTATCACAGCGTGTTGGGCTATTTCTGTGGAATGTGGCTCCATTTTAATGAGTGAATGTAGTGGTATTGGAAGGTGCCATATAGACAACTCAGAGACTGATATTCTCTCTATTTATCCGAGACAGTTTCAGGCAACTTTGAAGTGTGAGAGTTAATAGACCCCTGGCCCTGGCTTATTTAGGAAGGGGCTGGACGGAAGGGCCCACAGCCCCTTGAAGAAAAATGGTCTTGTGATTAAAGCTGTGGACTAGGGCTAAGGAGATCTAGATCCATTTCCTGGTTCTGCTGCAGGTTTCCTCTGTCACCTGGTGGAAATCACTTAATGTCTTAGTTTTCCATCTGTAATGTGGAGATACTAATACTTCCATTCTCCCACCCTTTCTCTGTCTGGCCTATTACACTTGTCAGCTCTTTGGGGGCGGGGGACTGCCTCTGTTGATATGCACGTACAGTGCTTACCACAATGGGGACTCCTGGGTTTATGGGAATAACAACTTTGGAAATTGCTTCCTTCCTGGGTCCACCAGAGCCCAAGTTTGCTGAGCAACTTTCAGGTCATGCTGCAAAGAGCTGCAGGCTTTTTCAGGACTGTATGTCCCAGAGGGGTAGTCCTGGTTGCTCCCATCTGCATCCACCCATTGTCTCTTGTCGTATAGCTACATTGTAAACTCTTAGCGGGAGGGACCATCTTTTTGTTCACTCTTTGTACACCGCCTAGCACAATAGGGTCATGGTCCATCACTGGGGCTCCTAGGTGCTAGGGTCCTACAAAGAATAATATTTATCTGCACCACAGTCCAGGACAGGCAGTGGCTGTTCCAGCTTTCCGGGCATGCTCAAACATGACTTGGAAAGAAACGTGCTTCTAGTGGTGAGGGAGAGATTGTTCCCTAGGCCAATACAGTCCCTGGCCTCTTGGAGGGGATTTATAACAAAGACGCTAATCACTGGGGTGAGTTTTTGGCATTGAGATGTCTGTCCACTGGGCGATGAACTGAGATCCCCAACTCGTTTTCCTTAGGTCAATGAACATGTGTCAGGCGGTAATGGCTTTCTGCCACTTCCAACACAGACTAGAAGGGAATGACTTTTCACTCCAGTATCAGCTACTGTCAGTGCTCACATGTCAAGCTGGCAGGCAATATAAAGCAAGAGACAGATAAGATCATGGTGATGACTATAAAATACATCACATGGAGATACAATGGAATTTTAAATAAATTCACAATCTCTGTTCTTTGGGGTTCATTTTGCATGCTTATTCCAGCAATGAGTTTGCTGACAGGATCCTTTTCTGAAATAGTCAATTAAAACAATGCCCTAAGAAAGCAGATTTAAAATTCGCAGTCACAAGTATGCACACTGGAAATGGGAGTTGGGAGTAACAACTGTACTTCATGAAGTTAGAGGACAGAAACAAGGCTGTGAGCAAGATTAATTAGGCTGTCCATCATATAATGAAAATACAAACTCGAGGCACTAAATAATCATATACAAATAAATAAACTCAGCCAGCCAATCAAAGCAACAAAACAGCTCATTTACCTCTTCCCATCCTGCAAAAACCTTGTCGAAACAGCTTTCCTGGCAGGTCATCAGGTTTGAGCTCTTTCACACTGTATGATCTCTGCATCCAATCCCGAGAGCTCACGTTTTGAATGGCCGGTGCTAACAGTGTGTGGCTTGTGAACAAAGTAAGAATGAGTCACAGAAATGAGTCAGTCTTTTACTCCGAACAAGGAGGGAAATATGATCTGTGGTAAGGTCACTGGCAAACAGAAGAAGTGAAATTTGATTCATCAGATTGCTCATGCTTTGCTTTATCGAGTGCCACTCCCCGTTTTATATCTGTTACAGACCCATTTTTCAAAAGAATTCTGCAGGCAACAGTTGCCAGGTAAGTTTCTATGGCAGCGAAACAACGTTCTTTCTTCGCCGAACCAAACCCCGGAGTTTCACTGTTTTTACTGCTCTTGTATCTCACCAGTGCTGCTCGGAAAGGGCAGATGTGTCTACTAATAAGTGGAGACTGGGTTCTTTAATCCGCCTGATTTTTAGAAGTGTTCGCCTCCTTGCTCTCAAAGGGGTATGACTGGGTGCGAAACTCTTCTCGAAAGTTGAACACTTTTGCATACCCGTCCTGTAGGGTCTTGTTTTAACAATGTCCTTAAGCATGAGCCTAATTTTAAGAGCAATGGGATTACTCCATGTGCCTAAAGTTAGGTATGTGCCTTTTTGAACTGGAGCCTTGGTCCCTATGGCTAATCCTCTGCCTCTGAATATCTATTACTGGGCCTATGTCATATCTGGGTGACAGTGGGAGTTCTCTTTTTCCCTTCACACTAGGCAGGATTTGTGTAGGCTGCATGAATGGAAGGAGATTCGAGCAACGATTTGTTGAGGTTTCGTCACTGTGTTTGTACCAATGAAGAGGAAAAATAAATCATCAAGATAAATTAAAATAAAATAAAAAACCCTCCTGTGTCAGAAAGCAGCCTCCTTGAGGGGAAACCAAGTGAGTCACTTCCTGGCAGAGGTGTGACAAGATAAATGAAAGAAGTCACTGGGCAAGGTGACAAATGAACTCTGTTGTGTCCCCAGCCAGGCTGTCTGTGACAGTAGGAAAGCTCTGCTGACCTGGTTCGTTCATAGTATTGGTGTTGTCCAACGGCTGCAATCCCAGCCCAGGTGTTAGGCGCTGTACGAACAGTGAAACGACAGTTCTTGTCCCAACAGGTGGACAGCCCAAACAAAGAGCCGTGGTGTGGGAGAGTTAAAGGATGGGGGCTATCGAAGAATAAGCTGATCTTGGCACAGCGAGCAATGATCACGTCTCACCACCTGCCTTGCCGTTGGCTGGGTCAGGTCTTGCAGGCGTCCCAGCACAGGAGAGTTTTAAGGTGGGATCTGGCGGTGAATAAGGTGATAGTTAGATGGATTTTGTCAAGAAGTTCTCCTCACTCATATGGCAGGCAGAGGAGAAAGCACAAAGGGTTTGAGGGAGAACTCAGGAAGACAGGACAAAGACTTGGAAGAAGCCTCCTGGATCATCGAGTCCAGTCCCCTGATATTGCAGGCAACCTTGTCATATCATCCTGTCAATAAATGTATCATGCTCCATCTAGAAGACCTTGTGGGTGGGTAGGGAAAGCTGGCAACATGTTGTCATTGCTGCCCTGCCTACACTCGGGCCCAGAGCCTCAAAGGTATTTAGACACCTAACTCCCATTGACTCCCCTCAAGGAGGTTCCAGTGGGAGTTAGGAGCCTATGTACCATTGGGAATCCGGGCCTAGGAAACTGAAGTAATGCTGATAGTAGTTTTCAGTGATGGCTTCCAATAAACATGTGTTGGAACTGGGTTCCCTGGTCCACTGGGTCTCTGCGGCCCTCCTTTTACATTGTGTTTTAGTTTTGATCTCGTTCTTTTCTCCTTTTGTATCTGGCCCACCTTTTCCTTTGCACATGGTCCTGGTCTAATCAACATTCAGTTGGATGCATGTGATTTTTAAAAGAAGAGCCATGTCTGAGCTAAAGCAACAGTGGCCGAGATCACTTCTGTGCGGGTAAGTGGTGGGTTAGTGCTGAGAACAGGGAGCAGTTCACTGTGCTAACAAGAAGCTATGCTTTACAAAACTGTACCTACAAGGCCAGCTTCATGAATCTAGTTTGGGGGAACCTCCTCCAGTTTTTGGCCTCCGTCTAAAATCATGCAAACCTCAGCAGCTTCAGATGAGCTTTTCTTTAAGTTTTTGGGTTCATTCAAGCTCCAGACCAAAGGGGAATAAGAGTCCACGAGAAAAATATTTCCCAACTCCCTGTGAAACAAAACTGCTGACTTGTGCACAGCTGCCCTGAAAAATGGGTCAAATTGTGGTCCCATTGAAGTGTATGGACATTTTTGAAACTGACATCAAAGGGATTGGGATGTGATCCAGTGTCTTAATTAGGGATGTAAACAAATGCATCAGGTATTAATGACTAGACAATGGAGATTAATATTTACTGGACTAACACGCAGGCTGCAGATGTGCCAGGATCTGAAGTGTTCCTTTTACACTTGAAACCTGTTGGTGCAAGCTACACACCTAACTAGGGCTGCAAAGGGATTTACATAACATACCTCAATGGGGAGCATTACAAGACTTATCCTTCGCCCCCTCAGGACACCATCATGAAGTTCCAATCCAACGAAGACTAGAATCAGGTCCTTGATAAATCTTGGGCTTGTTCCGAGTTCACCTGGAAATTGGAACACACGAAGCGACTTAAATCCACTGTCGTTTATCATAACAAACCAGACTGGTCAAATAGTCAAATTGGAATTAGTACTTGATCCAAAGCTCTTTGAAGGCAATGGAAGTCTTTCCACTGACATCAGTGAGTTAATCAACACTGAGCATGTTTGAAGATCCACACTCGGAGCACAAGTGCTCACAGACCTATCACAGGGTTGCACAGTTCACGAGTTTGAGTTAGTGAACTTCCCTCCAGTAATTTATACCCATGTTAGTTTAACATTTTTTTAAACTAACATTTCACTCGCTAAAGGGAAGCCTGTTCTATGTACTTTAGAAGCTACTAAATAGTCAGTACTTGCCAACTCCTACTTCACCAGTTCCTCGAGAGCTGGACAAATGCTGCCAAAAAGTATTTGTGAATTTTGTTGAACTCACAGCCATGAATTAGATTCAGCAGCATGAATAACCCTTTTTTGTTGCAGAAAGCGTTGCAAATACTCATTCAAAAATGGATTCCCAGGGAAATACCCGTGCAAATATATAACTGCACGAGTGTTTGTGCTGGACGTGTTCACATGCCATATTGAAAAATGGGTGCATTTGGGAGTGACCCAATCAGTAAGCAGAAAGAAGAGCACGTTACTTAGGATCTGCCTATACTGCAGTCATTGGATGTGATTGTAGACATACCTAAGCTAGCTTTAATCTAGCTAGGTCAGATACCGGAGCCGTGAAGCTGAAGTCCCTCCCAAACCCTGGCTATTAATAATGCTACCATGGCTTCATGGTTCTAGTACCTGAGCTAGCTAGATTAAAGCTAGCTGGGTATGTCTACACGAGCTGCAGTTGTGCCCTGTGACAGCAGGGTAGACATACCCTCAGACAACCAATCATATGGCAAGAATAAGTGAATTACAAACAGGGAATAACAAAAGGACAGCTGCTGCAAAGAGTTTGCAAGGAAGCTAGAAGAGACGTTTGTATAAACCATTCAGCTCATGATGGGCCTTTCCTTTTGTCATTCTGTCCCTGCACATGTGTCTTGGTGTTATTTGATTTTCTTTGTGTGTTTAGAGGTTATTTGTTTATAGGCATCACAATTTAACAAGATTACAAAAACACTGAATAAATACATTTAAATGAATCATTGACTGGAGTGACCTTGATGTCAATAGCAATCCCCTTTGACTCTATGCAAACATTTTAGCCTTTGCAAATCTGGTAATTCATTGCATCTGTTGATGTTACAAGTGAGTTTTTGTTTATTTTAAATGACTGCCTAATAGCTGGAACCGACATTGTGTCTCTTCTGCTGACTCACTGGTTAGTAAAAGCACTATAATGAGCATGACATCTTTAAACACTATTGAACATACTGTTTCCTTTCAACCAGATATAATTTGCAGTCATTCAACTCTCATGTAAAAGAAGCATGTGATAAAGAGTGCAATTTAATATGCCCCTCCCTAGCCATTATAGGAGAGGGTGCAGAAAATGCTGAGAATTCCAATATTATTTACTCTGATAATCCCCAGAGAATATATATTAGCTGATTGCCTTTGTTTAAAAAGGCATGTGGATTTAGCTTCAGCAATATCTTTTCCTTTCTTTAACAGGAGCAATCTTGACGCTCACATCCGTCATTAATAGAACATAATAATAGCAGTAGTTTTATTTATACACCACCCTTTGCCAAATTACTTGAAGCACTAAAAAACAGAATAAAACCAAAGTTGAACATTCTAAAAGGATCATAAAACACGCCCTATTATAGTACATAAACATTAGTGCTACCTGAAAGCAGAGAGACCAGTGCTGAGTTCCTGGCTCTGCCACTGGCTCTCTGTGTGACCTTGGGCAAGTCACTTCATCTCTCTTGTGGTAGCTAGATTAATAGATTCCAAGGCCAGTAGGGATCACTGTAATCATCTAGTCTGACATCCCATATAACACAAGACATAGAACTTCCACAAAATAATTTCTATTTAATCTAGAGCAGATCTTTTAGAAAAACACCCAATCTTGATTTTAAAATTGCCAGTCATGGAGAATCCACTACACCCCTTGGTAATTGTTATCGCCATTCTATAGATGGGGAGTTGTGGCACAGAGAGACTAAGTGACATGTCTAAGGACACACAGGAGGTCTGTAGCAGATGGATACTGAATCCAGATCTACTAAGCCCCATTTCAGTGCCTTACTCACAAGACCACCATCCCCGTCTAGACCACCCTACACCTACACTACCTTAGTTTCTTTCACTCTTCCCAAGCTTCTCACCTATAATGATTAAAACTTTCTCAAATCCTACTAAACTCAGTGACATCTTGTAGCAATGAGTTCCATAGTCTAATTGTGGATAGTGTTGAAAAGTATTTCTGTTCATCTATTTTATTTTTGCTGCCTTTCCATTTCCTTGAGTGTTTTTACTCTTGATTTATGAGTGTGGGTGAATAGAAGTGTCCAGTTTATCTTCTCCTTACTGTTCATGTACTTTTATCTTGTCTCATTTTCCTCTTCTCTTCTCTAAGGTAAACAGATAACCCCTCATGAGGGTTTATGAGGACTATCCCGTTGTTTTATGCCAATAGTAAGGATTCTCTGGGCCAATGTATGGTCTCAAATACATGTACCACAGCTCTTGTTAAAGTTGAGAGGAAATGTGCTTGAAGATGAAGGGCCAGATTTTGGTCCATTGTCCAGCAGCCTGGAAAATGCCAATGCCCAAAGGGTGCGTCTGGCTATGAGTCAGCATGCTTGAGAATCCACACTCTTTTCAGGCTGTTCAAAACATATGGAATTTATAATAAACTTCAATAGAAAGCAGCAGAATCAAGCAAACCGGCGGCTTGGCCCCTTTGATATCAGTATTCAAAAGGTCCCCAAATGTTTTAGGAACAAAGAATGAAGTCTCCTTTGCACTCCTAAGCCAGAGAGCAAACAAGGGAAGCAGTTGCCTGGTGGCACCCACATATGAAAACGGGATGCAAATGAGTGTATGAGGCCAGAAGGCAGAGTGGGGCTTAGAATATTCTGTGATTAGGAGACCCCCAGGGAAATTTTGATACTGCACACATTGAATACTTGTTATGTTCAGTCAATTAGCATGGGGGAGATTCAGGCCCAATGGTACATAGTCCTGCCAGGAGTGCAGGGGATTGGACTAGATGACCTCTCGAGATCCCTTCCAGTCCTATGGTTCTATGATCTCAGAATATTCTCCCTGACACAGCAGAGATGAATAGTTATGAGAATAAACAGTCCTGTGGAGGCGGCATCTTTCCTGACAGCCTCAGAGATTTCAGGGTGAGCACGTGTGTGCATTTGCAGGGACAGGTGTGTTTTCATGCATCTGTGTCTGCAAACCTTACAGATCCAGTGCACGTGGGATGGCCACCATCTTGGCTGACACACCGGGGATTGAACTGATAACCTTTAGAGCATGAGGGGTCACCGCTTGAGCTAGTGAACACTTTGCAGCTGGGGGCTGTACTAACTCAGACTCCCTATGGATTGGCACAGAAGAGGATCTGCAACACACATGCACCACTTTCATTTTTATTTATTGAACTGCCCCTAAAATAGCTCAACATCAAATTTGGAGAAAAAATAATGAAGAAAAAAACCAAACCCCTACGAATTACCCTGAGTAATTTCAAAGAACCTCAAAGAGCCACTTTGTACAGCTTTCTGTTTCAGAACACTTCACAATTGCCTTCTGCTTTTAAAACCCTCCACGGACTTGTTCCAACCTCTGGTCTTATACAATGGGCCCGATTCTGATCTGATTTACAGAGGTGTAAATCAGGAACTCAGCACAGTCACACCAGTGAAAAACCATTGAGGGACCAAAATTTAGGCCCCTTATTCTTTTCTCCATCTGAACCCAGTTTCTCGGCTTGTCTAGCATTGACCTTCTCTCTGTCCTTCGGGGCAGCCTGGCCATTGCTAAGCAGGTGCTCGGGTAGTACGGTAATGCTAATGAGATAGAGAGATTCTGAACCCTGCCCTCACAAAGGTCCCAGTTCAGCAAGGGACTTAAGCACATGCCTAATTTTAAGCATGTGAATAGTGCCATTGAAATCAATAAGGCCAAATTTTGTGCTTGGACTTGTACTTTAGAGCCTCTCTCTGACCCGTAATCTGAACACCTCCTGCTTCCAGAGCAAGTCTGAATTTGGATCCCAGTATGAAGCCCATGCTTTGTGGCTTGGGCCCATCACTACTCTTCCTACCAGAGCTTTCTCTTCTTCAACTCCTGTCATCTTGCTCCTCGCCACCTCCTCGAGTCTCCAGCTCCCTTCGCACATCACCGACAAACCTCTCATTTGGATGTGATGTCCCAGCCCAGGCTCATCTCTAGCTGTTCCAGACTGTTCATTCTATCAGCCCATTTGTCGGCATGAACATAAGTGAAAAAGGCCATTGAGTTTCTTTGCCTTGCCAAAAAGCCACATAGATTTCTGACTGGATTATTGTTTGATTGGCTTCACTGAGTTTTATAAGGGTTTGTACACGGAGTTGAAAATATTATTTACTTTTAACAAGCTATTTATGTCCTAGCGAGCCTCAACCACTAATCAATACTGTTCTCCCATCTGTTCTCAGATACTGAGATCAGCACATTTCTAATCTCCATTCTGAATGAAAGGAAAGAAAACATTTGGTCAGAGAGAGAGAGAGAGAGAGAGATGGATCTGAACCAAGTCTCCATATCCACACATCTCCAAATGTTTGGGAACTTCGGATCCAAATCCCTGACCTTTATAGGTTATGGACATCTTTAGGGAGGAGATCCTTGTGTAACTTAGTCCTCAGTCTCCTGGGCTCTGATTAGCGTTAAGTTCATGGCATACAGACAGAGATATTATGTAAAATCATAAAATACTCTTTCTGGAAGGTTTCAACGTAACACTACTTTATTTCTTAGAATCCAGCACTAACACACAAGAACCTAAAACAGAGAGAGACGAAGCACAAGTCACCTCACCTTTCTATAAGCTGACTCTGGAGACTGACTGCTGCTAAACCCAGATCGCACGCTTCCCTACAAAGCCCCTTAGCCTGCAAGCAGGACCAGGAAAACCTCTGAAAATTTATAGTGCTAGCTTACAGTTTTAACACAGTTTTCAATACAGCACAATTAGAAGAATCATTTTACTCCTTACAGTCTCAGCAGACATCAAGGCTGTTTAAGTCAGGTTCCTTTAAATAGAAGCAGTGTATTCTGACAGCCAGTTATTCTGTGGAATTACAGTGAAAGGATGAGATTCCGTTGATATTATTATTTATTTGTATGGAAGTAGTGCCTCGAGACCCTAATCATAGACCATGACCCCATTGTGCTAGGGGCTGTACAAAAAAACAATTCCTTGCTTCCGTGCTGTGTTGATGGCTCTTTAATCAGCCCCTGCTGGCTCAGGGAGCAAGGCATTGGGCCCAGAACTCGAACCTAGATCTCCCACATGGAACCAGAGAAGTCCCACTGGGCCACCTACCGAGACAAACCTTTTTTGGGTCAGCATCTGGCTAATAGTTGCTTACTTAAAAACATAAACGTAGCAGTTACGAGCAAGAGGCTCGGTTTGCCATCAAGGCCTATATAGGCATCCCATAGGCGTCCCTATTCTGCGCTAGGCCTCATAACAAATGGGGTCACTTAGTGCTAGCTGCAGCTTGCCTGATGCGGATACGTCTCATCTCTAATCCTTACCGTTAAAAGCCACCATCGCTGCTCTCATATCTCATTCGGACAAACGTGGCGGTTCTCATAGATATATTTCAAGCAGGGTTGCTGCTGCCTCTCCACCCCCTATATGGAGAGAAAGTAATAGGTAGCCCACACAACCAGAAACTGTGGTATCTGGCTATGCTCTCACCTGGCAGGTTAAGGAGGACAGAGCTGATCACAACTAGGGTTTCTTTACTGCTGGCAATCTGGGACAACAAGCCATTTCTATTCATCTACCAAGGAAGAGAGAAGCACAAGGGACTAAGTTCTATTTATCTATCTTATAGCCTCATAGATTTTAAGGCCAGAAGGGACCACCATGATCCATCTAAACTGACCTCCTGCACATTGCAGGTCACCTCTGGCTGAGTGACTGAAGTCCTCAAATCTTAATTTAAAGAATTCAAATGACAGAATTCACCAGTTAGTCTAATTCAAACTAACAAGTGATCCAGGTCCCATGCTGCAGAGGAAGGTGACCCCCTGTACCAGGGTTTCTGTCCATCTGACCCAGGGGGGAAATTCCTTCCTGACCCCAAATACAGTGATCACTTAAACCCTGAGCATGTTGCTGAGACCCCCCAGCCAGACATCCGAGAAAGAATTCTCTGTCGTAACTCAGAGTCCTTCCATCTCGGGTCATTGGAGATACTTGCAAACAGCAGGCAGGGATGGGCCATATGCCATGGTAGGCAACCTTCTCATACCATTCCCTCCACAAATTTATCACCCTCAGTCTTAATGCAAGTTAGGTTTTTTTGCTCCCTCTGGTTCCTTGTGAAGGCTGTTCCAGAACATCACTCTTCTAATGGTTAGAAACCATCATCTAATTTCAAGCCTAAACTTGCTGATGGCCAGTTTATAGCCATTTGCTCTTATATCAATACTGGCCCTTAACTTAAATACCAGGGAGGGAGAGGAGTTGTTTATCCCTCTGATTTATTTACAAAAAGCGATCATATCTCCCCTCAGCCTTCTTTTGGTTAGGCTAAACAAGCCAAGCTCTTTGAGTCTCCTCTCATTAGGTAGGTTTTCTGTTCCTTGGATCATCCTAGCAGCCCTTCTCTGCACCTGTTCCAGGTTGAATTCATCTTTCTTAAACATGGGAGACAAGAATTGCACCCAATATTCCAGATGAGTTCTCACCAGCACCTTGTATAATGGTACTAACATTTCCCTCTCTCTACTGGAAATATCTTCCCTGATGCATCCTAGGATTGTATTAGCCTTTTTCATGGCCACAACACATTCGTGGCTCATTTTACATTGTGTGATCGACCAATACATCTAGGTGTTTCTTCTCGGTTGCTTCCAACTGATACGTCCCAAGCATATAGCAAAAATTCTTGTGCGTAATCCCTGTCATGTTCAATGTAACTAATAATTTCCCATGTAGAACTGTATCAAATGCTTTACTGAAATCCAATGCGATTAGATCTATTACATTTCCTTTGTCTTGAAAATTGATTATCTTCTCAAAGAAAGATCATGCTAGTCTGGAAAGATCTACCTTTATAACCATGTTGTATTTTATCCCAGTTACCGTTTATCTCTATAACTACTGTCTCTTTCAAAATTTGTTCTAAGATCTTGCATATAATTGAAGTCAAATTAACTGGGTCTGTAGTTTCCCAGATCATTTTTTCCACTTTCTTAAATACAGGCACTTCATTGGCAATTCTCCAGTCACTGGATATGACCTCTGAGTTTACGGATTCATTAAAGATCCTTGCTGTTGGGCTTTCAAATTCATCTGCCAGTTCCTTTAATATTCTTGGATGGAGTTTACCCGGGTCCCCAGTTTGGTCCCATTAAGCTGTTTGAGTTTGGCTTCCACCTTGGATGTGGTAATTTCTACTTCCATATCCTTATTCCCATTAGCCAGCCTGCCACTGCCCCCAAGCTCCTCATTACCCTTATTAAAAACTGAGGAAAAGTATTCGTTTAAGTGTTGGGCCAGGCCTAGATTATCTTTAACCTCCACTCCATCCTCAGTGCTTAGCAGTCCCACTTCTTTCCTTGTTTTCTTTTTATTTATATGGCTAAAGAACCTTTGCGATCTATCTATCGATTGTAGGGTTTCATACTACCACCCATCGCCATAATACCTGAGTGCCTTCCCTGTAAGATTTGTGATGGGGCATATTCATCCTTGGGGTGCCCCCTTCTCTCCATGGATAATGTCCTCAGCTCCAGCGCCTCTTGCAGGCTGTTTCTCACCGGGATGTCTGTGGCTTGAGCGTCTGGCCAAGTCACATAAAATTCACCCCCCACTTCCAGGGTAATAATGTCCCAGCTCAAAGGAAAATGAACCCCTCTTCCATCCTCCCCAGAATCAATCCTCTGCACACTCTTTGCTCCACTCATGGGCACTGCAGAGTCCCTCCTCACTCTGTCGCAGAGTGCTGCCTTCCAGGGCCTTCTCCCTGGAGGCCTGGCTCCTCCCAAGCCACTGACCCTCAGGGCTTCTTCTCTGGAGCCTCTCTTCTCCTGGGCCTGCTTTAGGAGTCTCCTTCTCCCTAGCTGCCTTCTCCCTTCAGGGGCAGTCTCAAGGGACAAGCTCCTTCCTGCAAACCCCTCTGTTGTTCCTTTCCCCTTGAATCTCGTCTCCTTCCACAGCCCAGCTTCTCTAGCCTTGCCCCTCTTTCAGGGCTTAACTCGCCTTTTCAAAGCCCAGTCCTGCCCGCGTCTCATGGCCTGTTGCCCAGGGGCATTCCTTTCCCCTGCAGCCCTGCTTTCCTTCCCAGCCCTGGCTAGGATCCCATCCCAGAATTATTCACCCCCACCACCTGAACTACCAGCTTGCTATTCCCAGAGAGGGACAGCAGAGTCTCTCCCTGCAGCCCCTTTCTGCTACAAACTTCCTCTCTTTATACTGTGTGGCCTGCTCCTGGCCAGCTGGGCTTCAGGATTCATTAAGTCTGGCCCCCCGTCCAGGTGCAGCCTGGTATGTTAATTGGCCTCTTGAGCCCACATTTACCCATTCAGGGGCTGTGTGGGGTATGCACCCCAGCACAGATGGCTTGGTGTGTTTATTTGATTAAAACCAAGGGTGGACATGTAACCCTTCTGCCAGGCCAAGTTGATAGCAGCAAGGGCCGGGTTCAGTACACAGGGGTTCCCTCTCATCAAAGTAAATACAAAACTGGCTCGAGCCCCCACCCAGTGACCTGGGAAAATCTTACACACCCCCTGGGCGCCTCAATGAGGCAATACTTCCCCTCTCGCAAGCACAGAGTCTCGGTGTAGTAGAGAATCTTTAATAACATGAGGTAAACGACATCAGCGTTAAATTGGGGAAACACCACAACTAGTGTTCATTAACCAAACCATGAGCAAAGACCCACCCCAGAAAATTGGGCCACATCCTTTCCCTCAGGTTCTTGAGTCCCAGAACCCAAACGTCTCTTGAGTCCAGCAATCCTCAAATCACCCAAAATCCAAAAAGTCCAGCCCCAGAGTTCAAAAGTTCATCTGCAGAGTGTTGCTCCCCAGTGTGGCTAAAATATGCCTGTGTGTGGGGGAAAGAGGTAAGGGGTACCTTACGTGTCCTGAAGCTGACTGCCCCACAGGGCTCGGCTCTGCTACGCTGTCTCACGAACGGCTCTGCTCCACCACGACCGGCTCCGCTCAGCTCCGCTCGCCGTCTCACGAACAGCTCCGCTCAGCTCCGCTCGCCGTCTCACGAACAGCTCCGCTCAGCTCCGCTCGCCGTCTCACGAACAGCTCTGCTCAGCTCAGCTCGCCGTCTCACGAACAGCTCTGCTCAGCTCACCGTCTCACGAACACGCCGCTGTCTCACGAACAGCACCACTGCACTCTAGATCTTCTGGCTCCCCACTACTTGACACAGTGCTCTTAGTGATTTCAGCTCTTAGTGATTTCAGCTCTCAGTGATTTCAGCTCATAGTAGTGGGGGCCTTAGTGCTGGTGCACCATAAGGCCAAAGTGAATGCAGCACAGTGCCTGCAGCAAGACTCTTAATAGACCCAAAATTAGCTCTGACATTCCACAGTGGAGAGAGACAGAGGTGCAATTGGTGCTTCAGGCCCTCACAAAGGGGCCCACACCACCAGGTACTAATACCTGTCTCAAGTCTCTCTCAATTCACAGAGTTTTGGAACCCATGTCCCTTGCCTAGCGAGTGCTACTCAGTTGATGGTGAGTCCCTCCATCATAACAAAAGGCCAAGTACAGTTCCAAGCACAGTTCCCATAATCAGGGTAATAACAATTTACTCTTCCTGCCCCAATAACAAAGACACTGGGGATCCCACAACAGCCAAAGTGACCATTTGGGCAGTTATGGCCTCATTCTAGGCGGGGTGGGTGTGCCTATGCAAATTGAGATCAGCCCCTGAAGTTCTTTTCCACTACTTGCCACACCTCACCACCAGATGTCAGGGTGGAGCCCATCCTGACTCTGCTTACAGACATTTATTTGCAAGTTTCTGCTGGGTGCAGCCTTCAGCCATCTGCTCCTTTGGTATCGCAAAGTTTGGGCACCCCGGTTTTAATATTCGTCACAAGCCTCCATATGGTAAAGCACAAGGCAGTTTCTAATCTAAGCCATATAGATTCAGTGGCATCAGACAGGGTTTCTTTTTTCCCCCTTACAAGCGCCATGGTATCTTTTGCAGACCATCAGAACAAGCAAGCTTTTCAGAGAATTGATTTGCATTCTGTCTCGCTGCGTTGCCAGGGTCACTCCGGGTATGTCTACATTGCAATTAAACAGCCTGGCAGCCTGAGCCAGAGTCAGTTGGCACAGGACAGCCCACGGGTGTCTAATTGCAGAGTAGCCATGGCCTCTGTGCTGGCTGCCTCAGTGAAAGGAGAAGCCTGGCTTTCATTGAGGGAGGATCCAACTCGCCTTTCAGCTTTCAGGTTTAAATCAGGAGTCACTCCATGGAAGCCAATGGAGTTACACCAGCAAGAAACTGGTCAGGGAGAATTAGATCTGTTGGGAACACTGGGGCATGGCCAACTCGAGGGGATGAAAGACCACGAGTGTCAATGAAGCCCCCTCGCACTAGGCCCCGGTGTCCTTGGCCCCCCCCTCCTGCCTGGAGGCACTCGCAGCAGCTCTGCGTACTAGGCCCAAGTGTCCTTGGCTCCCCCGCCTGGAGGCACACACAGCAGTTCTGCTGAGGATCTGCAAAATATGTTGCAGAGTCAGATTGCCTGAAACTAAGCAAGGCCAAACAAGGCAGATATGGAAGAACAATGCTGAATAAAGCAGCTTTATGTATAGTTTAACAAATGATACAGAGAATCAGGGAACTAGCTGGGAACTGGATTGGCTGGCTATATGGATACTTGGGGCAGCTTGCTATTGGATAAATATGCTAAAAAAAAAAAATGTATAAAAGCCTGTGTAACTTCCTGCTCTGGGTGCAGGATTTGAGATTTTATTCTCCCTGTACCTTTTTGCAGCTGCAAATAAACTTTTCTGCTTCTCCACCCCGTTGTGATTATTGGGTGTAGCACACCGAGTAACGAACCAACTCAAGCTGTTCTTCAGCCTCTCGGCACTGGGTGCCGGCAACAGATCCTTGGAGTGCACCATCCTTTCTTCTGAAGGCGGTAAGTGCTAGGTTATAGCTTTGCCACAAGCCCGGCGTGTGGGTCAGTGTTTGGTGCTGCACTGCCCCAGAGAGAGCAGGGGAAGAACTGTATCTCAGAGAGGTACAAAAAGGAGTAGAAATTGGCTAGTGGTCCAGGCCAGAATCAAGTGTTTATTATCCCTTCTGCAATGGCTCAGCTGTGGCGTCTGGCTCATTGGAGTCTTACCAACTCCTGCACCCCCTGCTTGGAGGGCTGACCAATCACATTACCTTGCATGGCTCGGGCCAAAATCGAGTAGAATTTGCACCTGTGTAGGGGTGCAACCTGCCTCACACAGTCTAGCCCTATATGCTTAGTTTCCAGTTGGTTAGATTAGTGGTGACTAATGAATAAGAATCACTCCTGAGGGCAATTTTGCCTAACAAACTTGGAGGGAGCAGTGAGCCTTTAAGCCTTTGTGATCCATGCAGTTATATAGGCTCTGATCCATCACCACAGCCAGCCCTGGACAATGTGATGTAGCTATCTGTTTTCTGTGCACTGCCCCTTTAAAGTTTCCAAGGAATCCACCTGGTGGTCTCCTTTGAAGACAGGATCTGAAGAGCCAAGTTAGCTGAAGATGGCAGCTGCTACTGAGTGAGCTGCGTAACCCACACTAGGGGAAGTGCGGGTCTTTGTCTCCCCCTGCTCGTTGGACCATTTAGGCAATTTGAGTCTGTTATGGCTTCCAGCTAAAGCATTTAAGCCTTTAGTTCAAGTGATAACGACTCATAGTATTAGCTCGTCAAATTCAAATCCAGATTTGGGCCCAAGCAGCGTCAGTTACCATCACACCCATGGTGATCTCTCAGAGGGATTTTACATTTGTTCTTTCTTGTTTTGTTGGGCCGAAATAAGTCAGTCGAGACCAGAAGTGTATAGTTGCATTTTGTGTGCGAGGAAACTAAAGCACAGAGCAGCAGCTTATATTCCTCCTCCTCCCAGTCTGAATCCTGGTGCCAGTGAGCTACTACAGAATTAAAATGCATTATTAAGTTTAAACATCTTTTCAGAAAGTTAATTTCCCAGTCTCTGCCAGTTCCTACCTTGCTATCTCAGAAACTCCACCGGGATGGGATTTATTATCCTGATAATGGTGTGCTTCACTTTCTCCATTCTGTCAATTTTTTACTCTTTTCATTATTCCTAGTATGGCTAGAAGTGACTAGATATGATGAGTTGATTGTTATGCCTTTTGAATGAAAGTCACTATGCGGTCCCTTTTCTCAACTGCCTTCGCCCCATGACATTATTTTTGGGGGGGAGATGAAATGTTACATCTCAAAGAATTTCACCCTGGTGGAAAATGCCAGCGATTTTAAATAAATACATTCTCTGAGATGTTACATTACCCTGCAGAGCTAGTGCACAGCAGAGATCAAATGGCTTTCCAGAACTGATTTTGCTTCCCCGCAAGCCGAACGGAATATCAAAGCCCACATTTAAAAGGAACCATTAGGAAAAAGGTTATACATAAAGTTATCAACGGAAAGGTGTTGTAAATGAAATGGAAATGACTGCCGGAGAAATCGTTTCCTTTGCTACCGAGAGGCCAACAACAACAATAAATAATAGAGCTGAAAGCTGAGATTCCTGCTCCAATGTCAGAATATTTTCTGTTTAGGTTATTTTAAAATAAAAGAGCAAAGTTGGCAGGTGGGATTGAACCTGGGTCCTCTGGAGCTTAGTGCATGAGCCTCTACCACATGAGCTAAAAGCCAACTGGCTGTTAACTAAAGCTGTAGAGAAAACTCCTTAATCTCTCTCTCTCTCAGTGGTCTCGCTGCAACTGGATGGACAGAGCACCACAGCCGGGTGGTGTGTGTTACACACACATTTACACCGGCTGAGAATCTGGCCCCATACTTGAAAAGAGAAACACAGACCTATGCCAACGTATAGAAACCTGCAATGATGACGACACTTTATTTGTATTATGGTAGGGCCACAGCTAGGTGCTGTACGGACACAGAGACAGCCCCGGCACTGAAGCGCGAGCCCTTTTGTAAATACTGGGGCTGCTCAGTGCTGGAGTACACCAAACCCCCCGGTGCCAGTAGTGTGCCAGGAGCACCAAGACTTACAGGCAAGAACTGCAGGTGCTCCTGCATCTAGGCCTCATCGATGCTCGCCCGGGTAAGTCTCAATAACCACGCCGACACACGCCTAAGGGAAAAAGGGTATTTTGGTAGGGCTTGCGGGAAAGGGGAAGGTTGCAGATACCCTAGGTGCAGAGGCTCACCAGTTACAGTTCAAGGTGACCAATGGCAGTAAATGTTTGGGTCCCTGGGGAGTCCAATTGAGAGTCAGGGCTCTTCAGGGCTGGTGCTTGGGATGCCCTCTCCATAGAATCATAGATTATCAGGGTTGGAAGGGACCTCAGGAGGTCATCTAGTCCAATCCCCTGCTCAAACCAGGACCAATCCCCAACTAAAATCATCCCAGCCAGGGCTTTGTCAAGCCTGACCTTAAAAACTTCCAAGGAAGGAGATTCCACCACCTCCCTAGGTAATGCAGTCCAGTGTTTCACCACCCTCCTAGTGAAAAAGTTTTTCCTAATATCCAACCTAAACCTCCCCCACTGCAACTTGAGACCATTACTCCTCATTCTGTCATCTGCTACCACTGAGAAAGTCTAGATCCATCCTCTTTGGAACCCCCTTTCCAGTAGTTGAAAGTAGCTATCAAATCCCCCCTCATTCTTCTCTTCCGCACACTAAACAATCCCAGTTCCCTCAACCTCTCCTCAGAATTCATGTGTTCCAGACCCCTAATCATTTTTGTTGCCCTCTGCTGGACTCTTTCCAACTTTTCCACATCCTTCTTGTAGTGTGGGGCCCAAAACTGCACACAATACTCCAGATGAGGCCTCACCAATGTCGAATAGAGGGGAATGATCACGTCCCTCGATCTGCTGGCAATGCCCCTACTTATACATCCCAAAATGCCATAGGCCTTCTTGGCAACAAGGGCATACTGTTGACTCATATCCAGCTTCTCGTCCACTGTAACCCCTAGGTCCTTTTCTGCAGAACTGCTGCCTAGCCATTCAGTCCCTAGTCTGTAGCGGTGCATGGGATTCTTCCGTCCTAAGTGCAGGACTCTGCACTTGTCCTTGTTGAACTTCATCAGATTTCTTTTGGCCCAATCCTCCAATTTGTCTAGGTCCCTCTGTATCCTATCCGTACCCTCCAGCGTATCTACCTCTCCTCCCAGTTTAGTGTCATCTGCAAACTTGCTGAGGGTGCAATCCACGCTATCCTTCAGATCATTTATGAAGATATTGAACAAAACTGGCCTGAGGACCGACCCTTGGGGCACTCCGCTTGATACCGGTTGCCAACTAGACATGGAACCATTGATCACTACCTGTTGAGCCCGACAGTCTAGCCAGCTTTCTATCCACCTTATAGTCCATTCATCCAGCCCATACTTCTTTAACTTGCTGGCAAGAATACTGTGGGAGACCGTGTCAAAAGCTTTGCTAAAGTCAAGGAACAACATGTCCACTGCTTTCCCCTCATCCACAGAGCCAGTTATCTCATCATAGAAGGCAATTAGATTAGTCAGGCATGACTTGCCCTTGGTGAATCCATGCTGACTGTTCCTGATCACTTTCCTCTCCTTTAAGTGCTTCAGAACTGATTCCTTGAGGATCTGCTCCATGATTTTAACATGGACTGAGGTGAGGCTGACTGGCCTGTAGTTCCCAGGATCCTCCTTCTTCTCTTTTTTAAAGATGGGCACTACATTAGCCTTTTTCCAGTGGTCCAGGACCTCCCCCGACCTCCCTCCAGCCCAGTCACTATTAGATTGAGGGTTTCCCAGCCGGGCTCAGTAAGTGGCTCTCATTGGGGCCCCTCTGCACTGGCTCCCTGCTTAGCTGCTTCTGCTCCTCCATACGTCTCACACAGAACTGGTCCCATCTGTAATATCTGACAGCCACAGCATATTCAACACACAGCTCTGCACACCGTATCTAGGGAGTCTTCCTCCATCCAGCTTCCTGCAGCTCCTGGCGAGCTGCTTCCCAGCAAAGACTGGCTATTTCCTGGTCCAGGACCTTTCCTCTGGCCTGGCCAGGGAAAGGAGAGGACTGTGGGGAGGGGACTGATGGGATTTGGGAGTCATAGGCCCCGGCTTAGCAAATCCATCACACTTTTCATCTGAGGTTGGCAGATAACACTATAAATAGGCTTGGAAGAATTAGATTTTTTATCAGTAAATATAGATAAATGTTGATTTTACCATACACATTGTGAAGCAGGAGAGCCGGAAGCTCCCTAGAAGTGGGGGTCCACCATTGCCTGGACCATGGCCTCACCCCCTGCTGTGCCCCCCAGAAGTCCCACCTGTGCTCTGCCCCTGAGACCCTGCTGTCACTTGGCCTCTTCCCCCTGAGGCTCCAACCGCTTGCTCCTCTCTGCCCCTCCCCTGCATCGCTCGCCTTAAGGCAGGTAAAAAGTGATATGGCCACGGCCACATGGCCCCCCCCCGATGTGACTTTCTGTGGGTGTCCAGAACTATGATTGTCCCTGTTAATCCTCTGCTTTAGCCAAAGAGATTTGTTGGGTGTTAAACTGAGTGACAGCTCTCAGTCACCTCTGGTTGCTAGCCTGGCAGACAAGATCTTTAGGATTTCACCATTCCTTTGTGCCTTGCAGGTAACACTAGATACACCCCGGTCCCCAATCTCCCTGGAAGAGTGTTCATCTGCAGGACCCAGCCCTGGTCACAGAAATGACCAAATTTGCTGCGCACACACCAGCCTGTTGGATCTGCTGAGGTTTCACACATTTATTGGTCCTACAAAACCCATGAACTCTTGGGCACCATCTACCGTGAGCTTTGGCCTGCTAAACCCAGGGTTGTGAGTTCAATCCTTGAGGGGGCCATTTAGGGATCTGGGACAAAAATTGGGGATTGGTCCTGCTTTGAGCAGGGGGTTGGACTAGATGACCTCCTGAGGTCCCTTCCAACCCTGATATTCTATGATTCTATGATACCGGCACGTTATCTATTACCTATTAACGGATATACAGGCGTAGGGCACGCTCATAGCAGTCGGTTGCATCCAGCTGTGGTTCTGAGCTATGCAGCATAGGCTATGAGCTATGAGCTGGCTGTTTCCTGGAACTTCTTGGGTTGACAGACTCTGTTATTCATACCACTAGACCAACCCAGGGCTGTTACTACAGAAAGGTTATATGTTTCGACCGAGGTCACACAGTGATTCCATGACAGAGCTAGGAGCTAGTGTAACCTTTGGGTGGGCTCAGTGCTTCTGAGTTGCCCTTCTCCAGTACCCATAAAAACCATCAACTCCCACAGAAAAGCAACTGGAGACCCAGAATTCAGTCTTTAAGGATTTTCAGCAAGGATTGCACAGGGTCAACCTCCCTACATTCAAGTCCCCAAAGGAATGAAATTAATGACTTTACTTAAGTAACAACTTTATAAAATCTTTTGATAAAGAAACATAAATGATAATAATTTAATTTTTACAACATAACATGGCTATTTTATAATCCATAGACATTATCTTCACAGTTATGCATTAACATAAATAAAGAAAACAAATTAAATCTAAACAGGTCAGTCCTCACAGAAACACAGTGAGAAGAAATTCAGAGTGCCCCACAGTTTAGGCTGAGTTCACTTGAGTCTCAGAGTGTTTGATCACCCAATCTACAGTCTGCTGAGTGCCTGGTCTACATTACAGAGTTTAATCAACTAAAGTTATGTCAAAGAGAAAAGGAGGACTTGTGGCACCTTAGAGACTAACCAATTTATTTTAGCATAAGCTTTCGTGAGCTACAGCTCACTTCATCGGATGCATGTTATGTCGACACTCAAAAAGTGCTATAATACAAATCAGCAGTCCATGTTCACACTCGCTCCCCCTGTCGGCAGAGCACGTCTATCAATTGGGGCACTATCATCGACAGTGTGAGTAATGCACTGTGGGTACCCATCCCACAGTCCAGCTCGACACCTTCTGCCACTAGGTCTTGTGGGAAGGCAGAGTGGAACGCAGCACATCTTGGGACCGGACTCAGTGTCCCATGATGCACTGCTTTCCGTCCCAGCATTCCATGGGCTTACAGCTTTCTTTAGCGGCATTTTTCAGCGGCCCTAGTTTGCTGTGCACCCCGGCATCTTTGTGTGAAGGGGCGCAACATTTCCCCTCCACTTGCTTTTAAGAAACTTCCATTGGAATCCATGCAGACTCGTCCTCTGCTAAAATCACTGTGAGCCGGTCAGCTAACTGATTAACCAGCCACTCAGCTAAGTATCTAGCTTAAAAAAAATATAACCCCTGACAAGAAAATACAAGAACTGAGAACCGCAAAATAGAAACGACTTTTTCCCCATTACTACAGTTAAAGAAAAGTTGGTGAATCAGACTAGTTGAGACAATGTAACTAGAACAGTCTGGCTAAAATCAAACAACATTCAAAGTATACAATTAAGATAGAAGAAATTATTTCCCCCCTTTCAATAATTAACATTGCTCATGCTTCCTTGTTAAGAGGGTTAACAATATCACTGACCTGCTGCAGAGTTAGGGACAACAGTCTTTTCTGCTCCTGGGCTCAGCTTCTCCCAACTCACCCTTTGTAAAGCAGCTGCCCTGACCGCTTGCCCTCATGGAGTCTAACCCCAGCAACAGGGAACCTATTGGGGCAGACCCAAAACTACCACACCCCAAATCCAGAAGCTTCTGCATGTATTGTGCGAAATCTGTCTATCAACAATTACCCAGACACGACTCACTCCTACCACTCAAGGGGTCTCTTAAAGAGATGTCTCCCTATTAGGCATTTGGGTTACACAACTAGCTGACACACTGGTACATCGTTATTATTTGTGTTATGGTAATGCCTTGAGGCACCAACTGAGATCAAGGCTCCGTTGCACATACATACAATGAGAGTAGGGTGACCAGATGTCCCCAATTTATAGGGACAGTCCCGATTTTGGGGGCTCTCTCTTATATAGGCACCTATTACCCTCCACTCCCTGTCCCGATTTTTTACACTTGCTATCTGGTCACCCTAAATGAGAGACAGGCCCTGCTCCAAAGAGCTTAGAGTCAAATAGACAAGACAGATCAGGAGGAGAGGGGGAGGGGGAGCTTCCCTGTATTAGAGATGGGAAACTGAGGCACTGAGCGTAAATGACTTGCCCAAGGTTACACGGGTGTGTTGTAGCAGAGCCAGGAATTGAACCCAGATCTCCAACAATCAACTAAAATGTTAACCACAAGATCACGCTTCCTCGAAAACAGAGGTTCCCCTATGTTTTTTGCTGCACCCCCCTTCTCCATGGAAACTACATTGCTGGGTCCCTCCAACTCCTGCCTGTCTGGTGAAGAAAGTGACTCACTGAGGAGAGCGGGCAGCCCACATCTTGGCTGCTGGCAAGACCTGGCTGGCTCCACCCCCGGAAGAGCCCACGGCAGCTCAGCACAGAGCGGTCTGTGGCTCTTTGCTTGCAGTCTCCGGATAGTTTAAAATATGTGGGGCTGTGGCTGGCCCGGTGTCTAGGGTGGGAGCATGTGCAGGGGGTCAGGTTGGGGAGGAGAGGGAAATCAGCAAAATGCTGCCAGGGTGGGGTGGGACTGTGCTCCTTTCCCTCCCAGCTGCTGGGGATTCCCTGCTTCTCTTCCTGCTGCTCTCTTGCCCTGGCCTGAACACCTGGCTGGCCACAGCTCCATGTCCCATCTAGTGCCCTCCAGACCCACACCTCACAGTTTGAAAACCACTGCCCTAAGATATGACTTAACACAACTTTGCATCAGTGCAGGCAAGGTTAACTTCATGGTAGTTAACCCAAACTATTCAAGCTCATGTTCCAATCTGGCCCAATGTTCTACTGAAGCCCTGAGAGATTCGATACAGTTCGCCAGCCTTCTGAAGGAACCTGGGATGACTTAAGAGTTTGCACAGTGTTGCTGTTGTAAGGTCTGATGCAAGAACCGTGTGGAAAACATTTGAGAATGAGTATTGCTTTGAATTGTTTTACTCCCTCAAACCCCAACACTCACAGTGAAACTCAGCATCTCTGGGTGGATCAAAACCAAAGGCAATGCTCAAAGGAAGCATAAAGAAAGAGTTTTGGACAACTCTAGTTAGTGTTATGGTAGGACTGGTGGCTGGTGGATAAGCTGAGGTGGGAATGAAGTGAAACCGAGTCTCTATAACTCTTTTGAGTATGTGCTAGAGCAGGCATGGGCAAACTACTGCCCGGGGGCTGCATTCTGGCCCTTCAGAAGTTTTAAGCTGGCCCTCAAGCTCCCTCCGGGGACCAGGGTCCGGGGCTTGCCCCACTCCGGTGCTCCAGCCTGGGTGCAGTGTCGAGGGCTTGCCCCACTCCACGCGGCTCCCAGAAGAAGCGGCATATCCCCACTTTGGCTCCTACATGTAGGGGCAGCCAGGGGGCTCCACATGCTGCCCCTGCCTTAAGTGCCACCCCCGCAGCTCCCATTGGCCAGGAACCAAAGCCAATGGGAGTTGCAGGAGCGGAGGGGGGACATACTGCTACTTCCGGGAACTGCTTGAGGTAAGCACCGCCCGGAGCCTGCACCTCTGACCCCTCCACCCCGCCCCAACCCCGTGCCCCAGCTCTGATCCCCCTCCTGCCCTCCAAACCCCTTGGTCCCAGCCCGGAGCACCTTCCTGCATCCCCAACTCCTCATTCCCAGCTCCACCCCAGAGCCCTCACCCCCCCCGCCGCCCAACCCCCAATTTTGTGAGCATTCATAGCCTGCCATACAATTTCCATACCCAGATGTGGCCCTCGGGCCAAAAAGCTTGCTCACCCCTCTGCTAGAAGGACTGGGAGTTGGATTCCGGAAGCTTATCTGGGCCTGACTATAGACAACTTGGAGACATGTTGGTCCCAGGATATTAGAGAGACAAAGTGGGTGAGGTAATGTCTTTTACTGGACCAACTTCTGTTGGTGAGAGAGACAAGCTTTTGAGCTACACAGTGCTTTTCTTCAGGTCTGGGAAACATATACAGAGTGTCACAGCTAAATACAAGTCAGATCAGATATAGACAGTTGGCTGATGTATCACTTTTTTAATATCTCTTGCTGCTAGGGACTAGACACAGTGAGATGTCCAAGTTTTAGGTCATGTGGTTTCCAGACGGTCAGTGCTCAGCAACACCCCCACACCCAGAACGCTACACTCCTGGAAATGGCTGCCCCAGACATGTAAATCAATTCTGTCTGTCCCTGAGCCCATATTCATCATTGGTGGTGATGGATAGTGCAGCATTAAATTTCCTTTAAACAAGTGATTGATAACAAGCATAAATGTGAGAGCTCTCGTTTCTCGGGCTGCTCAGGAAATGAGTCATCAGCACTCTGCAGCGCATTTGCCTCACTTTCAAGGAGTTGGTGTTTTAGCAGTGGATGATATTGAAGGAAAATGTACATGTTGATTTGTGAGAGTCCTTTTAATCAACTTCCCCTTGTCATATCAACCTGTTGCATACCTGTCAATACTTTGGGGCGAAAATGAAGCTGCCGAAACCATCCTTAGCAGGTCACGGCTGAGGACAAGTGATGTGTCAACCCTTCCCTGCCAAAGCTGGGAACATTTTCAGATGTTATTTATTATGGGAGTGCCTAGAGGACTCAACCAAGATCGAAGCCCTGTTGTATTAGACAAACACAGAGACAGTCCCTGCCTCTAAATACTTCCCAACTGAATACACAAAAAGTGTTACATCCAACACTGGGCAATTCTCTATAGAACCTCGTCTTGACAAATAAAGAGGAACTGATCACAGAACTAAAAATTAATGGTAACTTAAGTGCAACATTTATAATGTGCAAACAGAATGAAGTCCAGACCAGTGATATATATACACACTTGGTGCTTTAAAAAGGGCTGATTTCACAAAGCGGAAAACAATTATGAAGCAAAATCAGCTAGGAGGAAGAATTTAATGAGAAATATGTGAATGATAATTTGGAATTGTTTAAGAACACTTTACTAGATGCCCCAAAAGCCACAATCCCACAATTGAGGAAGAAGGCCCTGTTGATTAAAAAACTGACCTGGTTTAGACGGGCCATGAAGGAAGCTATATAACAAATTAAAGAAAGGGGAAATTGATAGTAATGAATATAAATCAGAAGCTGGGAACTGTAGGAACTATAGAAAATTGACAAAGGAAGCAAAGTGAAACAAGGAAAAATCTATGGTCAGTATAGTTAAGAACAATAAGAAGGAGTTTTTAAAGTATATTTGGAACAAAAGAAATCCTAGCAATGGTATTACTAGGTGGAAATGGTAGAATTATCAATAATAATGCAGAAAAGGCAGAAGCATTCAACAAGTATTTCTGTTCTGTATTTGGGAAAAAAATATGATGTAGTCATATAATATGATAATACTCTTTCCATTGTGCTAATGTCTCAAAAGGATGTTAAGCAGCAGCTACTAAAGTTAGATATTTTCAAATTGACAGGTCCATATAACTTTCATCCAAGAGTTTTAAAAGAGCTGTCTCAGGCACTCACTGGACCATTAATGTTGATTTTCAGTAAGTCTTGGAACACTGGAGAAGTTTGAGAAGATCAGAAGAAAGCTAAAATTTTGCCGATATTTAAAAAGGGAAAACAGGATGACCTGGTAATTATAGGCCAGTTAGTCTGACAACAATCTCTGGCAAGATAATGAAGTGGCTGATACAGAACTTGATTAATAAAGAATTAAAGGAGGGTAATATAGTTAATGACAATCAGAATGGGGGTATGGAAAATAGATCCTGTCAAACTAACTTGATATCATTTTTTGATTATATCACACATTTGCTTGATAAAGATAATAGTGTTGATGTAATATACTTAGACTTCTGTAAGACATTTGACTTGGTACCACATGGCATTTTGATTAAAAAAATTAGAATATAAAATTAACATTGCTCACATTAAATGGAAAAAAGCTGGCTAACTGATAGGTCTCAAAATGTAATTGTAAATGGGGAAATCATCAAATGGTTGTGTTTCTAGTGAGGACCTGCAGGCATCAGATTTTGGCCCTATGCTATTTAACCTTTTTTATTAATGACCTCGAAGGAGACCTAAAATCCTCACTGGCAGTTTTCATATGACATTATTCACCACATGTGGTAAATAATGGAGAGACCTGTCCTCTTCTGTATTAGATTTTTTTCTAAAAGATACACTCCAGGAATGCTCTTGGGGCAGGTCTCTGGCCTGTGTTATACAGGAGGTCAGACTAGCGGATCACAATGGTCCCTTCTAGCTCTGGAATCTATGAATCTCTGAAGCTGGAGAAAGGAAGATAGAAAACTGAGGCCCAGAGAGGTTAAATGACTTTCCCAATGTCACACAGAAATTCTGCAGCAGAACTAAACTCACATCTCTTGAGTCCCCATCCTGTGTCTTAACCACAAGACTCTTCTCTCTAAAGATGCTGGTGGTGTCTAGGAACAACAATCAGACCACTGATTTAAAGTGTTGTATAAAGACTCTGCTGCATAAAAATCATAACCTGCATCCCTTTCTTCTTCCTTTCTTTCCTTTTCTCTTGTCTTCTGTACCCTAGTGCAGTTTTTCTTCAGTTTCTCTTTCCTACTATATTGTGTCCTTTTTCTGTGATGCCGGCAAACCAGGTGCCAGCTCTTGCCAAGGTTTTAGCCCTCAGCCGAGCACTGACAAATTCATTGCTGGAAATCAGTCTGTTTCACCTGTGTGTTAGTATGGTTAAGATGGGTATTGAACTTATAACAATGTCTTTAGTAAAAAGAAAAGGAGTACTTGTGGCACCTTAGAGACTAACCAATTTGATCATGAGCTTTCGTGAGCTACAGCTCACTTCATCGGATGCATACTGTGGAAACTGCAGAAGACAGACTTTATGACATGCTTGTAAATTGCAGCATGCATTAATCTCACTTATACTATCTTTATCATGTGCTATAAGGTAATATTTAAGTTCAGGAGGGATTATCTCCTGCTTCTCAAGAAGGCTATCAAAATGAAATGGGCCATTGAGAGACATCACAATACAAACACTTTATTAACTGCTCCGTCACACCCATGAAGAGGCTACAGTGCAAAAGGGCTCACTCCATCAACTTGAATTCTGGAAGAAGGAAATAAAGATAGTGAAGAAGAAAATTTTTCATCTCTTTTGCTGTTTGGACTCTTATAGGGATGAAGTCACAAAACAGCAGCAGAGATCCCCAGGGTCACCCTGGCTTAGCCCTAAAAGACATGCAATGTTCACAGATTGCTACAACTCTGTCACCTTTTGGAACCATAGACAGTAACTCATTTATACACACAGAGACCATGAAACAAAACTTCCTCCCACCTCACTCCCCCGCTGGCAACAGCTTATCTAAAGTGATCCTCAAGTAGAGCCATTTCCAGCACAAATCCAGGTTCTCACCCTTCCCCCCCCCCCCCCCCCCCCATATACAAATTCACTCTCCTGCTGGCAACAGCCCATCCCCCTTTGAAACCCCTCTTTATAATGCGCATGATAATCAAGGTGGGTCACCTCCAGCACTAATCCAGGTTTTCAGAGGCTAGTTCACCTGCACATCCACCAATGTGATATATGCCATCATGTGCCAGCAATGCCCCTCTGCCATGTACATTGGTCAAACTGGACAGTCTCTACGTAAAAGAATAAATGGACACAAATCAGATGTCAAGAATTATAACATTCATAAACCAGTCGGAGAACACTTCAATCTCTCTGGTCACGCAATCACAGACATGAGGGTCGCTATCTTAAAGCAAAAAAAACTTCAAATCCAGACTCCAGCGAGAAACTGCTGAATTGGAATTCATTTGCAAATTGGATACTATTAATTTGGGCTTGAATAGAGACTGGGAGTGGCTAAGTCATTATGCAAGGTAGCCTGTCTCCCCTTGTTTTTTTTCCTGCAAACCCCCCCCCAAGACGCTCTGGTTAAACTTGGATTATTGCTGTGCACATTGTAAGATGAGCTGTTGCCAGCAGGAGAATGAGTTTGTGTGTGTGGTTTTTGGAAAAAGGGGGGGGTGTGGGGGGGGGGTGAGAAAACCTGGATTAGTGCTGGAGGTGACCCACCTTGATTATCATGCGCATTATAAAGAGGGGTTTCAAAGGGGGATGGGCTGTTGCCAGCAGGAGAGTGAATTTGTATGTGTGTGTGTGTGGGGGGGAAGGGTGAGAAAACCTGGATTTGTGCTGGAAATGGCTCTACTTGAGGATCACTTTAGATAAGCTGTTGCCAGCGGGGGAGTGAGGTGGGAGGAAGTTTTGTTTCATGGTCTCTGTGTGTATATAATGTCTTCTGCAGTTTCCACGATATGCTATGCATCCGATGAAGTGAGCTGTAGCTCACGAAAGCTCATGCTCAAATAAACTGGTTAGTCTCTAAGGTGCCACAAGTACTCCTTTTCTTTTTACGAATACAGACTAACACGGCTGTTACTCTGAAACCAGTAACTCATTTGTGTATGTACGTTTGCCAGCTTTAACCTGTGAGTAACTCTCTCATTTCTTTTTCCTACTTAATAAACCCTTAGTTAGTTTACTATAGGATTGGCTACAAGCATTATTTTTGGTGTGAGATCTGAAGTACAAGTTGACCTAGGTAAGTGACTGGTCTCTTGGGACTGGAAGCAACCAGAATCTTTTGTGATCTTTGGTGTATAGCAACTAACTAAGTCCAGCTTGCCCAGGTGGCAAGACAGACGGGCCTGCCCAAGGGGACTATCTGTGACTCCGTGGTAAGGCTCAGACTGCTTCAGGAGTTCACATTTGTTACCGGGTTCGGGTTGGTGAAATCTAATTGTAGCACATACAATCAGTTTGAGGTCTCCAACCTGCTTCTTGACCCTCTGCCCTGAGGCCGGCACTCACAGTCGTGGGCCACTCCAGACAGCGTGACACTTTCTATTTATTGTTTCTTTCTTATTTTGCCTTGATCCCCATCTACATTTTGCTGTCGGCATTTCCCCTCTCTCCTCCTTTCTTCTGAGTAGCCCGATCTCTACCCACCATTCAGTCTCCTCCTCTGTTTCCCCCCAACCTTGAGTCCTCTTGCTCTCTCCCCACCGCCTAGTACTACCTCCCACCCTTTAGTCCTCTCCCCTCTCCTGTCCTTTCAGGCCTGGGACTGGAGAGCAGGATCTGCTCAGAAGGACACAGGTGGAGAGAGTATTTCAGAGGGTGAGTAGGTGAATATGCAGGCGTGGGTGAGTTGTCCTAACCTGAGTTCCCTGACCAAATCCCTTTGCTTTACTGCTTTACCTTCCAGTTATAGCCAGAAAGTTTCCTTGGGTGGTGATTTCTAATTCACCCCACCCCCAAGCCAATCTGAACTTCATGAATATATAGATAGACAGTGCCTGATCAATCAATCCATCCATCTATCAAGCATCTGTCACCATAGTGTCTAAGGATCATTCAGGGTTTAAAACCAGTGAGCACCATCCAAGGAGTGGTTCAGTGGAACAGGGGAGGGAGTGAGGGATCTGGTTTTCTGTCCTACTCTAGGTGCCTCCAGGGGCCCTAATTTGAGTGCAATGTTAGCTCTCCATCCTGCTTGAAGGTATAGTCCTAATTCCTTCTTTTCTGCATGGGCCCCATTTTTTCTGCTTGATCCCCTCCAGTAAAGGTGGGCAGCTATCATCAGTGCCTAGAGGACAACAGTTACTCTATAGCCACTTACATTAAATAGAAGCGTGCTGCTTTCAGTGAGGAGGGTGCAGCTTTCAGGGGGAAGGTGAACAGTGTTGGAGACCCTCAGAGTTAGGCTGGATGACCTGGTCTTTTCTCCCTACATTATTCGTGGTGTTTTTGCCTGCCAGGTTACTGCTACGGAGCCACAAATATATTGGTAGGGATGTTTTATATTGAGCTCCCAGCATCCATTTGTTTTCAGTGATTTTACACACATGCCCATTGATCCTGCAAACCCCATCCTTGTGTGGTAAAGAAAATAGCCCCCTTACTAGCTGATCCCAGAGTGAGCTTTCACAGCTACAACTGAGGCCATAACTTCCCTGTAAAGCCAGGAAAGAAAAATCAGCAAATTCCTGAATCAAGCTACCCTGCTTTGCTTTGCTTTGCTTTGCTTGTCTGGTCTGGTCTCTCCCCCTCTTTAAGTTTCCCTATCAGTCTGAGTGAGGAAGAAATGTCCAGCTTTAAAGGGTCTCTGACCCCACCCCTCACAGCTTCTACCAATCACAGTGCTTAGTCTGCTTCCTACAAGCTCCCTTTGGCCCTGGGAAAGTGATCAGGCCTTTCTCCAGGTGCTTAGGATCAGGGTCCCTGACACACATAATGAGCATGCAGAAAGTCCCATTGGTATCTTAAAGGGACAGTACTTAAGTGATTTAAAGGAAGAAGCGTGAAGATTCCTGTCCAGATTCTGTCTCACGTATTTCTAAGGTGTGCACCTTGGGACAGAAGGGCCTTAGTATCTGCCTAGCCATTTCATACCAGTGCGCACTTTGGCCTGTCCACAGACTGACCCATGGCCTCTATTCTGTGAATATCAGATTCAGAGTAGGATTCAAATCTTTCCCTTGCTGAAGGGAGAGAGGGCCAGGTAGTGCAGTTTCTGTGGCCCGGATCCACAAAGGGACTTGGGTGCTGTAACCGGGAGGATTGCAATGCCTAACTTTTAGGCATCTAGAAAATCACTGGAATAACACTGTGATCCACTAAGCCTGTGCTAGGTAACCAGGCTCTCTATACAATGCATGGGGAGAGAGAGGTGCCTGAGAATGTGACCCACAAAAGACAGCACAATAGGAAGGGAACTGCCTAAGCTAGCCAACTGGAGAAGCCAAGGATAGGTGCCGAAGTCTGGGCTACGGGGATGTGCCTATCTCTGCTTATGATCCATTCATGGGAACCCCTCCTACAGTCTGGTGGCTTAGGCACCTAGGCCGTTTCCATGAAAATGAGTTAGGCACCTGCCTCACGCCCCACAAAACAACTGGAGGGGGTCGCCTGGCAGCCTTTAGCCCAGTAGTTAGAACACTCACCAGGGAGGTGGGAGAGCTGGGTTTAATTCCTCCCTCTGCCTGAGTTGGGAGAAAGGATTCGGACCCGGGTCTGCCACTTTTCAGGAGTGTGCTCTAACCACTGGGCTGTGGGTTATTCTGAGGTGGGCTTCCTCAGTCCCTCCTGCTGAAGCTGTTCTACCATCTTCCTCTGGCCAGATTTTGACTGGGACCCGATCTGGTGGGAGGCCTCTGAGCACACCAACTGGATCAGGCCCCCTGGGTGAAATAGGTGGAGTAACACCCATCTTCCCATGGTTCATGAATCACTCTGGAGCTTAGGCAGGAGATAGGTGCCCAAATGCCTTGAGGGAGGCAGGGGTGCGCATGCTCAGAGGCAGAAATTTATCCGCCGAGGGGACTTTCCCCCCTCTTTCTCTGTGCTTATTTGACCCCCATCCACATAGTAACTGAGGCCCAGATCTCCAAGGTATTCAGGTACCTAATTCCATTTGATTTCATTTGAGTTCATTGCCTAAATATCTTTGAGCAGTGGTTCTCAAACTATGGGGCGGGCCTCCCAAGGGAGGCATAGGAACGTGTTAAGGGAGGTGCGAGTTGTGTGCTTTTTGTTTTGTTTTGAAGAGCTCTGACTGACAGCCTAGTGCAGCTGGGGCTCGTGCAGACGGGCTGTGCACACCTGACAGCGGGAGCAGTTCCAGCAGGTCTCGGGCTCTCCTTACCTCCCTGCCACCCTGAATCTCTCACTGAGAGGCCTCCCAGGCAGAGGGTCCCCTTCCCGCTGCAATCTGTCACCTGGAGGCAGCAGCAGGGCTTGAGGGCTCCAAGGCTGACAGCTCCGGCTGTAGGGGCTCCGGCTGTCAGCCTCGGGGTGGCAGCAGCCGCACAGAAGTAAGGGTGTCAATGGGATGCTAATTCTGCTGTGAAAGGTGACATTAACAAATATCAATTTCCACATTGCTGCCCTTCTGTGCTGCTGCTGGTGTGGTGCTGCCTTCAGGGCTGGGTGCCCGGCCAGCAGCTGCTACTCTCCCCTCTGCCTTCGGAGCTGGGTGCCCGGCCAGCAGCCGCTGCTCTCCGCTCTGCTTTCAGAGCTGGGCGCCCGGCCAGCAGCTGCTGCTCTCCGCTCTGCCTTCAGAGCTGGGCACCCGGCCAGCAGCCGCTACTCTCCCCTCTGCCTTCCGAGCTGGGTGCCCGGCCAGCAAACGCTGCTCTCCCCTCCGCCTTCCGAGCTGGGTGCCTGGCCAGCAGCCGCTGCTCTCCCCTCCGCCTTCCGAGCTGGGTGCCCGGCCAGCAGCCATTGCTCTCCCCTCTGCCTTCGGAGCTGGGCACCCGGCCAGCAGTCGCTGCTCTCCGCTCTGCCTTCGGAGCTGGGTGGCCTGCCAGCAGCCGCTGCTCTCCCCTCCGCCTTCCGAGCTGGGTGCCCGGCCAGCAGCCGCTGCTCTCCCCTCCGCCTTCGGAGCTGGGCGCCCGGCCAGCAGCCACTACTCTCCGCTCTGCCTTCGGAGCTGGGCGCCCGGCCAGCAGTCGCTGCTCTCCGCTCTGCCTTCGGAGCTGGGCGCCCGGCCAGCAGCCGCTGCTCTCCCCTCCGCCTTCGGAGCTGGGCGCCCGGCCAGCAGCCACTGCTCTCCCCTCTGCCTTCGGAGCTGAGTGCCCGGCCAGCAGCCGCTGCTCTCCCCTCTGCCTTCCGAGCTGGGTGCCCGGCCAGCAGCCGCTGCTCTCCCCTCCGCCTTTGGAGCTGGGTGCCCGGCTAGCAGCCGCTGCTCTCCCCTCTGCCTTCCGAGCTGGGCGCCCGGCCAGCAGCCGCTGCTCTCCCCTCCGCCTTTGGAGCTGGGTGCCCGGCCAGCAGCCGCTGCTCTCCCCTCTGCCTTCCGAGCTGGGTGCCCGGCCAGCAGCCGCTGCTCTCCCCTCCGCCTTCCGAGCTGGGTGCCCGGCCAGCAGCCGCTGCTCTCCCCTCCACCTTCGGAGCTGGGTGCCCGGCCAGCAGCCGCTGCTCTCCCCTCCGCCTTTGGAGCTGGGTGCCCGGCCAGCAGCCGCTGCTCTCCCCTCCGCCTTCGGAGCTGGGCACCTGGCCAGCAGTTGCTGCTCTCTGCTCTGCCTTCGGAGCTGGGCACCCGGCCAGCAGTCGCTGCTCTCCGCTCTGCCTTCGGAGCTGGGCGCCCGGCCAGCAGCCGCTGCTCTCCCCTCCGCCTTCCGAGCTGGGTGCCCGGCCAGCAGCCGCTGCTCTCCCCTCCGCCTTCGGAGCTGGGCGCCCGGCCAGCAGCCGCTGCTCTCCCCTCCGCCTTCGGAGCTGGGCGCCCGGCCAGCAGCCACTGCTCTCCCCTCCGCCTTCAAAGCTGGGCGCCCGGCCAGCAGCCGCTGCTCTCCCCTCTGCCTTCCGAGCTGGGTGCCCGGCCAGCAGCCGCTGCTCTCCCCTCCGCCTTCGGAGCTGGGCGCCCGGCCAGCAGCCGCTGCTCTCCCCTCCGCCTTTGGAGCTGGGTACCCGGCCAGCAGCTGCTGCTCTCCCCTCCGCCTTTGGAGCTGGGTGCCCGGCCAGCAGCCGCTGCTCTCCCCTCCGCCTTCCGAGCTGGGTGCCCGGCCAGCAGCCGCTGCTCTCCCCTCCGCCTTCAGAGCTGGGTGCCCGGCCAGCAGCCGCTGCTCTTCCCTCCGCCTTCGGAGCTGGGTGCCCGGCCAGCAGCCGCTGCTCTCCCCTCCGCCTTCGGAGCTGGGCGCCTGGCCAGCAGCCGCTGCTCTCCCCTCTGCCTTCGGAGCTGGGTGGCAGTATATGTACTTGTGTGTGTAAATGATTACAGACACAAAGAAGGGGGGGGGTCCGATCAAATAAGTTTGAGAACCATTGCCTTAGAAGCTCTGGGCCTGAGTACCTGGCATCAGCGAACTGAACACCAGCTAAGGGTGCTATGAAAGTCACGCAGCCAGCAGCAGCTCTGCCTCAGACACATCTGCATGGCAGATCTCTTTAGGATTAGAAAAGCTCTCAAGTGCTGCTCTAACCCCACCCCAGGGGCTGCCGCTCTACTTGCTGATGCTGCTGAGTGAGTCTGCTCAAGAAAGCGGCAAAGGGACATTTTGTGTGTGTGTCTCCTTGCATTGCAAGCAGCAAGAAAGAGCAGGGAGAGAGAGAGTTAGCGCAAAAGAGAGATTTTCTAAAAGCTAATCTACAGGCACAGCGCAAAGCAAAATTTTGGCGCTAGCATTGACACTGGAGTTTAGTTTCATGAAAAGTGGCTTTTTGTCAAAATGGTGTTTTGTCACAAAAATGTCCTTTTAGTGTCAAAATAAATCTAAACTCAGAAGTTTTTCGACTTTCATTTGCTGTTAATAAAAACAAAAACAAACAGACAAACAAACGCTCTTTTTATGTTTGATTCTGTGGGGGGCTGAAAAATGCCAGGAAAAACGTAGGAAAAAATGTATTGTTTTCTTTTATTATTATTATTATTATTATATATTTTGCAGAATATAAAATACATTTTCCAACCAGCACTAGTGATCATGCAAAGTCCCTGTGGCAACTACCCCAATTGCTTCTGTGGAATAGTAACATTAGTTAGGAGAGCATTTAATGTCTTTCTGACTGTCTTCTGCTGTGATGTAGAAGCTGGAAGCCAAGAGGATCAGCCAGCACCATATGACCAGCATGTTCTCCCCATAACACCAGCAGATATGCTCCATGGCCCATAGCTGGGGCCCACCGATCCGGCATGGTGTACATCACAGACTAATTTAGACCCCTCTGGATGTGCTAGAGGGGAGTGAGGGCACCCGCACATCAAAGCCTCTGTGTAGAAGCTGTCCATGGTTTGGTTGTTAATACATCTGCAATTGAATTTGGGTCCTGATCCTAACACTCTTGCTCTCATTGAGCAGTACCCTAACTCAATGAGACAACTGACATCGGGTTAGGCTGTGAACCTCCTTCCTCCCCTTACCCATGTTGGTGAGCCATTACTCCTGTTGAGTAGCTCCATTATCAAGAATGGGGCTGCTCATGTGAGTAACTGAGTGGGAGAATCACTCAGCGTGGGTAAGGGTAGTAGAATCTAGCTCCAAATCAACTGTGGGTGCAAATCTGGGTTCCTGCCGCTCTCACAACCTGAGCAGCTGAGACCGTTGTGGGTGCAAAAACGTGGCTTACATTTACACCTGAAGCCTGGGAGGCCGTCATCGTGGATATACACACGCCACTCCTTTCACCTGGAGGCCAAGGGCAGGATTTGGCCCATAATGAAAGACTAACCAAGCCCTTGTAAGACCTGGATGAAACTGTTTGCAATAAAACATGCCCCTCTCCGAAGAAGATTGTGCACCTGGCTTTGGAGGAGGTAGGTTTAGCTGAAAACGGCAGCAAGGGGCTGAGTTTTTGTCAGCTTCCATACAGACGCTTTGCGTTCAGCTCAAGTTGGCGCCTATCACACAGCAGATTGCACCACAGGAAAGCCAGTGTCGCTTCCCATGTCACTCTCTGTTCACCACAGACACCTCCTGGCAGGGAGAGACCAGCCTTTGAGCCCGTCACTCCGGCAAGATGTGCAGCGTTCACGTTCTCACAATGTAGAGGGCCCCCGTGCTTTGGGCTTTTGGTTTTCAAAATGTTGACGTTTGGGGCGAGGAGCAGACCCCTCTTCTTGTGGTCAGAGTCAAAAGCACAGCTTGCAGTAAGTGAAACGGGGGGTGTGTTTTGGCAGTTATTCAAACTTGTTTCCCTTGCGAATCACCCGTCTGCTCTGCAGCTTGGCTGTGTGGGACGACGTCTGGGAGCAGTTCAGGCCACGGGGGTGTTAAAAGCTTGGGGTGCTCAACCACCGAACCACAGAGGATGATTCAGCAACTCAAATTATCTCACTTCCTCAGGCTGCTCCCTTTGGCTACGCTTGCGTGAGGGTGACACATGCACCCTATGTCCTTGTATGGACTATGACCCAGCTGGACGTTAACAGATACTGAATTTAGCCTGCATTAATTACAGACAAATCCTCAGCTAGCGCCTAGCCTGAGTAACTGGGCTGGACGTTTGGGATCTCGCCTGTCCCCTCAGGCTGTGGAATGGGAACAAAACCATTCGATGGGCATTACTTCAGCATCACAGCTGGAGTAACTCCCGCAGGCCTTGGGCACACCGCTAGGTAATGGTTGGTAGCTGGTTGAACTGTCAGAGATGGACGAGCTATCAGATCTTTTCGATTTGTATCTGCTACGCTGGGCTTGATTCTGATCTCACTTACGCCGATGTGAAACGGGGGAATGCCACTGGAATCAAGGCAGTTACACTGGTGTAACTGGTTACGCTGGTGGAAGAACCAGGCTCTGTGATTTGTTGACTCTTTCTCTCAGATTAACGACAACTGAGCAGTCACCAGATCAGTCAGCAGGATGGGGGTAAATCTTCTGCCGTTTGCTCATTTCTCAGGACAGGTGCAAGGATATGTTTTTTGCTTCTGGCACCCCTTAACACTGACCTGGTTCCATTGTCTATTGTGGGCTAACGTAACAAAAGCCTCCAAAACATCAGTGGCCCCTGAAGGAAACTAGTTTCATCTCATATGTTTTGACTTCCTGCATTTTCTTGGCAAGCTTCTCTAGGAGGCCACTGTAATACAACTTACCTAGGTGTGCACGATCCCTGGGTCTTCTCTCCCTTCGTGGTTCAGGAATCAGAGCTGGTGCACGTCTCTTAAATGTCTGGACATTTTCTCCTTTGTGAAAAGTGTTTGCTGTGTTTTGATCAGCTCTACCAGGGATTCCCATTTGGCAAACAAAGGGCGGGCTCATGACATCAGTGCACAAAAGAGGGGAAAAGCTGGTTGGACAGCGTCCATCCCATCCCAACTTTGGTTATAACCTCAGCCCCAGTGAACATGGCACTACTCTAGGGGCAAAGTGTCATTTGAATACCCAGCAACCCAGCCAGGGAAATCCATGCTTTGTGTTTGCCTCTCAGATCTCAGCTCCAATATATTGCTCTTCTTCCCTACCTGGTTTCCCACGACGTCAGTCCAACTGAGCATGTAGGGAGAGCAGAAGTAAAAATCTGCCACATGAAGCTGAGTGGAGAAGAGTGGTCACATTATAGCATGTCTAGCTATGTTTCTTACATAGGTGTCTGGCCCCTATTACCATAGTTATCTGAGCACCTGATAATCTTTCATATATTTATCCTTGCAACATCCCTGTGAAGTAGAGACGTGCTCTAACCCCATTTTACAGATGGGGAACTCAAGCATGGAGGCCCAGATTTGTAAAGGTATTTCAGGACCGAAAGATTCAGAGAGGCACCTAGTGGGATTTCGAGAAGTGCCTACGCAGGTGAGGCACCTAACTCCTCTGGGAGTTGGGCACCTGGGTACTTTTGAAAATCCCACATAGGCATAGCCCTGACTCCATGGGTGCTCCCAGGGGAAAAAATAGTGGGTGTTCAGCACCCACCAGTCACAGCTGGGGCCCCCACTTGATCAGCGGAGGGAGGAGCTCGGGGGAGGGCAGAGAGCTGCGAGTGGGCGGGGGCCTCAATGGTGGAGCTGGGTCAAGAAGAGGTGGACTGAGGGCGGAGCCTCAGAGGAGAGGCCGGAGCAGGGGCAGGAAAGGGTGGAGTCAGCGCTTAAGCACCTATCTGCACTTTTAGGTGCCTGAATATCTGTGAAACTCTGGCCTCAGGTACCTAAATCCTTTGCAAATCTGTCCCAGAGAGACGAGTCCAAGGTCATACAGGAAGCATGTGGTGGAGCCTGGACTTGAATCCAGGTCTCCCAAGTTCTAGGGAGGTGCCCAGCCACTAGACCATCTTTCTTCTGCATGTAGCAATTGTTTGCGTTTGACCAGAGCTTCTGCACTAAAAGCTAAGGAAATACAGTACTTCCTCCAGCGTTTCGCTGAACCATCTTGAGAATGTCAGGAGATAGTGTTACAGATGGGAGATGGAGTTTGCATGTCTAATGAGTGAAGATATTAGAGACACAAGGTGGGTGAGGTAATATCTTTTATTGGACCAGTTTCTGTTGGTGAGAGAGGATGGCTATTTAGAGATGGTTTGTAAGGGTAGGGGGAAGGAGAAATGGGAACCATTTAGGCAACAGTTCAGAACGATACCATTCAAATTAGACTTTTCAAACCCAGCTCTGAATTTCTTGAAAGTCTTGGATCTCAAAGGTTTTGTTCATCCCATTGGAGATATGGGCTGACCACAAAGTTGAGATCCAAAGCTTCCTATAAGGGAGGGGTGTTGGTAAATAAGGTTTTGATTTGGGTTCATTTCTAATTCATCTGACAATGCTAATAATGAAACTTGTCTTAGTTCCTCAGTGTGGAACACCAGACAGGATTAGGTAATAGAAAGAAACCTCAGAGCCAAAACTCAGAAGAAAATCAAAGTAGGAGACAAGGAGCCAGTTCAGATATTAAATGTGATATGCTTTTAAGAGGCAATCAGTGATGTATCTATTTGGCAGTATTTCTACTTGAGGGGGAGCAAGTGAAATGGCAGAAATTGTATGTCTGCAATGCAAATCCACAGTACTATGAAGTTGAATCTGAGCCAAAAGACAGCTCAGTTCAACAGTTATTCTGGTATAACCCTGAGCATACTGTTGGTACTCATTAAGGGATGGTGCTGAAATCTGGGATCTTGGGGACATCATTGTACATGTGTATATCTCTATTGTTACAGACATACTTGCTGACAGGTATTTTGAAATAAATGTCCAAAATAATTGAAACTGGCATACTTATATAGCGTTATTTTGACAAATAAAATTTGCAGAATTTTAAAATATCCTGTGCAGAATTTTTAATTTTTTGGCACAGAATTCCCCCAGGAGTAGAATAGGCTTCTCTGGAATTCAACAAGCAGGAAGTGAAGTGATTTTATTTCTATTGATGTAGATCTTTTTTTAAAACCTGCTCATCCATCATTCTAGGTTAAAGTACAGAAAGACCAACCCTTTCAAAGTTAGAGGGCTAAAAATGGACTCCTAACTCTGAATGTAAGAACCTAATGGGAAGTTTCCTTCTATCAGCAGTGCTGAGCACTCACAGCTCCCATTGACTTCAATGCAAGCAGCAGGTGCTGAGCACCAGTAAGAACCAGGCCATCCTCTCTTACATGCCCAATTAAGGATTTAGGTGTGGGATTTTCAAAAGCACACAGGATTGGCCTAACTCTGCTCCTGCTGGAGTAAATGGGAGTTTAACCATTGACTTCAATGGGAGCTACGTTTAAGCCAACACTGAGTGCTTTTTAAAATAACACACTGGGTGCCTAAATTTAGGCCCCTGTAAGCATATTTGGAACATGATGGTGGATGTTATACCTCCCTGTTATTCCCATGCAACCCCCTTTGTCACTAAGAGGAGAATTTGGCTCTTTTCTTTGATCCAGTTTTCCTTCTTATAATATCAATTTTTTCTCTTAGATACTAAAGGCCTGACGCTCAGCTGGTATAAACTGGCATAGCTCCATCGACTTCAATGGAGCGAAAGTGAGATACACCTGCTGAGGATCTGGGCCCACGATGCACAAGCAAATCCCATTACTGACATCAGCGGGAGGTGTGTGCTCCCACGTAAGGGTACAATTTGGTTTTACAGTTGCTGTTGGGCAGAAATAGACGTTAGTCCATAGCACAGGTTTTAATACTCAAATGCGTCCTGACTTTGGTTCCTTACCACCTGGTTGAAATGCCCCCGAAGAACACGCAGCAGAGTGCCCGTCACAATTTGAATGGCTTTTCTGAGTGTGTCCTGTCTTTGTTCCCCTTAATCACATTTACACTCACTCGCCAATCATACACAACATTTTATTAAACTGTACAAACAGCACTGACATTTTAAAAATTCATGTTAACGAATCTAATTAAACATGATGACTAGCGGCAAACAGTATGCACAGATTTCGCCTACATTTCATACAGCACAAACAACGACTTCTCAAGAGGCAGGAGACTCACATTCCTGGGATAGTCTTTTAACAGCAAGGTGGTTTTCTTTTCTGTCTTAGATTTTCATACTGCTGCCCATCACCGTACTATGGTGAGTGCCCATTCCCTCACATGGGACCATGGTCACTGACACTGATGTCCAGAACGTGGTTGTACAGGTAGAAAGCCTATGACAGTTTTAATTGAATCAAGTCATTAACATGACATTGCCCTTGGAAATCTCTAAATATTCATACAAATCCTCAGCTGGAATAAACCAACATAGCTCCACTGAACTCAACAGAGCAGAGAATCTGGCTCTTTATTCCTGCTTTGACATGATAACCAGGGTAAATATTTCCATTAGACTATTAGTGAAAAGCAGTAACTTAGAGGCATTAGATTTCTCCATTTATCTCTTGAATGGCAACTAAATAAGTAGGATGATGGTTTTGCAAATCTCAGAAGACAGCGTACATTTATTGTAAAGGATTTCCACTAAAATCTCATTACTGCTACGATATTTTTTTGCCCGAAACAGAACATAATAGGTCAGCAACTTGCTGTCAACAGTTGAGAGAAAATAATTGCCATTATCATGCAATGTATTGTCTCATCTTTAGAGTGTCGTGTGCAGTTTTGTACCTTGGTTCAGGTCCCTGCTGAATACCAAAGAGCAGGGGCAGCATCATTTGTAGCAGTATTTAGTTGTTCAGTCTTTGAAAGTAATGAATACTATCTTTCAAGTTAATACCTACAGGACAATGACTGGAGGCCCAAATCCCTAAATTATGTTTTGGGGGAGAGTCTCTCCATATTCCTGACCAGGTGTTAGGAAGAAGAGACTCCCCCAAAGAGAATCCAGCCCTGATTTTACCCTGAATCTGGCAGATGCTGGGACAGGAGCTTAGAGCAGCGTTTCTCAAATGCGGCCACCATGGCCTTTTCTTGCTATCAGAGGCCCCTGGGATGTGTGTGTGTGGGGGGGAGTGAAAGCCCCTCCCTCTCCCTGTTGCTCTTGGATGCACCACCTTGGTATCAGTTGCTGGGGCTGCCAGCAGGGGTTGGGCCCTGCCCCCCTCTGGAGACAGCTGGGGCACAATGCTGGAGGAGCAGACAGCCGGTGAGTTCCCCACCTTCCCAAGGGCGGTGGGGCTCAGGCTTTGGGGTTCAGTCCTGGGGTGGTGGGCTGGCAGGCTCTGGCTGTGGGGCTTCGGGCTCCAATCCCAGGCTTCAGCTGCACAGTGGCAGGCCCTAGGCTCAGGGTGGCAGGACTTCAGGCTCTAGCTCCCCCTGCCTCCCTTAGCCCCTCATCCAGGGCTTAATTTGTCCCCAGGCTTGGCAGGGCTGAGTAAGTCTGCTGTGAAAAGCAGTATTTGTACGTTAATATCACTTTTCACAATGGACTTACTAGCTAGCAATAAATAAATTATAATGATATGGACGTGCATATGTGCATATTTAATTGTTTTTCTTAAAGCTGATTAAGTATTTTAGAGAAAAGTGTGAGAGCGGCCACCAGCAAGAGTTGGTGGCTGCACTCTGAGGCCATGAAAAATTTTGTCCTGAGAACCCCTGGTTTAGAGAGTTCTGTTTGAATGAACACCCATAGGGTACGTCTACCTTTGGAGCTGGGGGTGTGATTCCCAGCTCAAGGAGACAGACCCACACTAGCTCTGATGGAGCTGGCGGGCTAAAGATAGACTGAGATGCCGTGCTGTGAGATGGCGGGCTAAAGATAGACTGAGATGCTAGGCATGAACTTGGGGCAGCTCGATCCTCCCGCTGCTTGCACCGCCACAGCTATGCTCTAATTTTAGCGCGCTAGCTCAATCAGAGCTAGCGTGGGTATGTCTCCTCGAGCTGCGAATCGCACCCACAGCTTGAAGCATAGACACACCCATACAGTGCAGATGTGAGGAATAAAGCTCAGAGCTGAGCCTCAATGCATTGAAGTAGAGCTTGATTTTTAGTCTGTGGTTTGAAGATCACGTATACATGTCCCCAGCCTGCGCAAGTGTAAATCCCTGCATGCACACCTAGGCAAATCTAACATTTATGTCCATGCAAGTGTTGGAATTTGCACCCACAAAGCCTGTCTGTCCCAAGGTTTTTTTGTGTGGGCAAATTCTAGCTCTTGCACAAATAAAGGCATTTTTAAAGCGTGCAGGCCGGTGTTTGTCTTCGCCGAGTGCATGTAGGTGTACATGCAATTTTACAGGTGCACAGGTGGGGGCTGAAAAGAGACCTACCTGGAAAGGTAGTCTTCTAGGATGTCCAATTCTTGAACACACAACCCTTTACTCAATGGAAATTTGGCCTCAATAAGAACGTTAGGACTGGACACTGGAGTAGCAAATCTGAAACGCACCGCTAGGGCCGAAATGTGGTTGTCTTACTCACACGAGGAGTCCCACCGGCTATGTGTGTGAGTAAGGTGAACAGGATTTTGTATCTACTCCTTTTCTATTGCCTTCAAATTCAAGAGCATGCAGAAAAGAGAGCGAGACCAAGAGAGACCAGAAAGAGAGTTGGCCATTCGTGAAGTACGTTTGGCATCTGCTACAGGATACAACCAGGTGGAAACCCACAAACACGGTATCAGCTTTCACTGGTGAGTGCTTCTGTTCAGGTCCTCGTCAAAGTGAACCATTCTTGGTTTTCAGTTGATAGAAGTGTTACTCAAATCAATTCACAGAATTCCTTTAGCGAGGAAGGTGCCGGGGAGGGCAGATCTCAGGATAACATCCTCTCCATTTTAGGGTTCACAAATGAAAAGTTGCTGAACATATTCTGGTCCATGCTGTTAATCAGCGCTCTGTCTGCACACGACAGTCTAGGTTTTTCATTGAGAAATTCCTTGTCAAAGTTGCTACAGTCACTTGTGGATTTCTTCAAGAAGGAAAAAGGAAAGAACGAAAAAACAGTTGTTTCTTTTCATAGCATTTACCATTCATCTAAATCTAATCTAATGGTATATTTAAGGCACCCATACCTTTGGGATCTAAGGGCACGTCTACACAGTGTAGACAATTCCTACATCCACGAAAGGGTTTTTGCGTTGATGTAGTTAATCCACCACTCCAAGAGGCGGTAGATAGCATGACAGAAGAATCCTTCCACTGATCTAGCCAAGTCTACACTAGCGGTTAACTATGGTGCTCAGGGTGCAACATTTTTCACAGTGCTGAGCGATGTAGTTAGTTCGATCTAATTTTTAAGTGTAGACCAGACCTAAGTATCCATCATCCTGGTATTGGTTACCTTGGTATCAGTGTGGTATCAAAGTATCCAGAACCTTGGTGTCAATCACCTACCTCTCACCGTGATATCTAAGTACTGTAAATGGGAGTACAGATTATATGGGCAACAGTGTGACTCCAGTGAATTCTATCATGTAGGGATATTAGAGAATTGGTTTCTCTTTCTGTAAAACAGGGATAATTATGCTTATGTATCAGTCTGTGCAGGCTAATTAACCTGTGTTTGGAAATAACTTTGAAGGTAAAATGCTCGACATAAATGCTGTGTTGTAAGTACTATACAAATGCTATTGCTGTTATTGACAACATGAGCTGTTGGAGGGAGGGATAGCTCAGTGGTTTGAGCATTGGCCTGCTAAACCCAGGGTTGTAAGCTCAATCCTTGAGGGGGCCATTTAGCAGTCTGGGGCAAAAATTGGGGATTGGCCCAGGGTTGGACTAGATGATCTCCTGAGGTCCCTTCCAACCCTGATAGTCTATGATTCTATGAGTGTTCTCCAGATTTCACAGAGAAGCTGATGGTTTGATTTGGCCTTGTACCTTAATTCTGTGTGCCATCATGAAGCAGAATCCCATGGAGCCAGTGCTTAATTTGTAATGAAAGATGTGCCGGGGCTCAAATAGTTTTTTTACATTCATAATGGAAGCAGAAAGCCCAGAGTGGGTGGGGCTATGAACTACCAAGCCTAGAGGTGCCGGGACTCAGCCCTGGCAAGCCCTGGCACAAATTAAGCACTGCATGGGGCACCAGAAGTTAGGTTCAGCATGTTCACATTTGGATGTCTATGGTTAGGTGCTTCTGTGTATACTTAGGCACTTAACCAAAGGCCAACATTGTCTATCCTGTGTGTCCAAAGTCAATCCATGTTGAGGAATCAGGGCCTGATCTGCAGAAGCAAAGAGTTCCCACAACTCCACATGAAGTCAATGAAGCACGTGGGAAATCAGCACAACTAAAAACAAGGCCCTCGGTGCCTAAATGTGGGTTGAAGTCCCTGACATTAGATCCCGGAGCTTGAAAATTTTGCCCAGTGTGTCTGACTAGGGGCGACTACATTTGGAAGTGTTGGTCTGAATCCCGCTGGTGCTCTCCAGGCAGGCTGTTCTGATTGGCTGTTGGTGCCAGCTTCAGTGCTGGTAGGGAGAACCAGTGGCATAGCCACAGGTGGGCCTGGGTGGGCCATGGCCACCCCCCCACAGCCCCAGCTCTGCTCTGGCCCCAAAGCTTGTCTGCTCTGCCTGCCCACCCAGCGCTCCTGATGGGGAGCGGGAGCTTGCCCCGTGCCACCCGCCCACCCAGCGCTCCAGCCGGGGAGTGGGGTCAGGGCATGGGGGCTTGCTCTGCTCTGCCCGCCTCGTGCTCCTGCTGGGGCTGGGTGGGTGAAGCGGGGAAAGCCCCAATGCCCTGAGCCCACTCCCAGGCTGGAGCGCCGGTGGGGTGGGCGGAGTGGAGAAAGTCCCCCACGCACCCGCTCCACTCCCCGACAGGAGCACTGGGCAGGCAGAGCGGGTAGGGGCACGAGAGCACCCATTTTTCTGGGGTCCCGGGTTGGCCCAGGGGCTAATCCGCCACTGGGAGGAGGGCGAGTGAGCGGGTGGCCGGCGGAAGTAGAGGAGATCTTCAAAAAAGGCAGGCCCACTGCCTGGGGGAACTGGGCCCGGTGTGGGGCGGTGGCACCTGGAAGAGAGCCGGGAGCCGTGCGTGCTGGAAAGCAGTGTCTCCTCCCAGAGTTTGGTGCGCACCCGGGGCCCCGGGGAGCCCCTGGGCAGTGGGTCCATCCATCGCCCCCCGCAAGGCCAGCTGCATGAGGTGAGGGTAAGCAGGCCCCCCATCCCTCCTGCCCTCCCAGCCCTCCCATAATTGCCCAACCACCCGCAGTCAGGGCCCACCCAAATAGCCTATGCTGGCCTCGCCACTGGGGAGAACGCACAGTTCAGGAACAAAAGAATGTGGTAAGAAAAGCGTTTTGATCTGAGGAACCTAAGAATAGTCCTTACCACTCTGGGTTTGAATGGTGGTTCCATCGCCCGCTCTTCTAGAACCTCCCAGTTTATCTCCTGGAAAAAGGCATGCTGGCGGATGTTCCCCTTAGCTCCGAGCCTCCTCTCCGGTTCTCGCACGAAAAGCTGGAAGTTAGCAGAGAGCGGAGCACCTTACTCTTCTGTGGATAGCACCGTCTTCACTAGCACCCACGTAGCCATGGTAGGTGTCACCCATGGTACCTCTTTACTCAGTGAAAACGTGAATCTTGCAGGCAAAGTGGTGCTGATTCCTAGCCCCCATGCAAAGCGGGAAGCTGAATCATCTTGTCCTGGTCCTCATTATTTCACTTTGATACTTGAGGCCAATTTTTCAATGTCAGCCATTAAGCTGTGCCCTCAAAACGTGCAGGTGCACAAGCAAATGGTGAATTGTGTGTACAAAATAGGTGCTTAGATGCACGATTACTGCACCTGTTTGCCTGTGCAAATGCCTGTACAATGACGTGTGTGTACAATTACGGGTTGTGAGGATGAATATTTTGTAGATAAAGCTGAGGCATGAGTATTGGGAAAATTAGGCCTTGATGGCTGGAATATTCATATGGCAGGTGTTGCCCACCTTCATTTTTACCAAGCATTCCAGTCATCTGGTCCTGCATTTTATGGGATCTCCGAATCAGAAAGGCTGCTAAGAGGTGGCAAAGCTACTTAAAAATCGCTCCTTGCGGTCTGTGTGTTGTCTTACCTTCTGTCGGCACTTTTACCACGACACCTCAGCCCAGGGGCACCGGAAAACCGGGGCTATGCCCTCCCACTTTTTACCAGCCGTAAGGACAAGCAACAGGGGAAAGGAGTGGGGCCTCAGGGGAAGGGGCAGTGTAGGGGTGGGGCCTCAGGGGAAGGGGCAGTGTGGGGGGCGGGGCCACGGTTTGGGCGCCCGTGGCCCCCCACTGTTAGGAAGCTTCCACTGTCCCTGCCATGGCCACAGGTTCCCTTGTTTATCAAGATCAACTGAAAAGACAGAAGACTTTTCTATCCCTGGAAGAAGACGGGTTGTCTATGACACAGATTTTCAAAAGAGCTGAGCTCTTCTGCAGGCCCCTAAACGAAATGGCATGTAGAGTGGGTCAGGAATGTTTTGACAAAATGCATTTTCACTCGAAAATGCCAATTTGACAAAAATGAGACTTTCTGTAGGTGGGCAGTGTTGTGGTAGGCATGTTGGACCCAAGGTATTAGAGAGTCAAGGACATATCAGGTTTGATGAAACTTTCATGGGGAAAGGTAGCTTAGTCCAGGATGGAATTTCTGGTTAGAGAGAGAGAGAGAGAGAAAAAAAGACTATTCCCTCCCAACATCCAAAAAGACCAGTGACTATAGAATCTGTTGAGATGTGGGTAACCTAAGTTCAAGACCCATCTCTCCCTGACTCAGACCAGGAGCTTGAACCTGGGTCTCCCCATCGTGGCTAACCACCAGGCTACTGGCTCCAGTGGCATGGGTCTCTCTGTGTGTGTTTCCATGAAAATCGTTCAAAGGGCTCTGTTCTCATCCCCGAACAGGACAATTTTTTTTAAATCTCAGAAACATTTGCGTGACAGGAAAACCATTTCCTGCCCAGTGCTAGGGGCCACATTGTCCAAAGTGCTCAGTGCCCATCAGCTCCCATTGTTCTCAACACAAGAAACTATCTGGGCAATCTGGCCCCCCACCAGTTGTCGGTGCTGAGGTCTTTTGAAAAACTGGCCTTTTATCTGGGGTGGGACCATGTCTTTTGTGTGCATGCTCGTTAGCAAGCAAACACACAGTTGCTGCTCAACAACTAATAAACAACAGTAAGGTCTAGGGCCAAAGGTAGCCACTGAAGAATCGGATGGAAGGAAATCCCAGCTACAGAATGGAGTCTTGGGTTGTGCACCAGCAAATCATAACCTGGCCACAGTGCTGAAATAGACCAAAGGAGATTGATTGCGCAGCTATAATTCAGCTATACAGAGTCCCCTCCGCTAAATTAAATGCTTATGCTAATGAATCTAAAGACTACCACATGTTTAACTATACAAATTCAGTGCTAATGGGAAGTGGCCAATAACCAGGATAATTGTCTCTTTCTCAGAAAGGGAGTTTAGTGTTTGGCAATAAGGATGATTTTTATTTCTTATACTACATTAAATAAAGCTAACAAAGGCTCAGTCTGCTTGTGCAGAAAGATGGCACCAAGAGACACCTAGTCAGGCCTCCATAATCTCTGTCTCACATGCTGTGCATTGTTTGAGCCAGCATGTTTGTACTTTATTTATTATTCTTATTATGGTGGTTCCTAGAAGCCTGAGTCCTGCTGTCCTAGGTGCTGTATATATATAGAACAGAGAATCCTCTTTCTCCATTATTATTATTGATGGCGCATGGTGCATTACCATGTGACTTTACTGACATATAAATAACATGGTCCTTCCCCCGAGTCCAAACCAGAAAGACTAATGTGAGATATGAGAGAACAAGGCGGGGGATGGAGACAACGTGGAGATGAATGTAGGCGTTAAGATTCAGGGGGCCTGGGATCAGGTCCATTGTGCTCTGAGATCCTCAGACAAAGCACTGTCTATAATCGTGCATCCAGCTTTGGTCCCCCCACTACAGAAGGGATGTGGACAAATTGGAGAGAGTACAGCGGAGGGCAATGGAAATGATTAGGGGGCTGGGGCACATGACTTACGAGGAGAGGCTGAGGGAACTGGGGTTATTTAGTCTGCAGAAGAGAAGAGTGACAGGGGTAGCCTTCAACTACCTGAAGGGGGGTTCCAAAGAGGATGGAGCTCGGCTGTTCTCAGTGGTGGCAGATGACAGAACAAGAAGCAATGGTCTCAAGTTGCAGTGGGAGAGGGTTAGGTTGGATATTAGGAAACACTGTTTCACTAGGTGGGTGGTGAAGCACTGGAATGGGTTTCCTAGGGAGGTGGTGGAATCTCCATCCTTAGAGGTTTTTAAGGCCTGGGTTGACAAAGCCCTGGCTGGGATGATTTAGTTGGTGTTGGTCCTGCTTTGAGCAGAGGGTTGGACTAGATGACCTCTGAGGTCTCTTCCAACCCTAATATTCTATGATTCTATGTGATTATTTCTCACCATAGTACTAAGGCCATTTCTCTGCACACCAGTGAGAAGATGCAAACATCAAGGAGAGATGTTAGCATTTGGCAAAAAGGATCTGACCTGTAATAGTGGAAGTGCTGTGTCTTCTTACCTTCACTAGGATGTCTTTTGCATCCTTATTGAGCCAGCGAGGGTAGAATGGATTATCCATGCGGATGGACTGGAAAAGCTCCTCTTCATCTTGGCCATGGAAAGGAGACTGGCCAATCAGCATCTCATACAGAAGGACACCAAAGGACCACCAGTCAACCGCAGTGTTGTATTTCTGTCCCAGCAAAATCTATGTCAGAGGGAGATTGGCAGGGAGTGAGAAAGGCAGACACAAAACACTTGACATTAATAGTCTATCCTCTAGATGCTGTCCATTAGTGGCAGACTTGGACCCCTCTACAGCTGCTTTGTGCTGCTTAGGCAGAGCAAAACAGGCATGATGCTATTTTAAACAGCCATTGGATGATTTTCCTCAGTAACCTGCAGATGGCATAGACTTACCGGTGCACCCTTCCTCACAGTTGCCAGTGTGGGGTGTGTGTGGTCAGAGCAGCTCTAAATCACAGCAACCCCAGGCTTCCTGAACCCTCCCTTTGGGCCATACACAGCTGGGTATAAGTCAGGGGCTTCCCTGAGGCTTCTTTAACTGGTCCATGGCCCCTAACGGAATCAGGGACAGAAAGGTGACGTAAAGACCCCTTTGCACCATCCCTCTTCCACAAGCTGCACCCGGAGCAGGGATGCAGCTGCGGATTTGGGCCAAGGACTTGGAGAAAGCAATTAACTGGCATCATCGTCGTCGTCATCAAGTGGATAGGGAACCAGCCTATGGGTCAGAAGACCTGGGTTTGCCAACGAGCTAGTGTGTGACTGTGGGCAAATCACTTAATCTGTCTGTGCCTCAATTTCCTTAGCTACAAAAAATAGGGATAATAACAATACTTACCCACCTTTGAAATCTATGCCTGAAAAGCTGTATACAGTAAGTATAATTTTACTACGCAGTTCGCTTTCCTGAAACAATAGAAGACTAGTGCAATCTGCTGCAGCAAAAATAGTCACACGGCTAGCAGGTAAAGGTGTGCCAAAGTTACATTCTAAACGCTGCTGGTTTTCTGCTTACAAACATGGAGCTAAACTGTTGAGCTGCAACTTGGGAAGTAGTGCCAGCCCCACATTCTTTTGCAAAATTCATCAGAAAAAGAAAAATTAACTCAGACTTGTGAGTTCCATCGTTTAAAGAAAAAACCAGTTTGTGAGGTGCGTCGTGGGGCTTATTTGACTCATCAGAGCTGCATTTTAAAGAACTGAATTTGGAACTGATTAGTAGTCTATACCAGTGTTTCTCAGACTGTGGTCTGTGAATCACTTGCTGGTAGCCCACAGAGAGCAGGTCATATAATGTTAGCCCCACCTCGTTACTAGCTTCTTCTACAGGCATCCATGCTCTTCGTTATAAAGAAAAGCCCTGAGGCCTGGGGAAGCAGCTGAAGATAAGAAGGAAGGAGCCAGCCTAGCTGCATGTAATGTAATTGGTGTAATTCCCACAGGGATGTTGCACAATTGTGAATAGGATCTTTATTAGGAGGGGTGGCAGTCTGCTAATCACACATTGTTTGTGTGGGAGAGGTAACCAATAGATTATGGACCTACTTCTCTGTTACATACAGTTAATAGTGGGGGAAGCAAAATGTATGTGTGTGTTGGTGGGGGACAGAGCTAGTAGGGAACCTGTTATTCTGCTCCAATAGCCTGAGTCTTTGCCCTGGCATTGGACCAGTTTAGAGCAGCCCAGGGGCTGCTCTAAAATGCACCAGTGTGTTATTCCCTAGGGACCATATGCCAGCTGACTTTGTGCTCTGCCAGTCCTCTTGCCCATCCTAACACACATCCCCACCCCCAGCACTAGGGTCTGCAGGAGAGGAGTAATAGGAAGCAACTCTGCTGGCTCTATGCTGGTTGGGGATTCCCCCATGCTAGGAAATATCACTGCAAAGGTGGTAGAATAGGTCAGAGAAACTTGTCTGACCTGGTTGTTAGGATGTGGTTCACTAGGTGAAAAGTTTAAACCTCTGGTCTTCAACATGGTGTAATAGCATCTGACATTTTGAGAAATCAAAATCAAAACCGCCAGAATAAAGTTTAAAAATAAAATAATGAGCTCAAGTGTCCACAGTCATCCAGTCGTTTTTACAGAGTTTTGTTAGGTTTTGTTATTTTATCTTTTACCACTGACAATGCTTTTTCTAATTACGTTAATGTGCAACTGGCCAGAAAGTTGCCTATCCATGCACTATACCTACTTCAGCCCCACACCAATACACAAAGCCTCTGTCAGCTGCACCTTAATGAACAAGGGTTTCATTTCACTCCACGGTTTATCGCTGTATTGGATAGATTTTTGATTCACAGAAGACAATGCCTCTGACAGCTTGTTTGCAACAATGACTCAGAAACTTCTTGGTTCCCAAATCCCTATTCAAACAGGGTTCAATTTCCACAGCAGGAGGTGCAAAAATAATCGTGTAATAGTCTAGTGCCATGTCTTGTAAGGTTTGCTGTAAGCAGCTACATGGGATCTTTAATGTGTTCACTAGCCCCAGCTGTAATTTTACAAGCTGTCCTCTGGTGTGGTGGAATCACTCTAAGTTACCCCGGAAAGGAATGGGACAGCACAGAGGGAATTTCACTCAGCTATTAATAGTGCATAAACTAAGTTTCATGTTACTGGCAATCACATGGCCATATTGAAGGCAATGAGTTTACAACGATGTAATGAGAGCAGAATTTGGCCCGGCAAACCTACTGTGATATGATTGGTCCAGTTCTGCTCCCATTTACATCTGGAGTAACTCCCCTGTAGCCAGAATCTGGGTGATTGTATGTGAGCCCAGAAATGACCCTTTTCTCGAGATAAGCCAGAGCAAGAAGAATATAACCCCATGCCCAGTTGTGAGTGAGCAAGGCCAAGTTAGAAAGCACTTCAGCGTGAGCAATTTGGGAGGTGGCAAAGACACAGGCGTGGGCTTGCTGGCATTCATTCTTTGAATTGTAAGGGCTCTATCCTGTAGACTTTATGAAGGTAAATCTTCCACTGAGGCCAATGAGATAGGGCAACATGACAGAATTCCAATGCCAGACCTAGGATAGAGACATGATAAGTCAATGAGCATTTTACCAGAGTCAGATTGCTGTGTGAAGCCTCAAATGCAATTGTACCTCTATAGCATGGGCTACATTCAGTCTGCAGTGGCCGTCCAGGAGCTGCCCCCTGTAAGGACCTCTGGGAGAGTCAGCCAGAATTCTTCCTGGGGGCTCTGAGGAAACGACATCACCTTTCAGAGGGTTCCCTCTAGGGCCCCTGGCCCAGCCCTTACCTCTCCCCTTTCCACCCTTTTTCAGACAGCTACTGCCCACTGTAACTTGCCCATATTAAGGGGCTCAAGAAATGGAGGGGAAGTTCATTGCGGCTCCTCCCCTATGCTCTTCAGCACAGGGGCTGATTACAATCTGACCCCGTATGCTAGAGTTGCTGTAGCTATAAATGACTAACTGTGGAGATGATTAATACCACAGAAGACAATTATTCTTCTAAGTGCAGGCACAGCCGCTGATGGCTGAAGCGGTGTGGTCCGGAGAACAGGGTACTGGTGTGGGAGTCAGGATAGCTGGGCTATTTTCCTGGCTCTGCTACTGATCTGATGTGTGACCTTGGGCACATCACTTTACCTCTGTGTCTGTTTCCCTTCCCACCCTCCATCTGCCTTGTCTACCTAACTTGTAAGCTCCTTAGGAATATGTAAGTATAGCACATAGCACAATATGGCCCCAGTCTCAGTTAGAAACTCCAAGTCCTACCGCAATACAAATAATAATAACTGGAATAGGCAGCTGTGCTGAAATGCTGGAAAAAGTCTGTTACATGGCTTGAAAGATGATTAATAAACTCCACCAGTTCTTTCAGTTTGTAGGTAAAAGGTTTTTCTATGCACTGGCTGAAGTTCTAAAATAAATGATGGTGCTGAGATAAAACCTCTCCAGCTTGCATTAAGTGAAATCGCAGATAACGGATTATCTCTTGAAGACCGTGACTCTGGTTTAGGATCAGAAAAAGATTTCTTTAAAAGAATGTTGAAGCTGAATAAAAGCCACTGGGGACTTGATTGCGATCTCACGTCCACCGGCATCAAGCCGGCGTCGTTCCAATGATTTCAACAGAGCGGCTCCTGAATTGCATGGTTACCACTGAGATCAGAATCAGGTCCCCGGAGCGCAGTAAAAGATTGATGAAATACAGCGTGGGGGAAAACAAAGCCTTTAAAAACCATCTGGCACGCACCGATATCCATCACGAAAACACTAAACTCGGGGAACGGGATCTTGAAAGGCAAAGAAATGGATTTCAGAGTGATGCCAGGCATGATGCATTGAGGGCTCTTGAGTTCTCTTCCTTCCTGAGAAACATTTGGCTTGTTGCCAGATTAGTCAGAGTCTCTCCACGGAAGATCTGTGTCTGCTTTCAGCTGGAGTCTGCACCCAGTCAAATCAACCACAAGGCCAGGAACAGGGTGAGGGCAGGAGGAAGAGGCATTGTTGGGGCAGGGCCTCCGGAGAAGAGGTGGAATAACGGCATGGCCTCAGGGGAAGGGGTGGAAAGAGGGTGGAACCTCAGGGGAAGAGGCGGAGCAGGGGGCAGGGCCAGAGTTTGGGCACCGGTGGCCAAACTCTGGAGCATTTCTAGAGCATTTCTGGCACTCCTGCACCAGGCTACATCAGTCAGGGCACACAAAGACCGGATTCTGGTCTCTACACACAGCTCATTAACTGATGCATCCTGGTGAAGGAGAAGAGGACAAGGAGGAGTGCAGGAACAGAGGGGACTTTAAGCCACCTTTGTGTCTCCTTTTATCCCAGCCCCTGATACACTTTAGAGCAGCCTCGGGGTAAATAATGTTAAGGTTTCCCCACTCCCATCTAGGAACCAAAGGCAACTGAAAAACAGTGAAAGCACAGTGACCACCCCCCAATAACTCCTCACTGTCCATGTCGTGCACCATACATAGGATAAGGTAGCTGCTTATACTGGGGTACTTTCCAGGGGCTGTTTCTGCCCCCTTGATGGGACTATAAGGGAGAACTGGGCCCACTGACTTCAGTAATTGACCCTGATATAAGTGAGAGTCCCTATATATTTATTTGAAGAAACAGTTGGGATTCACACATGCTTGTATTGTGTATTGTATTTAGGGCCCAGTCATGTTAACACTTAACTACTCAGCAAAGACCCTGATTCAGGAAGCACTAAAGCATGTGTTAGTTCAATGGCTTAAATCCCATTGAAATTAGGGAGTATCCAGTCAACTATTCAGGATTTTCAACTGAGTTTCATGGCGGGTCACTTTAATCACATGGTATTCTGTCGCCTCATTGGATGACCTGCCTTTATAAACAGCTGCTGCCTGAAATGAATTTCATTTAATCACAGATCAAATTTCATGTTGTGATTCAACCACCTATGGTGCAAAGTCTGCGTTCCACAAACGCTTGCCTGACAAACATTTCAGTTGTAGGAATGTTCACAGACATAGGCGACGACTTCTAGTTTTCTCTGGGGATGCTCCACCCCGGCTCTGCCCCAAGGCCCTGCCCCCACTCCGTCCCCGCTCCTGAAGCCCTGCCCTGGCTCCGCCTCTTCCTGCCCCAGCTCCACCCATTTCCTGAAGTCCCCACCCACCTGCTGCTCCTGGTCTCTGTCTTCCCTCAAGCCCCTCCGCTCCCAAGCCGTCAATCAGCTGTTTGGCGGCGGTGACGAACAGCTGTGGCTTTGGGTGCTGATCATCCACTATTTTTTTTCTGTGGGTACTCCAGCCCCGGAGCACCCATGGAGTCAGCGCCTATGTTCACAGAGAGCAATAAAGGGTACCAACAAACCAAACTGAAATCCAGTTTCTAACTAGGGGAACCATTCGCAAGAACCTTATATACTTTTCACCCAGCCCTGCAAGTGATTAATCATTGTCTGTTTCCTCAAAGAAAATGATGCAACTACTGGGCTAAATTATGCTTTCAGTAACAACCACGCAACCTCATTGACATTGGTGGGCTTCCTGCAGGTAGGACTGAGAACAGATTTGACCTAAGTTCAGGTCACACCTACCTCGGGAGCAATGTAATCAGGGGTTCCACAGAAAGTGCTTGTCTTTGCATCTTCAAACATGTTCTCCTTACACATCCCAAAGTCAGCGATTTTGATATGCCCGTCCTTGTCTAACAGAACGTTATCCAGCTTCAAATCTCTGCAAGAGAAGAGCAAAGTAAACATCTTCTATGGAAACGTTGTCCAGCGGCATAAGTGCATGTATAATATTACATAACATAGGTTCTTGCAATAGGAGAGTGGCAAGATTTGGTGATTTGAGAACACGAGGGGGAGGTCAAGGTCTCCATCCTGACCCCAGCAATCTCTACAGCCAACTCAGTGAGTTCACCCTGTCTACTCTACTCCCATTTCCTCACCTGTCATATGGGCTTATTAATAGTTACTGTACCTACCAGGCCCCGGAAGGGCGTTGTGAAGATTAATGGGGAGCAATATAGAGCTGTCCTATCTGCTCCGCAGCTCCAAGAATAAAATTGTCTGGGTAGGAGGGGCAAGAACACAGCCTCACCCTGCCCCCTTTGGGCTGTACTGAACCCCAGGGCACGCAAGGAAGATACATACCTTGCACTCAGGGAAGCACACGGGCTGTAGTTTTTACCTGGCTGCTGAGCCAGGGTACAAGAAGGAGGAGGGTTTTTTACACCTTCTTTCTCATTTGGCAGCCCTGCCACACCCACACTAATTAGCACTATAAGCAGCTCTGCTCCTGGGGGGAGGGAGGGACATTAGGAATTCATGGAGACTGAGACAAAGGCCAAAATATACTTTCCCACAAGTCCTGTCCCCAAAATCGAATTCCGGTGCTAACCTCAATGGGGTATGTCTACACTGCAGTTAGAGATGCATGTGTGCAGGACCTTCAGATATACCAGAGCTAGCTTTGATCTAGCTAGCCCAATAAACAATCGCAGGGAAGCTGCAGCGGGGCTGGCTTTGCAATGGCTGGGAGCACCCCAGAACCTAAGTAGAACATCCATCATCTTTTCCCTCCCGGGGCTGCACTAGCTGGGGTTGAAGTATTTACAGAAGTCCTTCACACTCTACTGCCATGCTCTCCTCTGAGGTTGCAGGCTGCTTTGGGAAGCCGGGAGCTTGGAGAGAAAAACATGTACGGGGGAAATTAAAAAGCAAGCCAGCCAATGAATCACGCACATCAACACAGAACAAAGAGGTGCCCACACAGGAACAACCCCTGACAGGAGAAATGGAGTGATGGCTTCTTCTGGGTTAGTCTCCAGAGCTGACCTAAACTTCAAAAAGAACAGGAGTACTTCTGGCACCTTAGAGACTAACAAATTTATTAGAGCATAAGCTTTCGTGGACTACAGCCCACTTCATTGGATGCATTGAATGGAACATATAGTAAGAAGATATATATATATATATATATATATATATATATATATATATATATATATACATTATACATACAGAGAAAGTGGAAGTTGCCATACAAACTGTAAGGGCTAATTAATTAAGATGAGCTATTATCAGCAGGAGAAAAAAACTTTTGTAGTGATAATCAAGATGGCCCATTTAGACAGTTGACAAGAAGGTGTGAGGATACTTAACATGGGGAAATATGTGTAATGACCTAGCCACTCCCAGTCTCTATTCAAACCCAAGTTAATGGTATCTAGTTTGCATATTTATTCAAGCTCAGCAGTTTCTCGCTGGAGTCTGTTTTTGAAGCTTTTCTGTTGCAGAATTGCCACCCTTAAAGTTACTGCTGATAAAATAGCGATTAAGTCACAGGGACCAATTTTCCAGGCGTTTTTTTAAGCAGCACACTCTTCTGCACTCACATGCACCAGCAGGCCCTTAAGCATGTGAATGCCCAACTGGGCTACAGTTCCAAAAGTGACGTAGCCACTTTACCTTGAATGGTCCCTTGAAATATGGGTTAACTACTTATGCTAAACAATCGATTCCATCCTGAATATTTAGCTGTGGCACTCTGAGTACATTTCCCAGACCTGAAGAAGAGCTCTGGATAAGCATGAAAGGTTGTCTCTCTCCCCAACAGAAGCTGGTCCAATAAAAGATTTTACCTCACCCACCTTGTCTCTGTAATATCGTGGGACTTTATAAGCTCTAAGCTACAACAACGCTGCATACAGAAGTGACTTGTAATTTTGGGCACCCCATCTGAGGCTTGAAAGGGGGCCTGACTTCCAATGGGTGGCTACTCAGAGCCTTCTGAAAATCAGAACGTTGTCTCAAATTGAGCACCCCAAAAATAAAGGCAACCAAAATTACTTAGGCTACGTCTACACTAGAGACCGATGCTGCTGTGCCACTATAAGATTTCTCATGTAGCCGCTCGATGCTGACGGGAGAGAGCTCTCCTGTCCACATAATTAAACCACCCCCAACAAATGGTGGTAGCTATCTAGTTGGGAGATTTCAGAGTAACAGCCGTGTTAGTCTGTATTTGCAAAAAGAAAAGGAGTACTTGTGGCACCTCAGAGACTAGTTGGGAGAAGCTCTCCTGCCGACATACCACTTGTGCACGCGGCCACGTATGCTGGCAAAATGTATGTCGCTCAGAGGTGTGGTTTTTTTACACTCCTGAGTGACATAAATTTTGCCGACATAAGAGTTAGTGTAGACATGGCCTTAGTCGCTTTTGAAAATGTAGCGCGCTCTCTCTGAGTAGTCAAACGCGAGCTGCCTTGGACTCCTTTTAAAGGCTGGGATTTATCGAAGGAAAGACAAGGGAGTTAGGCATTCAAATCCCATTCAGTTGACGTGCCCGTTGAAAATCCCAGACAAAGCACCTATGTTTAAAAATAGGGACCATAATATCAAGAGAAGGAAACATTGTCACAGGATAATAGTCTCCTGCTGCTAGATTACTGCCAGGTTGAAAGGTGAGACATTGATCAACAAGAAATAGAGAGGCAGCAATTCCAAGTGGCAGATATTCATGTTGTCATCATTTCCAACTTCACTGACTTTATTTTTGTTACACCAGGGGTCGGCAACCTATGGCATGGGTGCCAAACATGGCACGCGAGCCAATTTTTAATGGCACGCTGCTGTCTGCTGGACCCTATTGAGTAAGAACATTTTGTGTATTTAAAATCCCTTTGCAGTTCTATTGGAACACTTCAGTAGTACTGTAATTCCCCCCTGCCCCCTCCCCCTTTTAATATAAGCCACTGTCTTCCAGTCTCGAAGCGGCTACATTGCAGTGGCAGGGCAAAGTGACCCTTCCATTTATAAGCTCTAAGCATGCATTCCTAGTGCACTCAAAACTCCTAACGAAGTGAGTGGGAGTTCTGAATGGACATGTACTGGAGGGATTGGGACCACGTTTTGCAATCATGTCTTTGGGATCTTTCAGCTCAAGGCACTATGTAAATGTCAATAACATCTCAAACTGGGGTGGGATCTGAGTTACTACAGAGAATTCTTTCCTGGGTATCTGGCTGGTGAATCTTGCCCACATGCTCAGGGTTCAGCTGATCGCCATATTTGGGGTCGGGAAGGAATTGTCCTCCAGGGCAGATTGGAAGAGGCCCTGGGGGTTTTTCGCCTTTCTCTGCAGCATGGGGCATGGGTCACTTGCTGGAGGATTCTCTGCACCTTGAAGTCTTTAAACCATGATTTGAGGACTTCAATAGCTCAGACATAGGTGAGAGGTTTATTGTAGTAGTGGATGGGTGAGATTCGGTGGCCTGCATTGTGCAGGAGGTCAGACTAGATGATCGTAATGGTCCCTCTGACCTTAATATCTATGAATCTATGAAACTGGCTTTGGAATACACAATGGGCATTGACTTCAATGGGAGTAGGATGGGATCCCCAAAAGGATGCATAAGACTGACTCTTTTCCAAGCTCTCTCCCCCAAAATAAAACAGGCGAATGGGATGAAAAACAAAGCGGGTTGTAAATTCAATATTAGTAAGAAGAACAACGTACAAACTAGCAGGTAAAATCAATATGTTGAAGAAAAAGCCTAACTGTGCCGTATATTAGATTCCAATGTGTAAAACTACCTGTATATTATTCCCTTAGAATGAAGAAATTGCAGACCACAAATTATTTCAGCAGCATAGAACCTGGAAAAAACAAACAAACATGCATCAGAACTGATGTCTCCCCACAATAATTCTCCATTTGGGGCCAGATCTGCAGCTGGTGTAAATTGGCATCACTCCACTGCAGTCAAAGGAGTACAAGCAACATCTTCAAAAGCAGCCTAGTGATTTTAGGACCCCAAGTGGGATTTCCGTACACCTCCCCATGGGGGTGTTTACCCCCCCGAATTTCCCCAACACCCCCCCAGTTTTGTGAACTAGTTACATGCAGTGTTGCCAATTTATTGATTGTTTGGGAATTTGAATGAAATTGAAACATGAATACACTTTAAAAGCATATACAGTATATCATAAAATACGTGTATCTGAAAAACTATAATAGATTTGAAAAGTATGAAATAGACTAGCTTCCTTCTACAGCTGTTTATGACAATGTCAGTGCGCTCATTTTGGTGATATTGGCCAACTTAATAATTTCAAATTATGATTTGTATGCAAAGTCTAAATGAGCTCTCCCTGACAGCTAGTGATGAGCAGGGAGCTGGGGGGAAAGGCTTCAGGACCAGATTGGATTTACATTCACACCTAATCTACCTAGGTATCCAGCAAACTGAGCTGCGTTGCCCAAGTGATAGATTTTGGCTGGGGCTGGGTTACAAATCACTTGAATGGGGTGGGGGGGAAAGAAATGTTGTTGTTCTTGTTGTAGGAGTAAAGGGCAGTAGAACTGTACTTAGCCTCTGCTGACTGAGGGCATCAGGAGAGAGGGTGGGGACAGGTGTTTTGCTTGATGGTCTGCCTGAGTCACAAGTACTGTTTGACCTGCCCCTCTCCACTGTTTAAAGACAGAGCTGATTAGGCTCCACAGAGAGTCTTTTGTTGTGTTAAGTGACCACTACAGCTGAAATCACTGATAATCAAGTCTAAGTGCTTAGACCTGCTGTGGGACAGTGTTTCTGTGGAAGAGACGGTCCAGTCTGCACTCGCAGTGAGGTTCCCCCACTGAGAGCTCAGCTAAAATCCCTGAGAGCTGGGTGGAACCTCAAGAGACCAACTCGCAGAGGTCGCAGTGGCAAGTGGCAGCAGAAGGTGACAGCACAGGGCCATTGGCAACAGAGCGATGGAGTGAACGGTGGCACAGCGAACAACAGTGGCCAGAGCGAACAGTGAGCAGCTGGAGGAACGAGCAAGGTGCCTTCTTGCCCCCACACCTGGGAGGTGAACTCACGTGAAAGCTCCTCTGAACTCTGAGTCTCCACTGACCAAGGACAACACCAGTGAGTGTTAATGAGGCTGTTACACAACACAGTTCATGCGAACAAACATGTCTGTGGCATCGTACTTTCTATTTCGGCAAGAGATACCACACACTATAAACGGGAGGCCAATGTTAAGTGCATTGTCACTTGTTCATCCTGAAGTTGAACACTGGTTCTGAACAAGACCAGCAAATGTTCACTGTCTTTCTGCAAGAAACAAAACTGACTGGCTAGACGCATGTGATGCAACAGTGAAAGACTCAACAGTTGAAAAAGTGAAGAACTCTCTCACCACATTCAAAAAATTTGCATACATGGCTGATGAATGCACCAATGCAAATGGTCATCAGGTATTAAGTCATTTTTCAGAGTAGCAGCTGTGTTCGTCTGTATCCGCAAAAAGAACAGGAGTACTTGTGGCACCTTAGAGACTAACAAATGTATTTGAGCATAAGCTTCCGTGGGCTACAGCCCACTTCATCGGATGCATAGAATGAAACATATAGTAAGAAGATATACATTATTATCACTACAAAAGTTTTTTTCTCCTGCTGATAATAGCTCATCTTAATTAATTAGCCTCTTACAGTTTGTATGGCAACTTCCACCTTCTCTGTATGTATATATATATCTTCTTACTATATGTTCCATTCTATGCATCCGATGAAATGGGCTGTAGCCCATGAAAGCTTTATGCTCTAATAAATTTGTTAGTCTCTAAGGTGCCACAAGTACTCCTGTTCTTTTTATTAAGTCATTGTGTACGTTATCTTGATGTCAGTGGTAGGCCAGTACATGCATTTCTAGATGTTCAAGTTATAGAAAACAGATTGGCTGCATCTGTGACAACCCACATCTTAGAAGAGTTAAATGTTTGTCAATTGGACCCCAAACAGATGGCTGCTTGTGCATTTGATGGAGCTGCAAACGTCTCTGGAAGAAATGGTGGAGAACGAGCTTTTCTCAGAGAAAAGTGTAACCCTAGTCTCTCCTATACACACTGCAGAGGCGCCATCTACTCCAACTAGCGCTAGTATGAGCTGCAGACTCTTCAAAAGACATTTAAAAAGCTATAAATTGAATGTCTTCTTTATAGTCTTTTTTCAGCAAGAGTCCAAAAAGACTGAATATCTTGGAAAATATAGAAGATACACTGGGACTGAAGTTCAAATTAGTCCAACCTGGGAAAACCCTCTGGCTTTCTCATGAGCGATCCTTGGCTGTTGTCTTAAAATTACTCCAACCATTATTAGTGGCTTTGGAAAGTATCTACCAAGATGGGACGGATCTAAGTAGTGAGGCTGGTGGATTACTTTTGCTACTAGGTTCAGAGAAGACTACTGCTGTTCTCTCTCTTGTAAGTCTACTGTTGAAACCACTTGGGTCATTAAACAATGGCATCCAGGCATCTGCTACAACAGTGGTAGATCTTTGTCCAGCAATAGAAGCTACATTTGGATCAGTCAGAGAGCTATCCATTGAAAAAGTACTGGAAGAAGCAAAGACTTCAGTCCAGAAGTTGACTAATGAAGGCATTTATATTGAATCCTTAAGTGAAGAGGACAAGAAGTGTTTGTTAAGACAACTGAAAAAGTACACAGACTTGATTCTTAAAAATCTACAACAGCGACTTCTAGATTCTACTCAACCTCTACGTAGCTTTTACAGATCCCTGTCCCATAAAACACTGACAGTTGAGTGGAGTGAGGCACTACCAGCAATGGGGCTGCCATGTGCTCAGGACAAAATAGAGAATTTGAACAGAGAGTGGAATATTATACGACGAATGAATGAAGATTTGACTTCAACTTCTTTTTTATCATCACTAGTGGCTCGACCCGATCTTTATGCTCTGTTTCCTGGGCTGAAAGAAGTAGGAATTCATCTCTTGCTACTCCCAGTCAAATCAGCTACAGTCGAGCGTTCTTTTTCATCATTGAATAGAATTTTGTGTTTTGAAAGACGTCGCCTTCTGCCTGATCATGTGAATGAACTAATGAGCATATCAATTGAAGGAATGGAAGTACACACGAGAAGCCACCAAAGGTGAATGCATTGCATTCAAGAAGTTCATTAACAGAGTTGTGCAAAATTATAACAAGAAACCAAGAAGGATGTAGATGTAGTGCTTCATAGAAGGCTTGAGTAGCCAACTTTAATTTGTGTGATGATTTTAAAATCTAATAAAATGGTCATGAAACATTTTTCAGTTTTTACTATGGTGCCATACAGCCCAACTTCACCCTCACGGTCTCACCCGTCGGCCCTGACCCCCACCCTGTAAATTTGAACACCCCCCCACCCCCGCAATTTCAATTTCTGGGGAAAACACTGCCAACTCCCTTTTTCATACATGACTTAGGCACATAAGAGCCCAAGTTCCATTGACTTTTGATGAGGTTTAGGCTTCTAAGGGCCAGATTATTAGGCACCTACAGATGACAATAGGTTCCAAGTGGGATATTCTAAAGGGCCTAAGTAGGTTTGGTTCTAATTGCCATATAAATCATTTGGAAAATCAATGAGAATTGGCACCTTACCTGCTTAAGCACTTTTGAAAATACTCTTAGGCGCCTACTGTGCATCTTTAGGCATCTTTGAAAATCTGCCCCCTACGTGCCTAAGTCACTTTTGAAAATGGGACTTAGGCTCCTAAGCCACTTAGGTGCTTTGGGAAATTTTACCCCACATCCGTTTACACTAGCTGCATATCTGGCTACTTGTGTCTTTTGTAGAATCCTTTTTACCAAGGTTCTTTAGAGACCCTTGTTCACAGCACACTTCTGCATCGGGGTGAAACTTCACCCCAATACACAGGCCCAGTGTAGGACCAATACGCCACTTAAGTTTCACTTCAGCCCTCAAAATAGGACCCCTCTGCCCAGAGGTGAGTGTAACCCTAGAACCATATTTCCACTGGATTCTACTGCATCGTCTCATCAGACCTTGAATGTCCTAGGCTGGAGGCACAGTCCTCAACATTAAGTTTAAAAAAAAACCCCAAACCCCAACAAATCAAACTTGTATTTAAATTAGGCTCTGTTATTTAAATAGAAATTAATTTCTAAGGTGTTTCAATATTGACTTTTACAATATCTTTTGTTGGCATAAGGATTTAGAAAAAACTTTTATTTATTTCAATTCCTCCATTTCAATTGTGGCTACATACATTTTTAATTCTCCCTCGGTGTATTTACTTTTTATATAAATTTACCTTTTTACCATTCGTTTTGACAGGGTTCATGTCCCCAGCCTGCCTTTTTTGCTGCTCGGTGACAAAAACAAGAGACTCCCTTTTCCTATTTTTGTCCAGACTAGGTGGTCCCAGGCTCTCATGGGGGGGAGGCAGGGATAGCTCAGTGGTTTGAGCATTGGCCTGCTAAAGTCAGGGTTGTGAGTTTAATCCTTGAGGGGGCCATTTAGAGATCTGGGACAGAAATTGGGGATTGGTCCCTGCTCTGAGCAGGGGGTTGGACTAGATGACCTCCTGAGGTCCCTTCCAACCCTGATAGTCTATGATCTCTGCATAAAGGGGCATGTGGCTGACGCAGTCATCCTAAAGCTAAAGAGCTTCTGGGAATGGCTGAGGCTTATGGGATTCTTTTGTAGTCGTTCTGCTCAATGGCTTTTTCTAAGGATACATCTACCCTGGAAAAAGGGGTGTAACTCTCAGCTCAGGTAGATGTACACATGCTAAATTTGATTGAGCAAGAGCCTAAAAGTAGCAAGAGTAGCTGCAGCAGTTTAGGAGGTGGGAAAGTCTAGCTGCCCAGAGTACAACCCCATCCAGAACCCCAGGTATGTGTTCAGGAGACTAACCATGCTGCTGCCCGCACTGCCATGCAGTGCTGTTTTTAGGCTAGGGCATGTATGTCTACCTGAGCTGGAAATTACACCCCCAACTGTAGTGTAGACACACCCAGAGTCTTCTCCTGCCTGCAAAGACTTTCAGCCATCAAACTGGGAAATCCTGACAGTTTTACTGCCCCTGCAGTGGGAGTTTGTTCATTTACATCAGGGCTGAACGGGGCTCAGTGTGAGCTGCCCACATGTGTACAAGGCCAGAAGATGTCCCCAGACGTTTGACACTGAGCATCAGGGGCCTGATTAGCCTCTCGTTTACTCCAATTTTACACTGCTGTAACTCTGCTAACTTCAGGGGTTTCACTCCTGATTTCCATCAGTAGCAGTGAGATCAGAACCAGGTTCCAGATCTGAAATTCAAAGTGTGGCACAATCGGGATGAGGGTTGGGGGGTAGGGGGCAGGAAGAAAGCTTTAAGCCACCTTTGTGTTCTCAAAATTCTGGCCTAACTGGGGCCTCCCCACCTCCCAGTGCAATTTAGGGCAGCCCAGGGGCTGCTCTAATTTTCAACAGTCACCGATGGGCTGCTGCATGGCCCAGAGTATTCCAGCAATGGCACCGTCCTCCCCCAGTTCTCCTCCTGGCATGTGTCTTGCCAGAGACAGGGAAGAAAGGTGGCTTGGGGCTGCTTAAGCCACCCCTGTAGAGGAACCCCTCCTTTCTGGAGAAATCCCCAGCAGCTGTTCTGCACCCTTTTGTGGCTGGAGCCAAACGGAGGTGCCAAAACAAGGGACAGAATCAGGGTCCTGGTGTGTTGTCAAAAGTCCTGCTATTGCCTTACAGTCGTCTTCCCTGTAGATTACCTAGAGATGTGGATCAATGTAACCCTACCCTCTTAGTTCTTTACTGAATGATTCAGACTTCGTATGAAAAGGCCCAGGTACCTACTTCAGCAGCCTGACTGGGCCCGCTGATCCATGACTGGAAAAATCAGCTGAACAAAAGGCTACACATGACTGGAAGATCTTGAAACGGAAAGTACACCTTGTGCGATTGTTATGGTTGCACCTAGGCCCCTCAACTGTGATTGGGGCCTCAGGGTGCTAGGTGCTGTACATACACAGTGTAAGAGAAAGTCTCTGCCCTGAAGAGTTTACAAGCTACACAAGATAAGACAGAGAAAGGGTGGGAGGGGAAACAGAGGCACAGGGAGAGGAAGTGACATGCCAGAAGTCAGTGGCTGAGGCCAGATGACAGCAATAATACCAAGCCCTAATTATAGTAATTTTCACCTGTAGGTCCAAAAGCTTTACAAAGGAGGTTCAGTATCATTACTCCCATTTTACAGATGAGGAAACAGAGGCACAGAGAGGAGAACTGGCTTGCCCAAGCTAACACAGAAGGCCATTGGCAGAGCCAGAAACAAAACCCAGGTCTCCCGAGTCCCTGTGCTTTATCCATTAGGTCACGCTGACTCCCTATTACACTAAGTATGTGACCTATTAAAGTAAATGGCAATTAAATCATCTTACATTGCTCTGGCGGTGTCAAACTTGTGACAGCTTTGGATATGAAACATTAGATCTCCTCCATTTAGATATTCCATTACGAAAAAGAGGTTTTCCTAGAAAAACAATAAAAGACTAGAATTAGGTACTGAAAGTAAAAATACCATGAAGAAGGAGGGGGAGGAGAAAGGGGAAGGAAAGAAGGGTACAATACAAGGTTGGATTTCTGAAGCAACCAACTTATTTCACCGGTATTTCCTTTCCACGTTTTTTTTCCTTGACCCCCTACTTAGCTCCCACTGCCCAGATTTGCATAATCACTGGTAAAAAACATAATAATAAACAATCCCTAACTCACACATAGCATTTTTCATGAGCAGATCTCAAAGTGCTTTAAAAAGGAGGTCAGTTTCATTATCCCCCTTTCAGCAATGGGGAAATGGAGGCAAGGAGCACTGAAGTGACTTGCCCAAGACCAGCCAGCAGAGTGACAGAGCTGCGAATAGAGCCCAGGACTTTTGAGTCTCAGTCCAGTGCATTGCTCATTAGGCTACACTGCCTGCCATGGGCCCCAATCGTAGAGACACTTGCCCATGTGAGCAACTTCATGTATGGCAATAGTCCAATAGGGAGCTTGATCCTGAAATGTGCTGAGCGCGTTGGCCCTGATCCACCAAAGCACTTAAGCACGTGCTTAATTTTAAGCAACTGAATCGTTCTATTGATGGGGAAGTGCTTAAACAATTACTGCGAAGGTTTAAGTGAATAATAATTCTTGTCGTATGCTCAAAACGTGCCAACAGGTCACAGAAGTTTTAGAAAGCCGCTTCCTACTTCCAAACTGGATACGGACAAGTGTCCTAATACTGCTATTGGATCCCCACAGGAAGACTCTGAGGCTAGTACGGTGCCCCGTTATATCAATGGGGTCCTGCATGGGAATCAATAGCAGGACTGGACTCCAAAGTTTCAATTTCAGCTCTTTGCGTATGGGCATTGCGTATGGTTTTGATAGTGCAATTACAGTAGGGACAGACCTGTCACTTGAGCCTGCACGAATCCGAGTGGATGCCCTGGTCTAGTGGTTTCAGAACACCACAGAGAATTATGCCAGGCTGGGTCCTTGCCCTTGCCCTGACTCTGACAAAAACTTCCTCCGGAGTCTTGGAAAAGTCCTTTGACCTCAATGTCTGATTCTACCAGGCTCTGAGGGACAGCCAGTGACATCAACTCCCACTGGGGCCCTCAAGAGTTTAGGGGTCTGAGGACCTTTCAGGAGGAGAGCGGGATTGTAGCTTGTGCATATGCAGAACTGAGATATTAATTATTGACCTTAGAATTCTGTTGTGAACATTAATAAAACAATAGCTTAGACTATGAATTTAGGCAAAGTCTTAAACGAGTGTTGGGGCATAAACTGCATCATGCCAGGAAGCACTATGCTCAGAGGTACCCTGGGAGACACAGTTTCTCCCTTGCTTCTTTCTTGATCCTGAAGGGTAACAATTTGCCGCTGGCCTGTAAATTACTCTTCCAATCCTGCTGGCTCAGCTTCTCTGGCCAGCCAGTTCCCCTCCTCTCCCTGTTGCCATGCTCCAGGTGGGGAGTCAGCTGGCTAATAGTCCTGCTTACTCCCATGTTCCTGGACCTGGATAGGATCGTAAGGGGGGGTTTCTTCCTCCTGTTCTTGGGCATATATTCTGGGTCAGAGTACAGCCCGATGTTTGCAGTGTCATTTGAACATGAAAAACACTATATACAGTGGGCACCTTTCAAATCTGGACATTCCCCACCTGTTGGAGTAAATCTTAAAATGGCCGATCCCTCACCCTCACAGATCTTGGGAGACAGGCCAGTCCTCACCTAAATTTAATGGTGTCCAGTTTGCAGATTAATTCCAGTTCTGCCGTTTCTCACTGGAGTCTGTTTTTGAAGTTTTTTTGTTGAAGAATTGCCACTTTTAGGTCTGTAATTGAGTGTCCAGGGAGGTTGACATGTTCTCTGACTGGTTTTTGAATATTATAATTCTTGATGTCTAATTTGTGTCCATTTATTCTTTTGCGTAGAGACTGTCCAGTTCAGCCAATGTACACGGCAGAGGGGCACTGCTGACACATGATGGCATATATCACATTGGTAGATGTGCAGGTGAATGAGCCTCTGATAGTGTGGCTGATGTGATTAGGCCCTACGATGGTGTCCCCAGAATAGATATGTGGACACAGTTGGCAACGGGCTTTGTTGCAAGGATAGGTTCCTGGGTTAGTGGTTCTGTTGTGTGGTTGCTGGTGAGTATTTGCTTCAAGTTGGGGGGCTGTCTGTAAGTGAGGACTGGCCTGTCTCCCAAGTTCTGTGAGAGTGAGGGATCGTCCTTCAGGATAGGTTGTAGATCTTTGATGATGCGTTGGAGGGGTTTTAGTTGGGGGCTGAAGGTGACGGCTAGTGGTGTTCTGTTACTTTCTTTGTTGGGCCTGTCCTGTAGTAGGTGACTTCTGGGTATTCTTCTGGCTCTGTCAATCTGTTTCTTCACTTCAGCAGTTGGGTATTGTAGTTGTAAGAACATTTGCTAGAGATCTTGTAGGTGTTTGTCTCTGTCTGAGGGGTTGGAGCAAATGCAGTTGTATCTCAGAGCTTGGCTGTAGACAATGGATCATGTGTTGTGGTCTGGATGAAAGCTGGAGGCATGTAGGTAAGTATAGTGGTCAGTAGGTTTCCAGTATACAGTGGTGTTTATGTGACCTTTGCTTATTAACACTGTAGTGTCCAGGAAGTGGATCTCTTGTGTGGACTGGTCCAGGCTGAGGTTGATGGTGGGATGGAAATTGTTGAAATCATGGTGGAATTCCTCAAGGGCTTCTTTTCCATGGGTCCAGACGATGAAGATGTCATCAATGTAGCGCAAGTAGAGTAGGGGTGTTAGGGGAGGAGAGCTGAGGAAGCGTTGTTCTAAGTCAGCCATAAAAATGTTGGCATACTGTGGGGCCATGCGGGTACCCATAGCAGTGCCGCTGACTTGAAGGTATACATTGTCCCCAAATGTGAAATAGTTGTGAATGAGGGCAAAGTCACAAAGGTCAGCCACCAGGTTAGCCGTGACATTATCGGGGATACTGTTCCTGACGGCTTGTAGTCCATCTTTGTGTGGAACGTTGGTGTAGAGGGCTTCTACATCCATAGTGGCCAGGATGGTGTTTTCTGGAAGATCACTGATGGATTGTAGTTTCCTCAGGAAGTCAGTGGTGTCTTGAAGATAGCTAGGAGTGCTGGTAGCGTAGGACCTGAGGAGAGAGTCTACATAGCCAGACAATCCTGCTGTCAGGCTGCCAATGCCTGAGATGATGGGGCGTCCACGATTTCCAGGTTTATGGGTCTTGGGTAGCAGATAGAATACCCCTGGTCG